>NW_022719802.1:1002458-1038553 GCF_011630105.1 Anneissia japonica
GTCGTTGATGTGGATCCATGTATGTATCATCGTAAGAATAAATAAACAAGTAGACGCAGAAAAAATAAACTGCCAATAATATTTTGACTTATAGGAGGCATAACAATTTATTATTTACTTTTATTTGCGAAATTTTAGGCAACTGCTGTTACCTTCGTAAATGCTTGAGTATATAGGCCTATACATTATATATATATATACACACACACACACCGGTGTATATATATATAATATATATATATATATATATATATAAAACTGGAAGGCTGCATTGGCAAACAAAATAGTAAAAACAAAAAACTCCGGAGAGAAGGTAATAATTTGCCAGGTATATATTTATTTAATAGTGAGCAAACGTTTTCGGTTTTCGGTTATCAACCTTTGGCTCGCACTTTGGCACTACTCTACTTTAAACGCAAGCCACCAAAATACACAAAATGTGACAAAAACATGTAATGTACCATATTTATTTCAATAAAACACCCTGCTTTGAAGAAACTCCCCCTCGTATAAACGCTCCCTCTACAGCCTCATTTGGAATAAACACTTCTTCCACAGCCTCACTTGGAAAAAACGCTCCCTCTACAGTCTCACTTGGAATAAACGCTCCCTCTACAGCCTCACTTGGAATAAACGCTCCCTCTACAGTCTCACTTGGAATAAAAGCTTCCTCTACAGTACTATCCCTCTACAGACCATAGACATATAATAAGAATACTAGAGCGCTAACCTCAATGTATTAAATGTTCGAAATACGCAGGACTGTGTGTGTGTACCATCCAAGATGGCTGCCATAAATTTAGCCAATCAAATTTCGCTAAGCGCCATCATTTGCAATTGCGCCCTCAATTTACTCAGAAAGTTCAGTACAGCTAGTTACCCGTATGTTTGAAACTCGAGTGTTGCGGTGTTTGGGTGTAATGTACACGATTTTAATTTTCATTCCTTGGTACTTTATTTTTGAATAAGATGCTCCACTTGGCCTCGTTTTGGCTACAATAGTTCAATAATTTGTTATTACCATACTCATTATCATTAATGAAATAATAGTCAGAGGGCTTATTAATATGTAATAATATGTATACTAAGCCTGAAGGTGGCGCTTTACTACGACGGCCATCTTGGATGGTACACATACATAACTCTGCATTGCTGCGCCATCTTGTCAGCACTCTAGTTGTTTAATAGCTCTATGCTACAGCCTCATTTAAAATAAATGCTCCCTCTACAGCCTCACTTGGAATAAACACTCCCTCTACAGCCTCACTTGGAATAAACGCTCCCTCTATAGCCTCACATGGAATAAACGCTCCCTCTACAGCCTCACTTGGAATAAACGCTCCCTCTACAGTACTATCCCTCTACAGCCTCACTTGGACTAAACACTCCCTCTACAGCCACACTTGGAATAAACGCTCCCTCTATAGCCTCATTTGAAAAAAAAAACGCTCCCTCTGCAGTACTATCCCTCTACACCCTCATTTGGAATAAATGCTCCCCCCTACAGCCTCATTTGGAATAAACGCCTCACTCAAATAAACGTCCATGCCCCCTAAATTACTGTGAACAAAACTAATTGATGCAACATCATTCTGAATGAACAAATGTTCCACTCGAGTAAAATTATATTTTTTGTAACCTGGTTGGGATCAGTAAGTCTTTATGATCATAAAATAACACATTTTGATGGTAATTATGTGCTGTGAAATTAAGTGGCATACACTTGAGTATCTGCTTTACAACAACAAAATAAACACCTCCTTCGAATAAATGCCTCCCTCAACTGAAAGCCTCCCTCAAATACCCTTCTCAACAATAATAAATACGGTACTTAAAAGAAATGGTGACTGTCTTACCTGAAAGACAAGAAGTGATCCAAATAAAAATATCTTGGGTTTTAATGCCTTACTGATCCAACCTTTTCTCCAGAAATAGATGGCTGGTAATATGTACGCAATACCGATCGATCGACCCCACATCCGATGACACCATTCCATTAAAAATATGAATTTAAAATCTTTTAATGTAATGTCCTGATGAACACTATCAAAAAATGAAACAAAAATATGTCCATTAATAAAATGATTGTCTTTTTTGTTAAGGTAGTACACCACTTTGTCAGGCCTTGCCTTTGTTGTATTTCCTCCATCTTAATTTGTTTTAATTATTTATAATGATGGAAAACAAAGATTGATTGATTGAATAATGTTGTTGCATGATACAAAGGGATATAAACCTACCAGGTACTCCCTATTAGTATTAGACGACATGAATAAAGTCATACAGAAGAACAGGCACTTGTATTATAGTCTGAGTGGACTTAATTCCAATTCAGTCAGCAACGTACGACGCAGCCTGACGCAAATTGTTGTCGCGTCGGGTCTGTGTGAGCTAAACGCTGACACGATAAAATATTAAGCATGTTCAATATTCTCATGACGACCTAAAAACGCTTTCTGAGTTGGGCTTTATATGGTGTTTGCATTGCAATATTAATGTTGACCAAACACTACTTACTACTTGTATTCTGGGAACTGTTTATATCGTTCAAATTCCTTCTGCCATTCTTCTTCACTTCTTGGTGGTTTCATGCCCTTAATTAAATGCCAGTTTGTCATCGATAAACCAGACTCAGTCAACCTGTAATACACAAAAACATATTGCCATGTCAAGACTACCAAATTTTATTTAGACGAAAAACTGTTGTATGCCCATATATCAGGGGTGGGCATAAATATCGGTCGGAGGGCCAAAGTGAATTTCTGATTTAACACCGAGGGCCGCACCCAAACTTGGATCTTTCCAGTGCGCTTCTAAAAACCTCCAATCACTGCTCTTACACCACTTTATTTCCAGTTTTAATATTACTTTTTACATATGATGGTGTCAGGCTGTAAAAAAACAAGTGTTTTTTAGCCAATGTTGCTTGGCGAGCCGCACACATAAGGTTCTTATTTCATATTCGCGGGCTGCAAAAAAATCGCTGTCGGGCTGCACTTTGCCTACCTGTGCCATATATAGTCATGATGTGCCTATATATTATAGTCATGATGTGATGTCTTCATGACCATATTTAGGCATGTCATATGTTTTTATCAATTAAAATGTGATGATTTGTACAGGGCTTAATATGGTACTGCTATAGAGAACAAGAACTCAATGAAATATAAATTAGGATAAAATCAATGTTGTTTTAATTAAGGAAGCGGATATATTTACGTCGCCGCAAACAAATCAGTAAACAATATATTTACGTAAATGAAACAACGCATGCGCAGTCATACTTTAATAAACTTGCATTATCGGTCATGTAAATTTATTAGTTTATTGAACGTGGAGTTCAACTTTAAGACTCCAAATTTGCATCGGCCTTTTGCTGAGGCCCCTTTTTTGGCAAGTTAAATTTATGAATATACTGTACCATGAATCCATGGTGCACGAAAATCAAATCTTCAAACATGGACGTGTTTATTATAGTCCATAGTTAAAATACATTAACTTGACACAACAATTTTCTTGTAAAAACAAATAGTTTCTACTCTTCAAAAAGCCATTGAACAACACACGATCAAATCGACGGCAAATCAATGCAGATGGGGAATCCCTGAATTGGTTGAATGAATTTTTGTAAACAGTTTACGACTAGCGGATATGTACAGTATTTAAATTATAATTTCACCGTCTTAATTAAATTTGCTACAGTAGTAGCCTATGTATTTTAATTAAATAAAGGGAGTTGTTTCATTTACGTAAATATATCGTTTACTGATTTGTTTATGTCGACGTAAATAGATCCACTTCCTTTAATTCACCACTATGGTATTACCGAAACTTAGGTATTTCTAGTGTTGCAAATTAGCAAAATTTGGTGCAGTTTTTATTTTGCATTGTTTGAAATGATGGTGGAAACTACACAGCAGTTACCTTGATGTATGTTTGGTAATATTCTCACTAAAGTCCTACTAACACCAACGTTTAGACCACAGGTGGGCAGTGTGGACCGTGGCCATATGCAGCGTGACGGCAATCTTGTTGTAGCCCATGGAAATAAACTGAAACATGTGTCTGCAGCCCACCTAACACTTTTTAGGGGATGATTAGACAAGTAAACTTGTCGCCGTCACTGGGACAGCATTTTTTATTGTCCCTGCCATGTGCGAGTTTTCTCGTCCGCTTTTTGCATGGGTTGGTATATGTTTGTGCAATTGAGTATACTGCCGGCAAGATAACACAACAAACATAAATCTGTAATTTGTACATTATCATCTAGATGTATCTTCCCCCAACAACCAGACGTTAAGTTTGTGGTTCAACAATGTACACCAAAGGAGTAATAAATGCTAAAATGTTACCCCTATTTTGACGAATATCACCCCTAGCGCCCTCAGCAACACCTTGTGAGACGAGTATAGACCATTTTATCGGGTTTATTTTGGAACAGCGCTGCTAAAGTCTCGCAAATCACTGGGGGACTA
Organism: Anneissia japonica; assembly: GCF_011630105.1. Classification (NCBI taxonomy): domain Eukaryota; kingdom Metazoa; phylum Echinodermata; class Crinoidea; order Comatulida; family Comatulidae; genus Anneissia; species Anneissia japonica. Next base: position 1,006,934 of record NW_022719802.1, read on the forward strand.
GCAGCCAAGCCTGAGCAGCTAGCTAGTGTCAACTAGAGCGCCGCACGCACACACTGGAAATTATGTAGCGCGAAGTGCGTAGCATCTGAAGTTACCCAGTGACAGGTTATCGGAAATGTGCATTTCAAATTTTGCGAAAATGGTTTATACTCATCGCTGGAAGGCAATGTGTTAACATTTTGCTGACAGGTTTGCTTGCTTGCTGCCCTCAGTGTCAAATCTAAAATTCAGTTGGGACCCCTGACCAATTGTTATACTAGCCCCTGGTTACACCCTTTTTTAAATACTGCACAGATTGACTGTATCCTCTACAGCCTGAATATTTTTTATTTTATATTTTTGCTATTTGCAAGGGTGAAAATTTCTTAAGTAATTGTTAATAACATAATTCTGAACACTCAACAATAAATTGAAACAGTACTATTATTAATGATCCTATTTATTTACTTGAAAGAATGAGCAGTCTAGTTTTTACCTGGTAACCCCACCAAGCACCACTGCACCGGCTACCATACCACAACAACCCAACAACCACCATCCTACAATTTTTTGACCACTTGCTGAAACTGCAGCTTGAGTGGCCGTGCAACGTTTAGGTCTAACAAACCTGTTCAGTCTAGATGTTTTCTATGAAGGAAATCAGTTCAACAATATTATTACATGAGACTTACTGTCTATACAGTAACTATCAAGGCGGGCACTGCAGAGATGCGATTCTATGGAGAATGCAACACCATGATGCATGCGCAAAATTTTGAATGACTATTCGTGCATGCAACGGATCGTTTATAACGACGATCCGTTTAGACTGCCACCAACAATCAGCAGGCGGTGTCGCATCGTCTAAAGCTAGGCGTTCACTGCATTGTGCGACAGTCGCACAATGAATCCAACTTCACTCCTTCCCTGTAAATGCTACATAACGTGACGACTTCTGCTGATTGTCATGGCAGTCTGAATGGATCATCATTAAAAACGATCCGCTGCGCGCATGTCGTCACGTTGCGTTTTTCATAGAATCGTGTCGGCAACCATCAGGCCAAGCTGTAGGTCACATGAAGCTAAGTTGGATTCGTTGGCCGACGGTCATACGACTGTTGTATGATGCAGTGAGTTCCTTAACTCTTAACTCTTTGTACTCTAATTTCTTATTCTGGACTACAAGATATTTTTAATTTAATTTATATCTTAAATAAATAATTCAACACAATTGATTGTCATGTTTTCCTCTATTATTGGAATTTTCTTTATATTATATTGTTATTTATTTTTGTCATCTTTTTGATATTTTGTTATACTTTTATGCATAATTTCTCAATATTCATCAAATTTATTGTAATGAAATTTATTCACCTTCGGTTGCCAAAAATTTGGCTATACGAAATGTTTTTATGCTGAAATGAAAATGCATAGAGTGCCAATAGATTGGCCCATCATTAACACCTAAAGCCTTCAGTTGCCAAAATTTAGCTAAACAAATAATGATTTTTATACTGAAATGCAAATGCACAGTAGTGCTCAGAAACTGGCCCATCAATAATGTCTAAAGCCCTGTCCAGACTATCACGTTTTTATTTGACAAAAAACATGTAGCATGCTTTAAATATACGAGCATATATTAATTTTTTGTCATTGGCTATGTTCTCACACGGCTGCTAACGCTTAGCAACATCCGGATCCTGCTAACCGTTAGGTGCCGTGTGTCCATACGAGAAAATCCCAATCCGGATACCAAAAATATGATGATCGAATCACTGGCCAATAAGAAACTGGAAATTGTAAACGCGTACGTGTGATTGGTTGATGATAGAAACATGCTCACTTGCTAACCAATAGCACTTGCTAACCGTTAGCGGTATCCGGATGCTGCTAACGGTTAGCGCTAACCAATCGGCCGTTCTCACGCAGGTGCTAACGGTTAGCGCTAACGGTTAGCTCCCGATCCGGATACTAGGGCTCTCGTGAGAACCAGGCTAAAGAAAATTTGATAGTGTGGACAGAGCTTTAAAGATATATTTTTAATTCACCTCAAGAATCTTCAATGTGAATGGCTGTCGAACATAAGAAATTCTAGGAAACGCTGAGTAAGATCTCTGCAACACAATTGGTTTGAGTATAGATTTCAAACTCTGCAAAAAAGAAGTTGTTTTTCAAACTATTTTTATTTTATTTTTTTTATTCAGCTTTAGGCACTGGGGCCAAGGGTATGCCAAACAGTGAACTTAATCGCCTTTCAAAGTGACAATTCCATCACAAGACAACAGGGGCTGTATGGACCAGTACACCGGGGTAACCCCCTACTTAACTCGAAAGATGTACTGAGTTCTATAAAGTGCACATGAGCCAACTGTGTATACTGGGTCTACGGTTTATAGTCCTTATCCGAGAAGACTTTTGTTCCACCTCCAGAACAATAAGCCATATATTGTGGCTGTAGGTTGCGTTGCCCCTGCTTTAAACACTCGGGCAGTCGACATGCTAATTATGCAGTATTCTTTACGTAGATGAAAGTAAATTGTGTAAATACAACAAAGCATAGTTTAACAGGTTTTAAGATTTTACAGTATTTGATCATTAAGGTAGTGGCAATGACATTTAAAAAAAAAATCAATACTTAAATTGATTGAAAATCGACAAGCAAAATAAAGTTGGTACTGATGTAACCAAAGGACATTTTGCTGACTTGACAATTAAGACTGATTGAGAGAGAATCAGCCTGGGCCAATTTATAGGCCCAGAACCTACCTAGGCTAGGCCTTCATCAAGATAACTTTCATCCGCTCAAAGTGAATTCCCCTCGAATCTTCTCAAACTAGCATTCACTTGAAGTGGTATCCGCTCGAATTGACTGGTTCCCAGTGGCATACCTAGCAGGTGCGCACGCCCCTCCAAAAAATTACTCGCGCCCCTGCTCCCCAGTCACCTGTCTCTTATACACATCTAGATGTGTATAAGAGACAGTCAACAATGTACACGTTGGTACTGATGTAACCAAAGGACATTTTGCTGACTTGACAATTAAGACTGATTGAGAGAGAATCAGCCTGGGCCAATTTATAGGCCCAGAACCTACCTAGGCTAGGCCTTCATCAAGATAACTTTCATCCGCTCAAAGTGAATTCCCCTCGAATCTTCTCAAACTAGCATTCACTTGAAGTGGTATCCGCTCGAATTGACTGGTTCCCAGTGGCATACCTAGCAGGTGCGCACGCCCCTCCAAAAAATTACTCGCGCCCCTTCTCCCCAGTCACCCCTTAAAAATCACTGCAAGTAGTTAAAAACCAACTATAAAACCACCTTATTTTGAAATTTTGCGCCCCTTAACTGATCATCAAACCCCGCCCCCCACTTCACCTTTGTGCCACCCCCTAACAGCACCCCATTTCACGACATCTAGATACACCACTGCTGGTTCCCCGTAGGTACTAGAGTTCCTATTATAGAGGGTTAAGTTGCGAAATGAGAGGTTCAGTTCATGTGATTACTGGACACCCTTAACCTGTCATATTGGGGCTTATCTTCAAAATAATACCATTTTACGCACCTTAAATTTTGATCAAAATTTTATTTAACAGTATTTGAAATTGCGTAATTCATACTAACATGTAGTAGGTTCATTGCAGTAGTAAATTCGCATGTTAAGAACGATTGACACATCAGACGAATATGACTTTTAAAAAATCTAATATTTGTCGCACGTATAAGACAACCACCTGTTTGTCAATCGTAATTTGCTAGTTTAAGCCTTGTCTTATACTCGAGTATATACGGTAGTGCATTAAAATAGGCCTCAGTAAAGTAGTACTACATACGTAGTACTAGACTAGGCCTTGCTAGTGGTACTGTTTCAGTTACTGTATGACAGATTTCTCTTATATTACTAGTTATTTTGGAGATACCTTTTGACTGGAACCCAAGCTATAGGCTTGCCACCAACACCTGTTTACTATACAAGTTTCTAAGTTGTCCTGTGAAGAGGGCAAGGCCCAGTCATCTACTATTTATAGAACCGAACAACCGCAATGATATACGCCTGGCTAAGGCACTAGGTTATTTTGGTCAAGCAAAAACCAAGCCTAGGGCCCACCTGCATCCCCTACAAGTAATGTAATAAAAAATATTATTATAGTCTATTGAGAATCAATTTCTATTTAACTTTCGGTTATAAATTTCAAACAGATATTTACTAACAAATCATAATGACATAAAATTTTCTTAATAGCCATAATATTTTTATTTATTTTTTTTAATTGCCGAGCTTATTTATGTAATCGTCACTGTCTGTAGCATAGGCATTCATTCATACACAATAATAAATGGCCCCAATATATATGACGTCCCTCTAACGGCTAATATCGCAACTCTCTCTAGCCTATAGGCTATGTGAGAACTCTAGTACTACTACTACTAGTAGTGTAGGCTGTAGGTACTACCTACCTAGTCACCCTTGTAAGAGGAGGTGGAGGAGGCCTGGCCTAGCCTCTAGGCTAGGGCCTGGCTAGGCTAGGAGTCTACTTACTAGTAGGCCTGGCCTAGGGCCTAGGCCGCTCTAGGACTAGGCTACACTATATTATTAGGCCTACTACTAGGGCTAGGCTAGGCCTACCCTAGCCTAGGTCTAGATTGGATCTGATACTGTAACCTAAAGTAATTTCTAAACAAACGCACCATCCATTGTGTACTAGCTTTGCTATGAACTACGTTCGCATACAAAACACCTGGAAATTTTTTGCAAAACATCTTCTGTCAGCTCTCCCTCTCTCTCTCTCTAGGCCCATCTACAAAAACATTACAAAAACACGCGTGCAAGACGGAACCGGTGTTGCATAACAAAACGCAAACAAGTCAACATAAAGTTTATTGCGTTCCTGAACGCGTTGTTTCTAAGCCTGAGACTGCCGGTTGCCGCGCGTGTCTAAATGTTCAGACGGTTTCTGACACATTCATCTCATAATAAAAGTTTTCTTCTCCCTCCCCTGCCTGGCTAGCTGGGTTTTGAAAATTACAGGCTAGGGCCTAGATAGAGGACCGTCTATCATTCGGGAAAAAGAGTGTAACGTTAGTATGCGATGGCGTCTGCCGCAATTCGCTCAGATGAAATGGTCAAAGACTATTTAATTTTCCGTGGTTTAACGAACACATTAAGGACATTCGAGGCAGAATTGAAGGTGGATAAGGACAAGGGCTTTCGGGTAGGTGGTAAAAATTCCAGGCTCTAGGCCTAGTAGGCCTGGGGTAGGCTATGCCTAGTCAAACAACAGGCAAGGCGGTAGGTGGTAGGAGGCCTCTACTAGACCTAGCTAGGCTACAGTACATTTCTAGGCCTGGTAGGGCCTACTAACTAGCTAGGGGAGTACTACTACTACTCTACTAGGCCAAGGGAGGGTAACCTCTGCTGGTGGTTATGCTAGGCCTAGGCTAGCTAGGCTCCATATAGCCTACACCCAATAAATATCCCAGAAAGTGGTGGCTCATGCATGTACATTAGGTGGCCATGTATGGAATCAAGTGTCAATAATGTGGGATTAATTGATATTTTGAATTTTTAACAATGTGTCATGTGTATGCTATTGTCAGTGTCTGATCGATTTTATTTGAATTTTTAAAATAATTATCTTTATTTTTATTTTGGCTGAGGTTATTCGCATGGCCGGTCGTGCGTACAACTCAAATCAGTTATTCACATGACAGGCCGTGCGAATAACTTCAAAACAGTTATGTGCACGGCCTGCCGTGCGAATAAGTCTAAAACGGTTATTCGCACGGCAGTCCGTGTTTTATTCGCATGGCCGGTCATGTGAATAACTTCAAAACGTTTATTCGCACGACATGCCGTGCGAACAACTTTAAAACGGTTATTCGCAAGGCACGGCAATATTCGCGTTAGTAAAGTAAAGATGTAGCCTAAATAAAAAGTAAATATAATATATTTATTTAAGTATATAATTATTATATAGAATTTATATTTTTATATAAATATATATATATAAATGAAAATAATATTTTCAAGATATGTTAAAAATATATTTAATACATATATATTAATATATATATATATATATATATATTAATATATATATATATATAATAAATATATATATATATGTTTTATAAATAAATTAAAGAGACAGACCATTATCATCATCATCGTTGTTGTCATCATCATTATCATTATTACTACCATCATCATCACCACCATCATCATCATTGTCATTGTCATCATCATTATCCTCATTGTCATCACTACCATCATCATCATTATCATTATCATTGTCATCAGCATCGTCATCATCACTACCATCATCATCATTATAATCATTTCAACAACCTAGCTACTATCATCAAACCTCACCATCAACATCTTCACCATCATCACTGTCTCTTATACACATCTAGATGTGTATAAGAGACAGTATTAGCACGACCAGCTACCGCGCGAACAATTGTTTTGGAGTTGGCCGCATGGCAGGCTGTGCGAATAACCGTTTTGGAGTTGTTTGCACGGCTTGCGAATAACCATTTTCTTTTTTTTTTATATAGGCCTAGGCTCCAGGATAGGCCTAGGCTCCAGGATAGGCCTATCCTATATAGCTATTTTTTATATTATTAATGTTAAATGCTTTAGAAGTTGGAGTTGAGGAGGGGCACAACCTTTCCGATTATAGAACCATAGTAGTTTTTGTTCAACTTTTGCCCCTCCTCAGCCTCCCTCTTTCTTTGTCCTTGTCTTTGTTCACTTGTTTAATATTTAATCATTTTTGACTCTAGTAATTTGCAAATTATCCTCAGTGCTTTGCTTTCCAACAAATCAATATAGTTAGTAAATACTTTTTTTTATTGTAAAGAATCACTGCTAGGTAGACGGTGCATTATAAAGTGCTGTTTTTTATTATTATTATTATTATTATTATTATTATTATTATTATTATTATTATTATTATTATTATTATTATTATTATTATTATTATTGTTATTATTATTATTATTGTTGTTGTTTTACTGTTTTAAGGAATAAAAGAAAATAAATGAGGTAAAAAAAGTAGAATGATATACAGTAGGCTTAATATTTAATTAAATAATGATTTATTAAAAATAATTACAGCTTTTTCAATTTTTTTTTTTTTTTTTAATTAGGTCTGCCTAGGCCGATATTGGTGGTGGTAGGGAATAATTTTATTTTTGCCAGTTACAGTAACTGCAGCAATTTTGCATCTTTGCTTTGAGTTGATTTGTTATTGATGTTTTTGTCTGTTATTGTTTAAACACATTTGAGTATTTTTGTCCTCAGAGCAATCGCATAGTAGAGCAGTTACTAGCCTTCATAAACCTCTATGACTTGATGGGTTTGCGAAACTACTGGGATCACTTGGAAAGGAGGTTATTCAGTCGCCTAGAGTCTGCCTACAGTAGTAATGTTAAACGCCTACAGCTAAGTGTTTTGAGGTATTGAGTATAAATTATGTTTATAAACTTTTGTATGTCAAGATCAATGGCGTAACAGCTATGAGAGGCCCAGACCTTAAAGTCGGGCTCCGGAGGAAAAAAATGTTTTGATATTAATTTTTTCTAAGACACAAAACAAATATTTGACGGAAAACTTGGGAACAGTTAATGAGATACTGATTTTTGATTATTTAAAAACTGGGTGAAAAGGGTGCGTAACAATATGATAATCAATCTGAAGGATGTCACATAAGCATATACAATTATCAGTAGGTTTTGAAGCTGGGAACATACACTGCTCCTTGAAACATTTATCACACAACACCAAAATTCCAGCCAAAATGGTGTATAGTCTGCATAGACTGCAGATGGTGAAAGCTTGAATATATACTGTAAATATTTAAAAGTCAGTTAAGTGCTACCAGTGTTCCATTTTTCATTCTACAGTATGTAGTTTACCTGTATGACTCCACCTATAATTGTGCTATCAGAACATGAACACAATTTTACCAGTGGTGTTTACCAATAATCATCAAATATAATGATACTGTTTGCAATGTTAGTTTGTTCTAATTCATTCCTCAGATTGTACATAGTGAATGCAGTTCAAAATGGCAAACAGGAAAGAGTCTTAGAATTTTTTGACAAACTTTCTAATGAACTGCAGAATGCAATTGAATGGAAAGAATGGTTTAGTAAGTATTTAAAGTATGTTAATTAATTAATAATTATCATCATTATAATCTGTCTGCAATCTATTTGTTATAAAAATCTATAATCTTCATCTTACTCCTCATTATCATCTTCACCATCAACATTATTATTATTATCATAATAATCACATCGTCATCACCATTATTATCATAATCACCACCATCATCACCGTGACCATTATCATCATCATCGTTGTTGTCATCATCATTATCATTATTACTACCATCATCATCACCACCATCATCATCATTGTCATTGTCATCATCATTATCCTCATTGTCATCACTACCATCATCATCATTATCATTATCATTGTCATCAGCATCGTCATCATCACTACCATCATCATCATTATAATCATTTCAACAACCTAGCTACTATCATCAAACCTCACCATCAACATCTTCACCATCATCATCATCCTTCATCATCATCATCAACATCATCAATACCATCATCATTCTTTTCATCGGTCACCATCCTCATCGGTCATCATCGTTTGCTACTAAACAATTAATTCTTTACAGTGTTTTGAAAGTACATGTTTTCATCTAAAAAAATTATGTTTTCTCGTTTTCATTTTTATTTTTTATTTTCAGTTCTACCATTTTTAAGAAACCCAGAACAGCAACCGACTTTTGAATTATACTTCACTAAGCAGTGGCAGGAAACACTTACCATCTCACTACAAAACTTTCTGAGTGTTATATTTCAATCGATGCATATCCTTTCTTGATTATAATCATATTTAATTATTTATTGGAAAATAAAAATATAGAAAATTATTATTCTCAAAGAATTTGTCTGGCTTCTTCAATTTATTGTACTTTGGCTTACAAAAGAGAAATAAGAGATCAATAAATTTTACATTTCCTTAAATGTTGTTTACCTCTTCCTACTCTATTGAACTATGACCTAGAACAACAAAGGATGATTAAACTGCAGGAAGAGAACAGCAGACTAAGAAATCAGGTAATAAATTTATTATTTCTCAAAACACTAGCCCACATTTTTATTGTTGACAATTTTTGCTAAACTACCTTTTCAAACACTGTAGATCGGAGCAATTTTTGAATCAAGTTGATAGTTTGAAGTATGGATTGGATTGGATTTATTCGGTGTAAACGGGTAAAGGGTAGCCCACGAAAGTCTAGAAGAAGACTTATTTCCAGTGGGGTCCTTCTGGTGGTGATTGGACAGAACTCTGGAAGACAATCCTTTACTCTTTTCTTTAACATGCACATGGGCCATAAATGCACACAGGACCAACAGCTTAAATGTCTCATCCGAAAGACGGTGTGCTATTGCAACTTGTATTTCAGCCCTTGAACTGGAGACCTAGAAATCTCCACAGTTCAGCACACACACAGTGGCTACCACCTGGCTGACTGAGCTAAGTTACTCTCCTAACTAATAGTAAAAGTGAAACGGATATAAAGGTAAGAATAGCAATGGCAAGAAAAACTTTTATAGAAATGAAAAACACACTGACGAATATAAAAGTGTCAATAAGCACTAGATGAAGAACACTTGAGTGCTACATAATATCGATATTGACATATGGTTGTGAACCATGTACGATTACAAAAGACATGCAACAACAAATGAACACTGCAGAAATGTGGATCCTATTCAGAATGCTGTGGATATCATGTTTTACTTGCTACGACAACCTTAGAAAGTGTTTGCATCAGTGGCGTAATGCCTATGCGCTCTCATGTGGCGGTCTGCAGGGCCCCGAATTCTAGGGGCCCCTAACGGGCCCTACCCATAGGTTCCTCGATCTAGCACCCTGACCAAAAATGACTTTGTTGATAAATAAAGCCATAAATGTGTCTCTGAAATTGACTGTAGGGCATATATCATATATCGATTAAAGAGAGGAGGCCCTGTCGGCCCAACGGGGAACCCTTTTCCCCTCTCGGCCCGGGACCCCACCAAATTTGTCAAAAAGAAAAAAAAATTTAAATGGAGATATTAAAAAGAAAATTATATTCACAGTTTTAAGTCTGTGAGTGCCATTTCCGGCCATCTAGACGTGCCATAATAATACAATTTCTTATCTCAGCACCACAAGGGCAACAGTATAATGTGTGTCTGAAATCGACTGTAGGACATATTATATCCAGTGGTGGAATAAAGATTAGGGGTGGGGGAAGCTGCTGGCCTGGGGCACACTAAATTTGTCAAAATATTTTTTAACTGGAGAAAAAAAGAAAATTATATTCACAATTTTATGTCTGTGAAGTGCCATCTAAAGGTGCCATATTCATAAATTTGTTTACCTCAGTACCAACCATGGTGAGTCTGAGGTGGTAGATTCTCCAACTGTGAAAGTCCCTCCCTGGCCTATTCGTCTTTTATTCATCATTAAAAAAATTTAGAATAACAATGTAAATCTAAAATCTCACGATGGAATTGGTGACCGGGACCCAAAAAGGCCCCCCAGTTTCAGAAATACACAGGGCCCCCGGCCCCATCGTTAAGCCACTGGTTTGCATGAGACTGTACAGATACAGATATTGTATTTGAGTAAAATATGTAACAAAGTTTTGGAAAAAGCAAAAACAAAGAAGAAACTATTAAACAAAACAAAAAGACAGTAAACTCCAAAAAGACATTTTGAGATTTTGATCTGTTGGATTATTGTCAAGAATAGTGATGAGAAAATCTCACCCATCCATATATATTTACAATGTTTACAGAAGTATAACAGAAAGTACTGTAAATAAAAACAGACCAATCAGATTTAAAAAAAAAGGAAAATTGAAAGTGGCCAAGAAAAAAAAAACTATTAGACAACATGAAGAAACATCAAGGTTTTGGGACACGTCATGAGAAGTGAGTCGGAAAATTTGGTAACAACGAAAATTGAAGAAAAAAGTAGTTGAGGCAAATTAATAGATGGTTTGACATCCTGGATAGCAACAGAGAAGGCAATAACCACTATTCAGAGGGATAGTAACCATGTGAGATGCAGCCAAGCAGCATGGCGTAGGTGAAGAAGAAGATGGTAACGGTAATGGCTGGGTATAGCGCATATTTCTGGACAGAATTGAAAAGCGAAGTCTTGAAAGTATAAAAAAACTGAACTGAGAAATACTCTAAAACAAACAAAGGGAAACAACCAAAGAGACAAAGAGGCGACAGCAGAAGGAACCTGTGTCACCCTTCTGTTGTTCAGCGCTTCAGAAGCTTTATATAAGGGCTCGCTGGAACAGTGTCCAGGTACAGTAGTGTGTTCTATACTGTAGCTTTGGCACAACGACCCTAAATGATCGCTCACCATAAGATTTTAAACAGCTTAGTTATAGTAGAGTATAGTTGAAATAATTGTGGATTTTAAAGTTTAAAAACACAGGAAAACGTAAATGATATATATGTGTTGACAGTGGCATATCTAGGTGTGTGCAGGGGACACTAAACCTGCTCCAAAAATCAAGCTGAAGTAGTTACAAAACCACCTTAACTTACCTTATTTAGTGAGTTAGCGTCCCGCACATAATCATCGACCCCACCTGCATGACCTGCCCTCCCCAATCAACCCCCACCCCCAGCCAGTAGGTAGTCAGCGGAGAAAACAAAATAAAGGAGAGAAGTGTTGTGATAAAGAATTATAAATATTTCATCATTTTATAGAAATATATTCTAAATTTACTTGCAGCTTGCACAGAAAGAAAGGGAAAGAATCTTAGTCCCAACTGGTTCCGTTCCAACCGAGGAAATTGTGGATGATTCCTCCACTTCGAAAAGGTAAACAAGTCTTTCATTCAGTAACTGTCAATGAGGCATTGCATACAAGTGATTTTAGATCATTTACTGTTTAGTATATTTTAAATAATGTGAAACTGGGCGAGTCGGAAACACTCACTTTTCTTTACAGCAATCAGATTTGCTGTTGTGTGTCCTCCCAACTCACTCAGTTGGATGTCTTTTGTGAGTGTGTGTTTGTGATGTTTTGGCAATATAGAGAATATGATTACACAAGCTAATTCACTTAAAGACTTCACTTCGGTTTTTCTCAACCATTTGGCCGACTGGAGAAAAGCGTCGGCTTGTCGGCACCCCCTTCCCATCGAATCCTTATTATATGTTTCACACGCAGAGAGCAGCATAGCTAAATTGGAAGTGTGTGCTGAAATGTTGAGATCCTTTTAGACCTTTGGACCCTGGATCAATTCTATGACTGTTCGTTTTTCTTCCGGTCTTTGCTGGAAAGCTGAGTGCAAGTTATAGTAGCATCATCATCTTTCTAAAGATATGTTTAATCATTTGGTTCTTCATGTATTTTGCCTATGTGCATGTGAAAGAACTTGGTACTGTACATTAGAACCCCTCCTTTAGGACACCCTTATTAAGGGGACACCACTATTGAGGGGACACTTAACACCATAGCCAACCCATGAATCTGAAAAAGTGTGGAAGATTATCTGAGGGTGTACCACCCAATTCACCACCTGAAGGATCCCATTTACAGGCCTTTGTGGGTTATGCTTATTGTGATTCACACTATTAAAGAAATTCAATAAAATCCACTTTTTGTTCTTACAGTGAGAACAGCAATGTATCGAAATTAAGCAGTAGGCTTTACAAGAAGACTGCCTCACCACTGCCAATTCGAAATCCACCCTCAACCACATCAGTAAACATTGCCAAATCATTACCAATACCTTTGGCGAAGTCAACAAGTGTGAAACAGAGCTCCGGTAAGAAGGATGAAGATGTAGGCCAAGCAAAGACCAAGCGAGATGAGGGCAGTTCTCAGGGAGGTAGAGATGTACCAAAGTCCACAGCTAGACAACAATCAACCCAGGTACAATTACTATGCTATCATCAACAAAATTATCTGAGTTGAATCAGATCCCCAAGTAGCAGCAGTTACTGAAGATGCTATCCGATGGTGATTCAAGTGGAATTGAACCCACAACCTCCAAATAACCAGCTTGGCACCATAACCACTAGGCTACCAAACTTGTGCTTAGTGATTAGTGTTGAATGTCATCCCCAAGTAGCAGCGGGTACAGCAAATGCTATTTCGATGTGTGTTTGAGTCAGAAAAATATCAAAGGCCTATTTGAAGTGTTATCGTACCGAATAGTCAGTACGTTCCAAAATGCTTGCAAACGTACTAGGTATTCAGTATGATAACACATCAGGTAGGGGCAAAACATCACTCCTATGGTATTTTCCTGACATAAACTCACATCAAGTTTACAGTTTTATGAATGTTTCTAATCAGCTTATGTTGACATGAGTAGAAGTTACAGAGCTCATTCACACACATTGAGTCAAACATCTTTGCGGACAACTTGAAACTGGCAAACAATGCTGTATTGCCAGTTCAAAGTTATTTACTTTGTTTCTGTATTTTTTGTAGGTTTACCAGAAAGAGAGGCAACAATTGTTTTCTAAAGTTCCTGAACTGTCTCCAAGTAAGGACACTCAAGATAACTTGAAAGATAGTACAAAATTACAAGAGGGCTCTAGATATCAAGAAGTTGCTAAGTCTCAAGAAATTCCTAAACATCAGGAAAGCATGATAGATACACCATCAAATGAATCTAAAACAACAGGAGCTGAATCATCAGGTTTTTTTTAAATTAAAATACTTATTATTTATTTACATCTCAGCAAAAGTTCACTTATAAACATACTGTTTTCAAAGTGATTAAAACTGTTTTATTAACACTTTGACTGCCAGACCCTTTTGTCCTGTGTTACAAAACAAGTATATACATGTACAACCATACTTATTCTGAAAGTCACATCATCAAAATGGTGTGTTTAATAAATTAGCGGGAAAATATCGGAGTTTTTTTTCCCTTGGGTTGATATATGATGGCGCCCCTACCATGCAATATTTTCTACTGCCGGCAACATAACACAACAAATGTACATGCAGCATTTGCATGTTATCGTCTAGGTGTTTCTTACCGGAACTACCAGCTGTTAAGTCTGAAAAAAAAGCTTTACTTTTAGTGTGATTAATCACTGCTGTGCTTATATTCAAGACAATGTTTGTGGACCTTATTGACATTATGAGTAAATTTCCTGAAAAGGTACTGGGTTTGGTCTACACATGTTTCTGCTTCATATAAGGCTATGTGTACCTAACAGGTGTGCAACTTATTTTTTTTCTCTCTTTTTCGACAGGAACTGACATCGAAGGTAAAGTCCAATCATCTTCTGCCATTGGAAGTATGTATTATTTTTAACAAAATTTTCTTACTTTTTCTATCATAAAATATATTTTAAAAACAGATGATATCTCTTGACTGAACTGTGTACAATAGAAATAGAAATGTAGAAAAATAAAGAAAATATACTGTATTTAAAAAAAATGAAACCACATTAAATAATAAGACTACATTACAAAAAAGAATTACATTAAAATAATAAGCTAAACTTTTAGGAACCCATTGAAATTTGTTAGTGCAGTTAAAAAGCATTGCACTTTTAATCATAGGGTTGTGAGTTTGACCCATGTACCACTTTTGAACCACGCCCACTGTGCTCTCATCAGGGACACTAGGATCCCCTATCGGGGAAATTCTGGCACTACCCCGGCCCCACTAGAATACCCCGACCCCACTAGAATCTCCCAGCCGTGGCATCTGGAGAAGGAAAATAGTCACTGTAAATGAATCGATCTATAAAATATAGTAAAGAAATGTAGTGACCTGAATGATTGGTGGTGATTTTTGTTGTGATTGCATATTTCCCCAGGTCCCGCATACAGCAGTGAACAACCATTTCTTGTGCTTAGTCAGGATGAGTATATTGAACACCACTCAGCTGTCACCGTTTGCAAGTTCTCTTCATCCGTTTCCATGGTGGCAAGTGCAGACATTGATGGAGTTGTCAAGTAAGCCAGAAGAATTTTATAACTTATTAAGTACTTTGCTTAAAGGTCTGTCCAGACTATCAAATTTGTGAGGTCTCACTACAAAATGAGTCTCATCGTTAGAAAAATCAAAAAATGAGTTAATATTACATTTTGGTAGATCACACTATAAGCTTTAATTGGGTCTTTGAATGGCTTCCCTAGGATAAGTAGATCCAGAGATGTTAGCATTTAAAGTTTAGGTGTATGAGAACTAGGTTTTGAGAAAATCGGCCTCAAAGATAAACTAACCTGTACAAATAATAGGACTAGAATTACAGAATATGCAAAGAGAACACTGTTCTGGTAAGAAAATTCACTTAAAAAGTACACAATCATAAAATATAAGTATTAAGTTATTCAAAAACATTAAAATCAAAATTTTGTAAAAATGTTGCCTTTGACCTATTTTGGTGAATATCTCAATATGATTTCACCAACGATACGTCTAATTTCGTGGTGAGACCTCACATTTTATTTGACAAAAACATGTAACATTCCTAAATATAGTCATGATGATGTCACATCATGACCATATAAAGATACATCATGAAATAATAATAATAGAACAGTCTGTTTAGCTACATTTACACTAGACACGATATTACAACACAACAATGACACGATACAGATGCGCGCAGTGTTAAAGAATACTAACTATGCGATGATATGTCGTCGTTGTGTCGTTATCGTGTCTAGTGTAAATCTAGCTTTAGAAGGCTACCTAACTAAAAAAATAAAAATAATAAATATTATAAAAATTCATGTAAAAATTGAATTATTAATAATGGGTCATTATGATTATTACTAGTATATATATTTTTTTTTTTATAAACCTACTAAACTCAATCAATCATTAATATTATTATTATTGTTATTGTAGCTGTTCTGCCTCTGCTGTTTTTGTTTTTTACTGATGTGACAAATATTTTGAACGTTTAAATTTACAGAGTTTGGCGGTTTTCTCCATGCCCATCTACAGTTGCAACAATCATGTCCAAAAGTCCATTATTGTCATTGGAATGGGCTTCCAAAACAGACAGACTTGTAAGTACAACAGTATTATGCAGTGTCCTCAAGCTGGGAAGGGGACAGAGTGAGTAGATAGACTTCCCAAAACACAGCTTTTATTGCAATAATATATGGGACCAAATATATATGTTTTATTTGTTCAAGGGGGATGTAGATAGAGGTGCTTGAGACCTGTTCATTCTTTCCTTTTCGCTGCTTTTTCTGTATTCAATATTTTGTTACTTTTGCTCGTTGTGTGTGCAGTGATGGAGCTTAATAAATAAAAAAAATAAATAAATGATAAATTGTTTTAACAATCCAGGTTCATGTTTTTAGTGAAATGGGCTGAATATTAGGTTTACTACAGCCTTTTGGACCATTATCATAGTTTGATAATGAACTAATTAATAAAATAGTCAATAATATTACGTTGATTTGAATGAAAGAAAAATAAATATATTGAATTTGCAGCATTTTATGTAAAACATGAACTGTTAAATATTTCAATTGTGTTGTTATTAACAATCTGAGGTCCATTAAAACCTAGAGAGAACCACAGAGATCTCCGTGTTTGGCAGGCAGTGTTAATACATTTGCGGACTTTTTACATGTGATATTTTGATTTATATTTAGTTATTACTGGGAAGTTGTAGTGGTGCTGTTAAATTGTTTGACACAACATCAAAGCGTACATTGTGTGAAGCTGAGACTGATCCATTATATCCTAGGTTTGTAGACTCAAGATTAGAGAAGATTCAAACATTCCACTCAGCGTGCATGTGTGGATATATTCAGGCTATTAAACTTCCACAGCCAATTACGGGGGACGGAGAAAGGATATTTACATTCTCAGTAGGCATATATTCTGTGTTCCTCTCTCCATCCCCTGTTCTTGAAAACATTCTCTATCCTACCTAGGTATTGTCTTATAAAAAATAAATGATTTAGCCAAAGAAACATGTATACCTACAGTCTTGATTTCGTCTATATGTACATATAGAATTTTGCCTTCTAAGGTCGGCAATAATTGTAGAAAAAGTGTGCACATACACTTAAATAAGAATTGTAAATATGCACAAGGGTACAGGCTTTATCATTAAGGTGCTCAACACTCATTTCTGTTTCTCTGTGCTTTTTTTACTCCAGGATCCAGTCATTAACTTGTAGCCCCAATGACACTGCATTTGTTTGTTCAGCTACACAGAAGCAGACAGACTTTTCGTCTTCTGAGTTGTACATTTATCCAGAAAGCAAGCTGATGGTTTGGGATATGAAGCTTATGAAGTTACAGGTAAACATTTAATTTGTTTACCTGCAAATACCATATTTATTCAAATAAATTCCCTAAGGCATTTATTGTTGAGAAGGGTTTTTGAATGGGGTGTTTATTTCAGGGAGGCATTTATTTGGGAGGCATTTAATTTTTTTGGTGTAAAATGGATAAGTATATACTCAGATGAACGCCCCTTAATTTCACTGTAAATGTGAAACTACAACGCATAATTACTGTCAAAACGTGTTATTGCATGATCATAAAGACTTATTGATCCCAACCAGGTTAAAAAAAATGTAATTCTACTGAAGTAGACTATTAATAGAATGCGTTAAGAAAGATTTTGCTTTGCTTTCATTATTATACAGGCATTTTGGTTGTGGGGGCGGGGGGTGGGGAGGTTTATTTGAGGGATCCATAATGTTTCATTTTATGTGAATTTAGATTTAAATTTGAAGTGTACTTTATTGAATATCTCCATGATTTTAGTTGTCATTTCAATGTATATGTCACATGTGAAGTGTTGAAACTGACCACTGTTTTTTTCCTATAGAAAGAGCTCCCTCTGCTGTCCAATTCAGGCTGTATTAACTGTTGTTCGTATAACCATAACGGTCACCTTTTGATAACCGGGTTTTCAGATGGAAAGATTCGAATATTTGGTAGGAGTCTGGATTTTAGTTTTATTGTACCTAGTACTTCCTAAGGGCAGAGATTAAAAGTTTCATGTTAAAGTTGATCATTAATTTTTTCATGAAACTTTAATGGTGATGATGATGTACAGGTATATGAAATGTAATGAAGTAAACATCTTGAAAGTATGTTGAATTTATTATAGGGATCTATATGACATTTAAAATATGATTACAAGACTATGGTGATGTTGCACACACTGAGCCAATAGTTGACGGTCAGTATTTCATGGTGATCTACACAAAAATATTGTGTACTTTCTTATTTCTTAGATATGCAGCGATATGAAAGTCTTTTGAGCTGGAAAGCCCATAATGGACAAGTGTTTTCAGCACAGTTTAGCCCAGATGAGAACTCGGTATACAGTATGGGTGAAGATGGCAAAGTATGACAACACTATTATTAGGCGACACTGTTTTTATACCTTATTTAGCAAACCCGCCGCCCACCGACGCTGATAATAATGATTTCATATAAAAATAATTTTTTTTTTTTGGCCAATTAGTGCACCTGCCGCCACAAAAAAAATTAAATTTCAGAAATTAATTTTTAGGATCCAACAGCTGCCTTGAAATAAAAAAAAATGAGTGCACTACACACACTATACTACTACACTATTTACATTCACCAATAATATTACATATTTATAATCTCCTTCTTGATGTTTTTGGCAAAAACATTTACTATATAAGAAAATATTTTATTTGGTGATTTTAAAAAAAATAAGCATTCATGAAATTTGTCTTTAACTTTGTGAGCATTGAATGTTTTTGTATCCCAATTTTTACCACTAAAATAGATCCTTGTGTTTCATGGTTAATGCCTTTACCTGGAGGATTGTCTTCCAAGTTTCCTTAGCACACCCTCATTAGGAAGGGACATTACAATCAGGGGGAACAAGACCCCCATCAGGGAGAGCTGCCACTCCGCCCCCCACCCCTAAAAAAAAAAGAAAGCACAATTCATCAGGGAGAAGAAAAATTGTGTATATTCCACTTATTAGTAGACTCTAAAATCGATTAAATAAGTCTTTGAAACCTGAAAATTATCATATTTTTCTGTACCAGTTTTAAACAATTTTGAGCAACACCCAACCACGCAAATTTTGCTCTCGTCAAGGACATCACACTCATGTAAACATTTAATCAATTATAAATTGATATGTATTTTTTTTTTTCAGTTTTGCCAGTGGAGCATTCAACAAGTTGGTCAGAAAATAAATGATTTAGCAATACACAATGGCGCAACCGGCCCATTCATAGTGTCTGGCTATGGAGGTTATAAACAAGAACAAATTCCGAATGGAAAGTTATTTGCCTTTGACCCAAGTGGGAGCCATGTGATGACATGTGCATCGAATGGAGCTGTTATTTACAAGGTATGCTCAGTTCAATATCGTTGGCATCTTAAATTGTTATTTTTCGTTTAACATAAAATGACATAATAATATTGTCTTTAGTATCTAGTACCAAAGATACTGGAAATACAAGATAGAGTTCTCCACACAAAAAAAGTGTTCCACCGTGTTCCACCGAAATGCATGGTGGGAATACGAAAAATGGGACGCCCCCTACAGCTGGATCTAAAAAAACTTGTGCCAAACTTTCGTTACCAAGTCGTCGCATATTTTATTATCATGATTCTCAACAAAGATACTAGATATAAAAACAAACTGGAATAGACACCCAGACAGTGACATTGGTGAATACATAACCTCCTTCGTGGCGGTAGAAATCGTTGCTATTATCCAAATAATACACAAAACAATTAAAGCATAATCATGATTCAGTAAAGAATAAAACAACAATACAGCGCAGAATCGCATGGCCGGACGCACTCTTAGTGAAAAAGTTTTCCTCCATTAGTGGAAAAGGAAGGGCGCCTTTTGCGTCTGGATATACTTTTTTGCGTCTGGATATACTTAGCAACAGAAGGGCGCCCTGTACGTTGGGCACGAAGTATAGGAAACTTGCATGGTTAAAAAGAAGGGTGCCGCCTACGTTGGGCACGACTTCCGCCTCATTTTCACAATGCGAGAACTCTATCTTGTATTTCTAGTATCTTTGCTAGTACTGGTATAAGCAATTATATAATGTGCCTTTTTCTTGAGGTTATAAAGCGCAGTTCTTTTCCATGGTCATTGGGTCCACATGTTTTAAGTGTTGCTGCTAGTATGAATTTGGAGTACACCACGTAACTATTTAAGTGATGTTCCACATGGCCATCATGAGGCAAAACAACGCAACATATTTTTTTCTTTGATTTTTAGATAATCATTGTGGGAGTATATTAAACATTCCTGAATTACCTGTGAAAATTTCAGGTCTCAATAATGACTTGTTAATAGGAACATTTCAGCCGTCCTGTAGCAAACAGCATAACTGACATTTTTTGGAGATGGCACCACCTATCTTTAGCACAAAGCTTAAAATCTAGTGATTTTCCTCGGTAAAACAACGTAACTGTAAGATTACATGGCAAAACAACGTATCTACGATGAAGATAAGTTGTTTTGCCTCGGAATAGTATTTAAAAATTGTTTTGAGCGATTGAGTTTGGCAAGGCAAAATCAACTGGTCGATAGTGTTTTCGTATCAATAATATTAACATTGACGTATGCACAAGCTAAATATTTAAATGCATGACGGCGCCAGACATGTTTCCAAAGTAAAACAGTGTGTCTGTGAATATCAATAATAACTTTGCAGTAAACCAACATTTGTAATTAAATTTTCACATATAATCATAATGTTTATAGATATAGTCCGGCAAAATGTATTGCCAATTTGCAAACATGCAAACTTTAACTCTATTTTTCTCGAAAAGGGAAAATTTCAAGTTGTGTAATTTTGCCAAGGAACGGCCGATTCATCTTTAGGCATAAAACTTAAAATATAGTGAATTTCCATGGTAAAACAACGTAACTGAAAACTTGCAGGGCAAAGATAAAGTACGTTGTTTGGCCTCGGAATGGTATTAAAATTTTTTTTTGCTGGTGGAGTTTGCAAAAAATAAAAATCAACTAGATGGTGTTATACATATCAGCAATCTTAACAACGTTGTATGCACAAGCTAGATAATGCATAAAAATGTTTTTTTCACTATAGATAAACAGTTTAGTGTCTAATTATTGAACTGACAGTTCCTGAAACATCTGTATCTATATTTTCATTATTTCATTATATTCTATTGTGAGGTTTGCAAAAAAAAAAATTGTAAAGAAAACGATTACCCCTTCCTTATGCAAAGTGAACACTACATTATTTATGTGCAGAGCATGTGATTATTGTAAAGTTGGGGTGTAGGGAGGGGTGCTGTGTCTTTTTAATTTAGCTAATGCTGTGATAAGGACCATCTTCATTAGGTTAAATAGAGTACAGCAGTTGACTTCCATATAGTAATATAAAATAATGTATTGTGGTAAAGTCACAATTATTCTTAAAAGTGTTATCGTCATTACGAGGAGTAATATACTGTATATGTCAAAATTTAAAATTTGCATACAAGATATTGAAAAATGAATGTTTTGACTACAAATCACAATCTGAAATTCATTTTAAAACATAATAAATATATATTACAAAATTTAATAAACTACTATTGGACATCTCGTATTTAAATTAGTGGTCATGATACCCTTCAAATTACAATTTAACCTCCATTTGACCTCTATCGACCTCTATAAAATGTTGCTACAGTTTTTCAAAATTTGATCAGCCATTTGTTATGAATCTAAAGCCCTCCAGACTATAAAATCTTATTTGACAAAAACATGTGACATGCTAAATATGGTCAAATTGACATCACATCAGGACCATATATAGGCACATTATGACTATATATGGGTATACAAAAGTTTTTTTGTCAAGAACCCTTTGATAATTTGGACAGAGCTCAACATATCATGGTTTAATTTTATATATAGTAAATGAACTGCTTGTTCACCATATTTTTGACCACCATACTGCTCCACTACAATAGGGATACAATAGGGATTTTTCAATTACACGACGGCGGTAGGACGTAGAACGTAATGACGTCACTAAAAGTCACCTGCGCATGCGAAAACGTTAAGTTCTCCTTGTCGCGTGGATTCTAGGACACAATTTAGCCAAATCTACGTATGGAGAGAACGTAGGATGCCCGGTAGGACGATCACGCATGAGTGATTCCGTTCTAGCATCGTGTCGTTGAACAAATCGAAAACTCCCTAAGATTTGTAAATTCCCTCCGTTGGTGAATGTAGCTTACAGATTAATAAACTACAGTACTGTAATTCCGATAGGGACAGAGCTTTTGTGAGTTCCCAAACATCATTTTTACTATATCACTGTTGAGTTGTTTTTCAGGAGCTTTCGGTTTCATAACTTTTCCATCATCAGATGTCAAATAATGGTTCATTTTGGTAAGCTCACCTTAAATCTGACCATTAGTTGATAAATAAAATTTTGATTTTCTTTTTTTTTTTTTTCATTTTCTCTTGTAGATTGAAGAGGACAAATTTGAATCAACATTAACAATCCTGGGTCATAAAACACCAGTGGTCAGTGTAGACTGGGGAAGTACTATGAACACAGGAATGTGCTTGACTGGGTCAATGGATGGGCGTCTAAGGGTCACCATGCTGTTATCGCACTAGCGGTCAAATTCATTCCAATTAACAATTATCATGGTTACAAAAATGAGATAGTTACGGGAATAGCTAACATTTTTGCACGTCTTTTTTCAAACTAGAAGGTTTTAATTAACTTTTCAGTTGGATGTCATATGAATTTATCATGGATTTAGGAATAATTGGCAGGTATTGGCAGAAAGGTATTGGCATAGATTGTATGAGCAATGGCAACGCAATTTGTATGCATGCTACATATATTATAGCCTAGTCAGCCTAGCTGACAGTAACCACTTTATGTGTGTATGTGATTCATCACTTCTGGTTTCTGGTTTATGTTCCAGAGGGCTAGAGTACAAGTTACTGTAAATAATACCTCCATGCTATGATGCAAAGTGTATGGTGACAATAGTATCATATCCTAAATCATGTTGGAAAATCCAGGACAGTGGTGGCGGCAGGGGGGAATTTGCCCCGTCAGATAGGCCTGGACCACCCTGTCGTCCGACGCAACAGTTAGGTTGGATCAAAAGTTAAAAAAATAATAATTTGCCTATCCAATTAACGTTATTCTTGTTGCCAATCCCTAATAATATGTTCTAAAATAAGCACAATTTGGACCATACAAAGCCATACAAATTATTCCCGTGCACCCTAACAGGCATTTTTTACATCAGCCAAGGCTCTAGTCGCCCCCTTGGTTTGGACCCCTCCGTTGCCATATCAGACCTCTCGTCGGAAAATTTTTGGAGCCACTGCTGATCCGAGATAGCCTATGATTTGTGTAAATTTACAAGGTCACCATGCTTCTGAGCAAACAGTAAGTCGTGGAAGCCTCCCGGAAACCAGGACGGCCTCCTGAACTTCCGCAAGCAAGCAAGAACCTGCTGGAAAATAACCTGTCCACCACAAATTTGTATTAATACTTTAATATTTTTACTACTTTATCATTAATTATGTCGATGCCATTTATATCACCATGCGCTGCAAAATAAGAAACAAGAAAGCTCATTCAACTAGATCTCCCGGAAGAGACTTCATCCAAAACCTGCATAGTTACCAACCAAAGCCAACCACGCACTTAGTATAATCTAGTAGTCGCATGCGGTCTTGCGCGGGCTGCAACCCGGGCCCCTACTGAGGTTCCACTTGGGAGCCCTGGAGGCCCCGCCCCCTTACCCCACCCAACTGGTATAGTCACGCATTTAAAATCTGTCAACTATGAGTTTGAACCCCTACAAAAACAGCTAAACTCATGTCTAGTGGACAAAACATAGATAATTGTGGATTGAGTTTTAAGTAGTGGATCATAAAGCCATTTACAGTTTAGGCGAGACTTTTTTTTATACCTTGTTTAACGAACCCTCCGACTGTCAGTTAGCGCATACTCTGCCACGAAAAAATGGAAGCTTCATTAAAAACATAAATTTATACTTTTTTTTATTATGTCTTTCGCTCCTCTGAAGTCTTGAAAAATAAGATATATATTTCATACTTAATTATATAAAGTTAAAGCATTTATCCATCTCATTACTACTCTTGTTAAAATTAAATTTTTATTTTCTCTTCCACCTAAATGGTTTTGGCAAAATCATTTTGCTAAAATGAGGAAACAACATTTTATTTAATTTTTTTTTTCATCCCTCCTCTGACTAACTTAAAAATAAAGAAAAGTTCGCGAAAAAAGGTATAATAAAAGTCTCGCCTTATAGGTTATATCTCAATGCCAAACCATAACTAACAAGCTTGTTAATCAACTGTTTAGATTCTTAATGAAAAAAATATATATATTGCAGTGTTAAAGAATAGTATATAATATGCTAAACTTTATTATTTCAAATAATGTATGGTATGCAATGATGCTGTAAGCACCATTCATACATAATCAAAATTGTTGTATTGTTATTAAAACATGTTTCAGTTTTCTAAATTGAATATTTTGTTTATTTTTAAAATTCTATCAAAATTTAGAATATTTTTATATAACTTAGCATAATTTTATGTATTTATGTCTGTTTATTTTGCTGCCGGTAATGTATTATTTAAAATGGAATTTAATATACTTTTTTGTATATACATATATTTTATGTCAGATTATGCAAAATGTAACTATGTCAAGTGTCGAAAGAAAAGTGTATTGAAGCATTTATTCTGCTTTCAAAGAATTTATCATTCAAAAATTTGCTGTGACAGATGGTCATGTGCAAGAATAAAATACAGGTAGTTGGTGATCAACTATTTTGCTGTACACTATGTGATGTTATACAGTAGTTTATAAAAGGTTTCAAGTTGCTGGTCATTGGAAAGGCTTCGCCATTAAAGATAAAAACAATAGGCAAGCATGAATACGGAGCAGTCTGAAGAACTACGCAAGTGAAATGAAATCACACAAATGATCGCAAATGAAGGGGAATTACCCTAACGAAAACCCAAATGAATTGAAACCACCCAAATGAAAGGAATTTACCCATACCCAAATGAAAGAAAATTACCCATACCCAAATTAAAGGAAATTACCCATCCATACAGAGGAGCTTTCCCGTTTTTAATATAAAAGGGAATTAGCAAAATTATTGTTTGTTCTAAAGGGGATTTTTGATATGCCATTGATAATAGAATCAACATCAAAATCGTTTTTTTTTTTGGCAATTTTATTTAATGAAGTTATAGGCCATTATATACGATTTTGCCGTGACGTCACTTGTGGAAAAAGTAACAAAAATCGTAAATATCGTGTAGGGTATCCGCCGAGTACGTTCTTTGCGTGCATGCTGTAACCATGGCTGTAACTATTTTGTTGACAACTACTCTTTTAATGTGTGTGAATTAGATGATCCATATAAACATGCAATTCGTGTAGTTACTGGTTTTGGTTTGTATTGTGGAGTATACTATTTTTTGGGCTTCATCATAAAAAAAATAAGTCTTATAAACAGAAATAAAAGTTAAGGAAAAATAAAAGATAAGATACTGAATGATGATGTTCACCTCGTATTTATTAGGCCTACTCTATAAATATAATACTGAAAGGTTAACTGTACCATATCACCATCTCTAAACGTTCGATGACACGCATTATATTTTCATGTGTTTTTCAAACCAGCAAAAGATTACAAATATATATGTTATATCCTACTCTACCATTTGTGTAATTCTGACTTTGGTTGATATTTTGCTTAAAGCTGACTTCACATTGTAAATAACGTCACCAGTAGCCGTGTTAACAGTAATGTGTATTGCCTTTATGTTATAAATATTTCCAAATTGGTCCAATATTATCCATGTGTTAATTGGCGGTAAAAGGGAAATTAAATGAGTAGGCCTATACAAAATGATATGTAAATACTGTATAGGTCTATTTTAATATAAACCGTATGGACATGACAACTACGCACCCAGCACGTAAAAACAATAGGAATCTTTAATATTTCGTTGCATACATATCAACCGTATCATGATATACCTTAGTAAGTTTGCTCTTACCCTGTATTGATTTGCTACCTTGGTTCCGGGGTCAGTGGTTGCAGAAGCCAATCAAGTGGGAGAGGGGAAGTGAACAGGCAGGGGAAAGAAAGTACTGTATATCAGGGGAAACAATTGCGTGACGTAAAACTTTTTGAACTTTCTTTTAGTTTTCACATAATGTGTGTATCCTATAACTAAGGTCTAATCCACATAATTGATAAGCATTGATAATACAGGCCTATAGATAGTAGCAGTAGTAGTAAGGCTTATAATAATAATATAAATGATGATAGTGGTTATTGTTGTAATCGTGGTCGTCATTGCTGTTGTAATTATTAATAACCCGGTTATCAAACTGATTTCTAAACTATGGTGATTCAATACAATCTAGAAATCCACAGAAATGTATACATCAAACATATGGTTTATATTACATTTTATTCAAGGCTTATTTATTATTCAACTCAATGAGTATAATAATAATAATAATAATAATAATAATAATAATAATAATAATAATAAAAGCAGGGGCAACAGTAATTATTATTATTATTAATATAATCTTATTAACAGACAATAGTGATTTAACTTCTAGATTCCACTGAAGTCTATGCATCAACAAACATACTGTTTATATTCAATATGTATTCAAGGCATTATTATTTTAACTCAAAAACATATGTTTAAAAAGAATTCTAACAGAGTTTGCTCTCTACATTTGTCATACCAGTTAAATTTTGTCATGCAAAATCGTCAGTAAAAGTTGCTGGTTGAAGAATTTCACATTGTCTGGATGCATTAGATTTGGCTGAGCACACGCAATACTGAAGGAAGCAGACCTATTCAACGAGAAGGCTCCGACTTTGTGATAGTTTCTTAGGCCTGGTATACATCAAAAGTCACTAAAGAGTACCACCCAGACAAGATGAAATTAGCAATAATGTTGCTGTGTATAGGTCTACAACTTGCGAATTCACGGCTTGCTCCACTCTATTCCAGCTCCCGTGGGGTACAAAATCGCTATATTGTTAAGCTACAGGTAGGTATTGTTACTTTTATGTTCATTTTTAATAATTTAAGTAATAGAAAACTATTATAGCATTTAGCGTACGTATACGTCTTTCCAAAAACAAATCCCCTAGGCGTTCCCCCTTCCTCCATTTAGGTAACAATTATCATGAAAATAAATTAAAAAAATGTTCACATACGTGAAATATTATTTTTTTAGTAGTAGTACCAGTGTTAGCTTGCATAACTGTTATGTTTAAAATACGTGATATCTTAAACCAGGGTCACGACAGTACCGCCTATTTGGTTGGAGCAGTAAGAACACCCTCTTTTGATAAGAGATGTATTTGGCCGTCTGCAAAGATGACCAGTGCATCGAATATACAGTACTTAGATACTCAAGCGCTGACGAAGGTAACAGGAGTTGCCGAAAATTTCGCTAATAAATATTTCTATGTCTCCTACATATCAAAGTATCGTAGCAGTTTATTGTGTCTGCGTCTACTATATTATTTATCATATATATATATATATATATATATATATATATATATATATATATATTTCTATATATATATTTTTGTATATGTGTGTGTGGCGTGTGTTTGTCTATATGCCTCGTTCTTCATGTGGTTTTCAATTTGTATAAAACAGGATGATGTTGATGTTGACATATTTGCAAATAATATTAAGACAATGATGGCAACATTGAAGTATGACTGCTACATCTCATTAAAATACAACCGGGTTCTGAAAGGCTTCCTTGTTGATTTGAACCTCAGTTCTCTACGGATGGTGAGTACAGATGGCATTTGCCAGCAAAAGATACTGGTACTACAGGTTACTCTAAATTTTACGAAGCCATTGATTCTCGCATTGTTTTTCAGTGAATATTTTTCCACGTATTGGCCTACCTTACCTCAGATGGAAATGTGATACAAATACAAATAAAAAATACAATACCCTTTGTAATTCTAAATCACAATTACAGATTAATACAAAACAAAAATACAAATTAAAGTTATACAAATTTCACAATAGTAATCCTGGATAAAACAAATAAAATAAATGTAAAAAAAAAACATTAAAAATATTACAAAACTAAAATTGATGTTTAAACTCAACAAATGCAAGTATAGCTAATGCGTTTTATATATAAACTATATTTCGCAATTAAATGCATATCATAAAATATAATTATTTTCAAAAAATTATAAAAATACTGTGTCATATTTGTTGTTGTGGCCGTGAGACAATAAACGACTCTATAGAATGTAATAAAACTCAACTTTGTCCTGTCTCTGCCTCACATGTCTGTGTGGCGGTGCATATAATTATAATGATCGTGCGCGTGATGCATTCCTATGCAACAATATCAAACCAGTTGACATAGGCCGCCTACATTTTAGAATTTAAAATCAACTTGTTATAAACAGTCTTCACAATCAGATTTTTGGGCACTTTAATACGTAACATAAATCTATTAACAAATTTAGGCATTAAGTCACCAAAACTAGGAAGGTTAACAACAAAAAAATAATAAAAAATTAAAAAAATTTTTTTTAAAAATGATAACCCATCAAAACGTCTCAAATGTTATTTTTGGGCGTCTAGAACACAAAAATAATTATAACAATTAAACCTTCGAAGAATCGACAGTTTTTTTATATATTTTTGTTGTTGTTGTTGTTGCATAGTAACACTTTTTGGCATTATAATTAACATCATGTTCTTCTGCAAACAATTCACACTCATCGATAAAAGCTTAGGCCTACAGACCAATAACAGAAGGACGTACAGGTAAAATGATATCATCCGCATAACATGTATTCACAGCCGCGGCTACGGGGCGCCGTATTGAACGAATGTCCCAAACGGCGCCCCGTACGTGACCGCTATCCAATGTGATCGGTATGGTTGCTCTTCATGATATAAATAGGAAAAATAGAGACCAAACTCGTAAGAAAAATAACATCCATTCCTGAAAATGAAAATAAAAGAATTCAATTCCAATTTCTAAAAAAAAAAAAAAGGGGGGGAAAAAAAGGGGGGGGGGAAACCCCCTTATATTATTCTTCTATAGCCAATTAGGCATAATTGATTAATTTATTATCCTCATGTCGCGTCATTTGCTTAGTAACATATTATTTAAATAAAACATTTCTCTAGGTGAGAGAATTGCATCTAGTGGCTTTTGTCGAGTCAGACAGTTACATAAAGACATCGGATGTTGCGTCTTGGGGATTAGATCGCATTGACCAACGCTATCTACCATTGGATAATACATATGACGTTTCAGGTATACAACTTGTTCTCAATATTTTATACATACTTTTTAAATATACAGTAATAATTCAATGTCTTCTTATGATATTCTTGCTATATTTAAATATATTATTGTATATATTAGTGCTTTTACTATTTGAATTTTAATTGTAAACTTGTAGCAATTCAGTTTAAATAAACCTTTTGAATAAATACATGAATTTTGAATAATCGCAATTACATTTATAGTATACTAGCTGTCTCTTATACACATCTAGATGTGTATAAGAGACAGCATTATGTATATATGTTATATGTATATATAACTGTAGAAAATGCTTACAAGATAAGTAATGTAATTAAAAATATCAGAAATAAGTAAATAATGGAATCTCTTGTCTTAGTTTTATTTAAAGATATCGTAGTAGTTCTTAATATCTCTATTAACAGAGGTATCTCAGATTTTTACAAATATATTTCTATTGGGAGTGGAGTTGAATCATTTGGTGGTTAAAATGCTTGCCTTCCAATCCCAGGGTCCTGGGTTCAATCCCTGTCAGTGTGGTAGGATGTTTCTCACGGCCAAAACAACTCCACTTCCTAAACCTCATATTAAGATATACATGTATGCATCTCTTTAAATAGAGGTTATGGTGTGTTAGTTAAAAACTAAAATATTTCTATGTAAGAAGTAACTTCATGACATGGCATCTAAGATATCTTTATTAAAACTAAAGGTCTCCGTCTAATCAAAGATCATTGGTGCCGGGGTTTCCTAGGTCTTTAGCAGGTTTGGTCTATAATGTTAGAATAATAAAGATAAAAAACATTCGTGAATTTTTAACCACAGAAATGAGTTTTTAATTGGAGTTGGCCTTTAATTGAAAGGGGGTCTTTAATTAGAGGGAGACCTTTATTTTTACATGATTGCATATCAGTTCGGATCGCCTTGTAATATTTTTAGATATTTTTCAATTGTTATAATCAGGGTATAGACTGCAATGGGCATGGTACACACTGCGCAGGAATAGCTGCTGGCAAGGAGTATGGCGTAGCAAAAGGCGTGAACGTCCACAGTGTACGTGTATTAGATTGCAATGGAGTCGGATGGACATCTAATGTCATTCAAGGTCAGTCTTTATCTTTTATTTTTAAAAAAAGTAATTACAGGTCACACTCCAATTATAGACCCCTCCCAATAAAGACAATTTTCTGTGGTCCCGGTTGAATACATGCCGGTATCTTTTTTCAGTAGCTGTTTCCTCCAGTTAACGACTCCTCTTAGAGACCATTTTATAATTTCTATCTAAATAGAGAAATCAAAAATTACATTTAGTGCCGTTAAAAGACCTACATCGAAAATGTTTTGTGTATACATTGCTGAATACCGATACTATTAGTAGGACGAAGAGCGTATAGTAGGCCTAATCCATTCTAAAAAAAACTTTTAATTACAACATTCAAACATAATGTACCATATCATGTTTTTTTAGCAGACCCAACTGAAAATGTTCCTTTAAAATAAGTAATATATAAAAATATAGTGATGCAGTTAAAAAATGATGATATGACTATATACATCAAAATAATACACATATTATATATTAAATATATATACCGTATATAATATATAATATAATATATATACATATATATATATATACATACATACATACATACATACATACATACATACACCCACACCAACATACACACATACATACACACCCACCTACATACGCGCATACACACACATATACGAACACACATACGTACATACACACATATGTTTTTATGCTTCCTAGCACTGGGAATACAAATAATGTATAAATCTATTTGATTTATACATTATTTGATTTATACAAATAATGTATAAATCAAATAGATAATAATACAGTGCTCAAATATAGAGGAACATGATCTTGTGAATTGTTCATAGTTCATCAACAAAAATTGCTTACTAGTTGTATGAAAAAGATGTCTCTGGTAGGAATCGAACTCGATTTCTTTCGCTATATCGGCGGAAGACCACAGAGAAAGGCCATTAGACCACAGAGACCCGTACAATATCAGTACGGATCCAAAACCAATTGTTTCTCTCCCTTTATACCATTTAGGAGCTCACACATAGCGGAGGGTGCTTTATTTTTAGCTACTGTACGTACCTAGTTTATAGTTAGCAGCGGGTAAATCATAGGAAATAATATTCAAATATATATATATATATATATATATATATATATATATATATAT
>NW_022719802.1:1040151-1042946 GCF_011630105.1 Anneissia japonica
GCCATGCATTATGCCTCGGGATAAGTCATCATGTTTGGAAATTTTTTGAGTAGAACAAGATATTCCATGGCTATGCGATCTTTGAGCAAATGTTATTGTATACAACACCAAGGCAAGTAGTAGGCCTAATCTGCCTATTGTAAGTAGCCTACCTACTGTTCGTCACCAGAAAGGAACTTACCGCTCCGACGTTGCGTCATGTGCAATATAACAAATGACTCAAATGTAAACAGCATGCGACGGGATTCCCTGAAAAAAATCAGCATTGAGTAGGCCTACAGGTCGAACTCTTCAACGCTCGAAGCATTATCACGCAGCTTAAGCTCATACACAGAGACAACTCGGACTTGGTTATAATAACTGAGACTTGGTTGAATCCACAAATAGCATCATCTGAGGTTTTTTTTAGCAATAATTATTCCGTTTTCAGGAAGGATCGCGAGCTGTCTCTTATACACATCTAGATGTGTATAAGCGGAAAGTCTCGAGGAAGCCAAGTGCTAAAGTTTGTTAAGACATCTGACAAAGCAGGTCAGATTTAGAATCTCGTTTGGAGTAACTATTTTTCAATTGCAGATTCCTTAATAATGCTAGGTCCATAACCCAATATACTTACTGTATCCAAGTATTTTTTTGTTTCTTCAATCAAAATAAAGGTATGGAATGGGTTGCTGCAAATGCATCAAAACCCGCCGTTGCATCAATGTCGTTGGGAGGGACACTATCTATGGCTCTTAATAATGCTGCCGACTCTCTGGTGCAATCTGGTGTCGTCCTGGTAGCAGCGTCGGGAAACGAAGCAAGCGACGCATGCACTACGTCTCCTGCGTCTGCAGTGGAGGTAAAACAAAAACTATTGTATTGTATATCATAGGCCTTTATGCTGTTGTTGACAGAATGTCTGATGCTGTTGTTAAAGAATGTCTGAACACGTCATCAAGTCGGTAATTAAATTCCATTTTCTTTGCAGTACTTACGCCGACTTTATTGCAATTTACCAGCAGTTTCTTTATACCTCACTGCACTTCAATTTCAATTGAAGAACAATTCAGAGGAGTGCTTGCGGAACATTATACGGTCCTCCACCTTCAAAGAAATTGTTTTCTAAGCGCACAATACGTTCTAAAACCTCTGCTTAAAATGGCCTATAAAACATTTTGATTTCCCAGAACGTCAGAACCAACACCATTAGCCTCCACTCGAAATTTTAAGACCCTTCTCAGTGACCGATTTAAGAAAGAGGGGGAACCGGCCCAGGGCCTCCAATTTTTTTCCTAAATTATTTCCTAAACAAATTTAGAAAAAAATAATTTATATTCAAACTTATGTCTGAGCGGGCCATCTAGAGGTGTCATAATCATAATTTGTCTTACTTCAACCCCAACCATGGTTAGGCTGAAGTGGAGTTTCTAGATAGACCATTCACCTGTGAAAGTGACGTCCTTCCCTGGGCCCCCTCTTTATTTTGAATTCCTGGCTCCAACACTGTCTCTCATACATTGACAGATATTTTAATATCTATAGTTATAAATAGTCTAGTATTTAATTAATAGAGATATACTGCATAGTTATTTCAGTTGTATTTAATGTCAA
Organism: Anneissia japonica; assembly: GCF_011630105.1. Classification (NCBI taxonomy): domain Eukaryota; kingdom Metazoa; phylum Echinodermata; class Crinoidea; order Comatulida; family Comatulidae; genus Anneissia; species Anneissia japonica. The sequence goes on from NW_022719802.1 coordinate 1,041,745, forward strand.
TGGTAAAAAATGCGATGCATAAAACATTTTTCAAGAATGTCCTTGTGCAGCTTCCTAATTATTTAAAACAAAAAAATCCTTTCATAGTTGCAACTCAGTGCATCCCCTGAATTGCATCCTTCATTGGAAAAGAATGTTTAATGCATATCAAAAATGCTTTAATCCATCACCAGACACAAACCTGATCATATTCTTTTGAGGTATTTTGGTCTCGTAGACAGTCTAGGCCTAATGTATGCCCGGCAAACTCCATTCATTTAGGCATCAAGGACGTCGGAGATCGGCTAAAGCCTGGTTTCCATAAAAATTATTACACGCTATCGCCTACTCCTTTGGCGACGCTGATTGGTCAGTTGAATCAAAGAGCGTTCCCGATTCCTTCTGGAACAGCTAAGCAGTGCAAGGATTGCAGTGAAAACGCTGTAGCGATTGCGTAGCTATATTGTATGGAAACGGAGTTATCTTCAGAGAGCATTCCTGATTCCGTCGGGGACAGCTACGCATTGCAAAGACTACCGTGAAACCGCTGTAGCGACTGTGTAGCGATTTCATTGAAACTAAGCGTTTAGAAGACATTAATTTTAATATTATATTTATTTCGTAGGTGATATCTGTAAGTTCTTCTAACAAAAATGATGAATGGTCAACATTTTCAAATGAGGGGTCATGTATTGATATAATCGCACCAGGAGAGGAAATCGTGAGTGCTTGGATTGATTCAGACACTTCATCACAGACACTAACCGGAACGTCAATGGCATGTCCTCATGTTGCAGGTAGGTAGAAGGTACCAAGGTTTTTGTTCACAATTAAAACATTTTACGTCTCGCAATGAGACTGTAAATCAGAGTATATTCATACACTGTAAACATTTACGGTAACATTTACAGTAAAGTTTCAATAATATGTATACAAAAATAAAATCGTAGACAGCATGTACGGTCAACAAACAGTACAGTAAATTGTGATCGTCAAATAAAGGCCGACAGTCGTTTTGTCTTTGTCGTGGAGGAAGGAAGTCTTTTCTCCATGGTATTGTGTACCAGCTAGTCCGAGTTCAAACAAAAAACCAGGGTTAAGAAAAAACTCCAATTTTTTTTAAATTAATTAATAAAATCTATGCTTCAAAGTTGTCACCTTCTGAAAAATGTTATTTCATTTTGTCTACCTATTTTATATATACATGTGAATAGGATATCGTT
>NW_022719802.1:1043045-1052356 GCF_011630105.1 Anneissia japonica
CTCGAATGTAATACATACATACATATATATATATATATTATGTAATATATATGTGCTTGACATAAAATGAGCATTCTCAGAAAGTTGAGTGGTAATAATATACAATTTGAGAAACAATAGTCCAAAACAAGTCGGCATACATGATGAGATTGGAGAGTGAACATCTAGGCCTATCTCTCTACAAAAATAAAAAAAAAATATTTCTAATTCTTCTCGTTATTGCTGGATATGATCACCTACATGAAGTATTCCAGAAAAAAATATATAAGTTCAATCTGGTATTGATACATCCAAAGATGTTTTATCACCCTGTGACGATCAATGTTCAAAATTTTGTAAGTGAAAAACCTAGCGCATACGTCATACCACAGAGGAGATATTGACAGTAATCCTGGTCCTTTTCAACACAGAAACCATGAAACAGGCCTAGTTGTCTAGCAAATCAACCACAACATTATACCGGTGATAACTGCTCTATCTGTGGAAATAATCATCTATAGTTATGATGTTAAATAAGGTTCCTGAACTGTTCGAAATGCAAAAATGCTGCCATGCATTATGCCTCGGGATAAGTCATCATGTTTGGAAATTTTTTGAGTAGAACAAGATATTCCATGGCTATGCGATCTTTGAGCAAATGTTATTGTATACAACACCAAGGCAAGTAGTAGGCCTAATCTGCCTATTGTAAGTAGCCTACCTACTGTTCGTCACCAGAAAGGAACTTACCGCTCCGACGTTGCGTCATGTGCAATATAACAAATGACTCAAATGTAAACAGCATGCGACGGGATTCCCTGAAAAAAATCAGCATTGAGTAGGCCTACAGGTCGAACTCTTCAACGCTCGAAGCATTATCACGCAGCTTAAGCTCATACACAGAGACAACTCGGACTTGGTTATAATAACTGAGACTTGGTTGAATCCACAAATAGCATCATCTGAGGTTTTTTTAGCAATAATTATTCCGTTTTCAGGAAGGATCGCGAGTACAGAGGAGGAGTTCTATTTCAGCAAATATATGCTCAAGGACATTGACATTTTATGGACTTGTATTACCACCAAAAAGGATAAAATATTAGTCGGATGCACGTAAAGAGACCCGGCAGTGCATTGATAGAGTTTATTGCCGATCCGCACATGCGTTTACCGTATACTGGTTGATGCTCATAAGTATAAAGGGATAATTCTTCCATGACATTTTAACTTTAACTATAATTTTATTACCAATGTTAATATAGAGCATGTACAGAAAAAAATGACGTCTGTATTAAGTATTAACATGAAACATTTTGTTGATTTGTATACACGCATACCAAATGTTTCTATTTCTGGTACCATTATTGATCATGTATATTGTAGCAATACTAAACTTATTACAAATCTTGACACACACGGTGGTATTGAGGTTAGTGACCATTGGAGAATACTTTTTAATATTCGACATTGAAGATATGTGTAGACCGGCTGGTACCTTTTACGATTATACAAAACTTGATATACACCCACATATTGATTACATGTCATCAACCTCTTGGCATCGAAAGCCCTGATGTAAATCTGAAATGGGGTGCATTTAAGGAAAAATGCATGTATATTATGGATTGCGCCATACCCAAACGTAAAGGGAAACGCCAAACTAAGAAACCATGGATTACTAAGGAATTAATTAAATTGGGTAGGAAGAAAGATAGGCTATATAAATCTGCAGTTAAATCTCAAAACATAAATAAATGGTACAAATATAAAGAAATAAGAGACGATTCTCGAGTACGTAAAGAAACTAAATTCGTCTTACAAAGGAAACTATCTAATAAATGTGACGATCATTTAAGTCTTTCTGGGGCTATGTTCGTACGATCACAAAATAGAAACTGACCCTGTCACAATTGCAACTGGCTTTAATGATTTTTTTGCAACTAATTTTATTCAGGGTGTTGATTCATTTAATAACTTTTGCTCAGAAAAAAAAACTGCTCTAATAATATAAATCCTCTCTCCCTCACCAACCTTAGGATGTCCAGTTCTGAAGTTTTCGGTCTCATAAACAAACTCAAAACGGGGAAATCTCCTGGACCCGATGGAATCTCCTCAACCATGCTCCAAACTCGCGGCAGCCTACATACCTGATCCACTAGCAGATATATTTAATTGTTCTCTAAGAACAGGAGTTTTTCCTAATGAGTCGAAGGAAACATTTATAGTATCTATCCCTAAATCTGGTTCTCTTACTTAGTAAAATAGCGATTTATAGACCAGTATTGCTATAAATGCTCGATTGTAGGTATTACTTGAGAAAATAGTTGCATCGTATTAGGCTGTTCTTCTATGAAAATGGAATGTATTCTAACAACCAACACGGATTAATTGTTAAGTGTAAGTCATGTACAACGTTAGTTAGCTCTGTTATTTACCACTGGGCTAAAGTACTTGATACAAGCAGACCTCCACACATTGATGCATTTGATAGGGTCAGCCATAACATACTTCTTGGCAAACTACATAACTATGGTATTTGTGATGTAAACCTTGACTGGTTTAAATCTTACCTTTCTGACAAGACATCAAGCAGTCAAATTTAGAGGCAGTGTTTCTAATCCGGTTTTAGTTAAACCAGGCGTTCCGCAAGGGTCGGTGTTAGGCCCACTTCTTCAAGTTTAACCTGTTTGAGACTGATCTTTCATCACATGTATCATCGTTCATGCCACAGTATGCTGATGATACTCTACTTTATCGAGTTATACAATCAACAGAAGACGAGGTTTTGTTGCAAAAGACCTGGATATAATGTAGTCGAATGGTGTAATATTAATAAAATGTATTTAATTTTTTTTTATGTAAAGCTATGCACAAAACAAGGCCCATACTCTCCATGAAATTGCTTGTAATTACTGCATTGATGGTAACTTGATTGACGTCGTTGATACATTTAAATACTTGGGCATCACTTGTAATGATCTCGGGTGTCTGTAGTTACAAACAAAGACCAACGATTGTATGGATTCATAAGACATGTATTGAGATCAAATGAGGGATACGTTATTAAAAAAGTGTTCATTGCTCTAGTACGACCATTCCTTGAATATGGAATTTCTGCCTGGTATCAATATGAAAACATCTCGGTGGATACTATTGAAAAAGTGCAACAGCGAATGACCAAGTCATGTGTTAAGGTCTCACGAGATCGAAGTTCTATGACCTCCTGAACAACGTCTGAAGAACATTAATTTGACTTCACTCCAAAATCGATTTAAATTTCTTTTTAATTTCGTTTAGTGCAAAATGTTTATATAAAAAAAATTGATGTTGACTTGTCAAAGCTCTTAATTCATACCGTAAGATATAATGATCAAGTTAGATTTATACATGTTGTTGGTAGAACTTAGGTTTACACCCGTAAATTATTTTCCACGTCTCTTCGACGAATTGCCACGTTGTACTAAAAATGATATGCAATTAGTTGTAACATTTTCATTGAAGGGGTAAAGCTCTTTCTCAACCAAAACTAGTCATATTTTTAATTAAAATAATTATAATAATTTTAATTGTTTTAAAACATTTTTAATCATCGATTTTTAGTGCTTTTAAAATGGTAATTTTAATATTTCTATTGTACAGAGATAACATGGCAATATATTTAACTTTTTTAACATTTTATATTGTAAGGAAGAAGATTTTTTTCTTTAAATTTTATGTTATTTTTATTCTAGTCTTAATAGAAATTTTATTTATTAAGAAAATGATTTTAATTGTAATTATAATATTTTATATATAGTTTTTAAGTGCTCTGCAAATAATTATTTTAATACCTTAATATTTATGTTGCATATGTTTCTCGGTTAGTTCTGGAGCGCTCCATGACATAAAAAAATAAAAGAAAAATAAAAGAAAAGTGAAATAAAAGTTTATCTTATCTTATCTTATCTTATATTAGATGGGCATTGCCCTCTTTTGAGCAATCCTACCAGGTACTGCTGAGTGGTTTTTGTGTTATTGTATTTGTATGTTCGTTATTGTGAATTTGGTGAAATAAATGATATAATAATGATATAATGATACTATAAAGGCTAAATGATATATGTACAGATAAACAGTGATGTGATAAGGTAGAACAATTAGTGATTAACTGGTGGACTGTGGCACTATATATATATACTGTCTCTTATACACATCTAGATGTGTATAAGAGAGATCTGACAACAGATGAAGTGAAGGAAATGCTAAAAGAAATGAGTACGAAAGACGTAATACAGGGTGTACCAGCCAAAACAGCAAATAATCTCTTGTACGTAGAATGAAAACATTTAAGGCCTATAAATGGGCATGCGCACTCTATACTATGTAAATAATCTGCCAATAGAAATCCTCAATATTTTCCAAACCATGCTATATAGCATAAATATATCAATCTACCTGACATAGATAACAGTGCCGTATCTAGAAGTTTGAAATGGGGGTGGGGGCGTGAAGGTTAAGTGGGAGGGGGAGCTCGATGATCATTTGAGGGCGCTAATTCGCAAAATAAGTTGATTTTATGTGATTTTCAACTAGACTACTTGACCGTGATTTTTTTTTTTTTTTTGCGGGTGGGGGTGGGGGCGATATGTGTGACGGAGATTCTTTTATAGCTAGAGACTCGGATGTCTATACATTTTTTTTTTAATTTGACATATTCCTGCTGTTATTTTGTCTACGGTACCTGGTACCCTGGCAAAGATATAGAATAGAGAAAACCTGAGAGTCGAACCTTTTTCAATTCTATACTCCTTGGTATTAGCTTTGGTGCCTAATTTTCTTTCAATTTTAAATGTCCATGTGCAATATAATCTGCAACCTCAACAGAATGTATTTTGCCATTTCGTTATTTCTTTTAAAGCCTAACACAAACAAACAAAAAATGTTATTATCGAATAAATTTATAAACTAAAAAATAGTTATAGTCAATTTTTCTTGTTGAATGTTCAGTTCAATTCAGTTTATTTCACATCATCAAAATATTTAGGCCTACAAAACAGATAAAATTCGCACATGGCAGAACAGACACATAGCAACAAAAGATGATGTAAGGATGGCCCATGACATTTTTCTTTAAAAAGTAAAAGTTAGCGTGAGAGGAACGGTAACAGTAAAAGTGATTCAATAATATATTAACAACCTACAAATTCAATAATAAAAAAGAATGAGGGAATAAAGACAATAAAAAGGCGGTATGCCATGGTAACAATTTTAATAAATAGAAACCTTTGAAATACAGATAAAAAAAATCGTCATAGAAGTCTAAAAAATAAAACGAGAGTAAATATTAAAAGGGGGAAAAGAACTGCGTGAAGAAAAATCGATTACAGTAAGGGATTCCACAATAAAAAGGCAACAACAAACAAATTCAATTAAAAAAAATGATTGGAGAAAAAGACAAATAATGGTATTTAAAATGGACATAAATCAGTGGATTTCAGAATCAACATTCATTTCAGTAATACAATATAGACGAATTATCAGCTCTTCGAGACTAAGTAGCAAGGTGTTGTTTAGTAACAGTTTTACATGTAGACACATTATTTTGGTATATTTTAATTTCTTTGGGTTTTGGGTTCTTTTCTTTTGGGTTTATTCCTATCTTTTGATTGATCTATAACAACAATTATCTGCCGCTTTAGTGGGCACTCTAAAATTTCCTGAATATTCCAAGTTTATTGGTTGTGTGGGATTGAGTTGTTCTATAAATATTAAAATGTTATAAACACGGCAGAGTCTTTGAAACTTAACTCTGTCTTCAATGTTTTAAAACCTAAATGATCAAGTTCAATACATGAACCAGAATTAATTCATTCTGTGTGACCTGAATTTTTGATTTTGATTTAATTTCCTGCTCAGAACTGTTCTCGACTGGAATAACTTACCTCTTGAAATCACAACTCAACCAACTTTGAAAGATTCAAAGCCCACTAAAATAAATAAAGTTCTCGTGTCCTACATTCCCCACAGCGGGGTTAGAACCAATGGACCGACTAGAGCCTCGATCAGGGTCCCGAAATAAAATCCCTGGTAGGATTCATGGGGAGGGTTTTTATGGCTTAGTATGGCCCAAAATTTTACCTAAATTTAGATCACAATATATGGGACCAAAATAACGTTTTGGATAGGCAAATTATAATTTTGGGCCACCAATCTCGTCATGCGTTGGACGACAGGGGGGTGGAAGAGGGTGTCCAAAGCCTCCCTCCTCCCTGCCTGCACCCACGGTCACGGGACAGCCCTGTTACAGTGTAATTATAATGAAGATGAAAAAAGAAAATCATGGATATCTAAAACCGACTTCGAGAAATTGGCACCGTGATTACTTCGAGAAATTGGCACTAATAAATCGTGCCAACCTAGGAGATGCTCAATATAAGAAACCTGTTCAGATCCATAAAGAAATATGCGTAAATGATATTTCTTTATGAAAATTCCAATAATAATAATGTAGTTGCGTCATCAACTATCACCCCAAGAACAGATAACAGTGAATATCGCAAAGGTGGAAACTGAATAACCTAATGAGCACGGTTATGGAACGCCAAAAAGACAAAATACAATTGGTAGCAGTGCAAAACTGAGAGTCAACAGTACAAAACTGAGTCAGCAGCGCAAAAATCAGAGTCTATGGAACGACAAAAGGACAAAATATAATTGGTAGCAGTGGAAAACTGAGAGTCAGCAGTGCAAAACTGAGAGTCAGCAGCGCAAAAATGAGAGTCACCAGTGCAAAACTGAGAGTCACCAGTGCAAAACTGAGTGTCAGCAGTGCAAAACACAGAGTCAGCAGTGCAAAACTGAGCAGTGCAAAACACAGAGTCACAGTGCAAAACTGAGAGTCACAGTGCAAAACACAGAGTCAGCAGCGCAAAACTAAGAGTCAAAGTGCAAAACAGAGTCACAGTGCAAAACTGAGAGTCACAGTGCAAAACTGAGTCACAGTGCAAAACATTGGTGGCAATGCACAACTCCAATGACAGTGCAACTCAAGTGGACGCCATCTTTTTTGAATTAAAGTTTCACAGCTTTTTGGACGGTGTCAACAAGTAAAATGGATGTAATTTTGAGGTCACTTGGGCACTCCTTAGCGACCATTGACAATTTTGAAAGGGGTAGGAGGTGCGTATAAGTGTTACAATGAATACAAAAATTAAGTGTTTGAAATAATTAATACACAGTAGGCTATGGAGAAGGCTAGTAGTATGTACATGTGCCCGGGCTTGCCAAAAAACAAGGCCTAAGTCTAGATATACACTGTTAAAAAAAAAGGTGCAAATATCTACTTAAAAAGGTACAAAACGATGCAACACCACAGCCACCTTTTAAGGTACACAATTGTACCTCTAAATAAAGGTGCAACCTTGCACCCCATTATATGGTACAGTAATGCTCCTTTGGGGTTCTAAATTGTACCCTTTAATTATGACATGATTGACAGAAGGTGCAAACTGTGGTCGGAAAAGCTCCTTATTGGGGTTAATTTTAGCACACTAAAGGTGCATTTTCGTACCTTGGGGTTTACATGAGCACCTTATAAGGTTCAAATAAGCATCTAGCAGGTTCAACTCAGCACCTTAGCAGGTTCACACGAACACCTTACAGGTTGAAATCAGCACCTCAGCAGATTCACATGAGGACCTTAGCAGGTTAAAATCTGCACCTTGGAAGGTTCACATCAGCACCTTAGCAGGTTCACACTAGCACCTTAACAGGTTTACATAAGCACCTTAGCAGGTTCACATCAGTGCTTAGGAAGATCACATTAGAACCTGTGCAGGTTCACATCAGAACCTTTGGAGATTCACATCAGCACCTTATGCAGGCTCACATCAGCACTTTAGCAGGTTCACATCAGAACATTAGCTGGTTCACATCAGCACCTTAACACTACACAAGTTCAACATTCAACAATTAGTAGTAAATATGTACTGGGTAGTGGTGGGAATTAAGAATGGATCACTTGGCCACATACTCATTACACTGCATTACACTATTCTATTAATGCTAATTTTCACCTGTGTCAAAAATAAAAGCACAAACAAAGCAGCATTAACAATTCAAATGTTTATTCGGATAAAAACGTATTACTTAACTAATATGACAAACACTTCTATGGTCAGTTATTACAACTAATGATTAGAGGACAAATATAATGCATCATCTATTCACTGGATATGTTACAGTTTTTCTAGTATGAAATAAATCCCTACCTTAAAAATAAAAATTATGAAAGCTTGAAAAATAGAATTTGCATTCTATATCTGGAATTTACTTCTAAAATGAGGTAGCTATAGGCTAGGGAAATGCTGGTGCTGGAGTGAATGCAAGGTTGTGGTGTGAAATCTACAATCTCACACATACTTGAGCCAACTAGGCATGACATACCGTACCAAAAAAAATGTTGTGATGGCGGTATGGAGGTGTTGTGGTGTGAAACTGCAAAGCATAACCGAAATAGGCCTATATACAGTACAGTAGGTATTATATACATAAGAAAATGGCCATCATGTTTTGTTGCCAAGTTTACGGTCTTTACATGCATTCGGAATGATCTACTGTTCTTGTATCCGGTCATATTGACATTGGCCTAATATTATGAAAGCCAGTCTTAAATACCCAATACTATACATTAAATCACAATACTGTAATAATATATTCCTAGGTGTACAGACTAAAAAAAAAAACGTCCATCCAATTTAGAAACTGAAAGGTTTGTATTTTGAAAAGATTTTTCTTTTACCTGACAAATTTTTTCCTGATTTTTTTTTCTCCCTGATGGAGACTCCCCTACCCCACCCCACTGTCCATTTTTTTGCGTACAATTGTTGTGATAACCATCTTATTAACTCTAATACACTGTAAGCTTTGTGGTAATCATCACACTGGCTTAACATATTAATACTCTGTAAAAGTATGCATTGTGGTAACCATACTGGCTTAATCTTTTGTATGGAATACTGTATATGTCTATGTAATACCAGACAAGGTGTCAGTGACCAGGACCCTCTATGCCTTTCAGTTTCTAAATTGGACAGACGTTTTTTTTCAGTCTGTACACCTAGGAATATGTTACTACAGTATTGTGATGCAATGAGACAAGAAACTGTTTTCTTTTACTGTATTGTAGATCCTTAAAAATTGGCTTTTTATATATATTTTTTTCTATTCTCTCCATGAAATAATTCACCATATTGTCATTTTAAAATGGTACTGGTATTTCCATGAGGAAGAATACAAGAGTTCTGAAAAAGCATTTCCTTCATGAATAATGCCAGTTCTGCTTCTTTTTAAGT
>NW_022719802.1:1054143-1056997 GCF_011630105.1 Anneissia japonica
CCCTGATTCGACCGACCAATCAGCACAAAGCTTGGTTTCCATAAAATCGCTAACCCTATTGGCGACAGTCGCCGACAGTTGTCGGGAAGGTTGAACCTGGTTCAACTTTGCTGATTGCATTGCAGACGAATCGGGGTGTCGGGGTGGGCACATGATCCTGTTTTGTCTGCAACGGTTGAACCAATTGTTCAACATGCACTGTTGGCGAAAGTGCTAGCGATGTTTGGACACCAACCAAAAGCTGTGGGTAATTAATTAGCGTACAGCGATTTTATGGAAACCAAGCTTTAACCTGCTAAAGGTACTCATGTTAACCTGATAAGGTACTCATGTGAACTTGCTAAGTTGCTCAAGTGGACCTATATGGGTGCTGATTTGAACCTTGTTGTGCTGTTGTGAACCCTGCAAGTAAAGTTGAGCCCCAAGTTACGAATTTGCACCCTTGATGTGGTAATAATGAACCCAATGAGATTTTCAGACCACTTGAAAGTTGCACCTTCTGTGTCAATCATGCCCATTTTTTTTACCACACGGCAACTAAATCACCCGTGTTTTATGTATATACATTTAACTGTTCCATGATAATAGGATAATTGAAGGACTACAAGTGGTTTTTCATTTTAAATATAGGCCCACTTACTTCACGTAGGACTACACTGCGTCTATCGTTGTCAATGTAAAGCCATGAAAAATCTGTCCGTCATTGCTTAATTTTATTCACTGACGCTCTCCGTCATTGTAGGCCCTACAGATACTCAACCAAATCAAATAGGCTTTACAGAACCTGCTTGTCTAAATAAATTAATCCTGGCCTATATTGAAACATTTTTCAAGGTAATACACCACATTTCTGTGTCGAACACTGGTATGAAACCCAAACAGAACATGTTTTGTAACTAATACTAGCATTTTTTACAAAGCTAGACTTGTTCCTTTCTACTATAAAAAGGTTTAATTTTGCACCATCTGCATTTTCCGTTAAGAAAAGGTGCAAAGATGAGCCTTTTAATCGATTATCTGAACTCTGCACCCTCTCTGCACCTTTTTATAAGAAAAAGGTGCAACTGTGCACCATTTTCTATCTTTGCACCTTTAGTTGCACCTTTATTTTTAACAGTGTATACCTAAATGCCTCGACTTCGTCGGCTTCTCAAGAAACATTGTTTTCCTAAATAAATCTCACTTAACTGTCAAAATTATCTGCATTTTTTTCATTTCTGTTGTCTTTTTTGATCCCCAATTGGTTATCTTTTTTAAAAAAAATATTTTGATTGCGCCTTGTATGTATCCCTTGGCAAAAGGCGCAGTACAAGTTCCTCCTGTATTAGTAACTGGGCCAGGCCTAGCCTAGGCTTTAGGGCCTAAATAGACCTGGAATCCACCGCTGAAATTACAATGTATTCAGGCCCGTAGGCAGGTGGGGGGGGGGGGAGGGGGGGGGGGTGCAGAGGCTGCGGACGCACCCTCCCCTCCAAAATTCCAAATGGTCTACTTTTTAAAACCTATGATTTCACAAAATCGTTCCCAATTATCACAAAATGCTATAGCATGCATTGCATTATATATTTGTCGGCTTATCTAACTGTTGATTTTTAATAATGTGGTATGAAATTTGTTAGAAATTAATCGTCTCCGGTGATTGCAGATTGTCCATATAATATGAATAATGTTATCTAATAGGCCTGCAGGTGTACAGGACATAATAACGTTACTTTTTCAGGTCTCAAAAACACCCAAATAAATGAAAATTTAAATGAAATATTCATGAATTATGTGTTTGAGAAATCTATTATGTAAAGACCCTCAAAATGCTACTTTGTCGCTTTTCTCACAAACCCCCTCCAGGCCTCTGCCCCTGGACCATCAAAGTCCAGTTTTTAAAACATTTTATTTCACTAAAATCGTTCCTAAAATTATCGCGAAATGCTATAATATGCATAACATTTTTTTGCCCGCTCTTCTACTCGTTGATTTTTTAATAATGTGCTACGAAATCAGTTGGAAATTATCAGCTCCAATGATTGCAGATCTTTACAGATGTAAAGGTGGGGGGGGGGCTAAAATTATAAAAGAAATGGAGAAAAAAGAACAATCAAAGGCCTAATTAAAGTTTGTCTGAGAGTGCCATTTCCAAACCATTTTGAGGTGCCATAATCATAAATTTTCTTACCTAAGCCCCAACCATGGTGGGCCTGAGGTGGTATCCTCCCTTCACCCCACCCTCTCTTTTTCCTGCTTTACTGTAGGTCCCTAGACAATACTCAAATGAATGAAAATTGAAATAGGATATTACAAATTATGGATTTTAGAAATCCATTAAAAAGGGCCCTTAAAATGCTAATTTGTCAGAGCTTCCAGAAGGTTCGCCCTACCCCACCCTCGCAGGGACCCCTAGACAGTCTCCCATCGTAAGGTCCATTTCGGTTGTAAAACGCACCTCCCCATCGAAAATCCTGCCTACGAGCCTGGCTGTAACAATACAGATTACAGGTAAATTGTATACATGAAAATACACAGTAAATAATATAAAAATGTTATAAATATCCTATATACTTATATACTATATACTATATATATATATATTATATTTAAAACTGATAAACATCTCTTTCCTGTCCATTAATCACTATATTAACACGGCTCCTCGTCTGAGAGGGCCATAAATTTTAGAGTAACCTCCGGGAGTTTAGTCTTGGTATTATCGTGATCATTTTTTATTTATGAAAGTTGAAAAGCGGGATAATTCGGGGTTTGGGCGGGACAGCGGGACACGACTCCGAAAAGCGGGACAATCCCGCCGAAAGCGGGACAGTTGAAAACTATGCCGATGTTCTCGTTATTAGTGAGTTAGCCT
>NW_022719802.1:1057187-1066103 GCF_011630105.1 Anneissia japonica
TCAAGGTTAGAAGGGTAGTTATTGGCCCACACAATATTGCAATAGCTAATAAACGGAAGAATAAGAGAACAATAAATATTACGGAGAATATGTAAGGGTAAATATAAAGACAGACGATAAAGAATACCTATGTTTTTTGAAATTTTAGTTTCTATTTCCTTTATACGAATTTTTAAGTTCAATTCCTGATCAATTTCAACTCCAAGAAATCTAGTATTTTTCACAAGAGGGATTATTTGGTCATCGATCATTATATTACGGGTTTCATTAAGTCTTTTTTGGTGGCGAAAACCAAACAGCATGAAATTGCATTTGTTAATGTTAATAGAAAGTTTATTTACTATAAAATAATTATTTATAATTGTTAGTTCCTGATTAAAAGTACGAAAAATAGATTCAAAATTAGTATTAGAATAAAAAAAAGAATAGTATCATCAGCATAGAGATAAAAGGTTAGAATTTTTTAGGCATTGGGTAAATCATTAATATAAAGTAAAAATAAAAGAGGACCAAGAAGAGAACCTTGAGGCACACCACAGGTAATTGGTTTCAAATCAGAAATATGAGTATTATTAATTGTGCATTGAGATCTATTAGAAAGGTAGTCTTTGAAAAGATCCAAAGAAACACCACGAATACTATAATTAAAAAGTTTAGAAATTTAAATTGAACGATGAATTGTATCAAAGGCTTTTGAAAGGTCAATAAAAAGACCTACTGAAAAAGATTTATTTTCAATTGCATCTATGATTTTGTTTGTGATTTAAAGGATAAGAAGTGGAATAATCTTTTCTAAAACCAAATTGTTTGGTATATAGAATGTTATTTTTTTTTAAATAAAATCGTAAGTTCGGTCATATATAATTTTCTCAAGGATCTTCGAAAAGATCAGAAGAACGGAAATTGGACGATAATTATTTGGATCTGATTTGATGCCCTTTTTAAAAATAGGTGTAACTTTTGCTAATTTCATGCTCTTTGGGAAAACACCAGTGGAAAGGGATAAGTTGAATATATGAGTTAAGGGATAAAGAACAAGAAAATAGATTTTTTTACAACTTGTCCACAGATGTCATCAATGCCTGGAGCCTTGTTAGTTTTAAAAGAGTTTACAATTGAGTAGGGGCCTACACTTCTTCTTCAGAAACTGGAGAAAGAAAGATTGAGTTTGGAATAAGGGGAAATGAAGGTAATCGCAGAAGGTTCTAGGAGTGTTATTAATGATTTTCTTAGCAAGTTCAGGACCTATATTAGTAAAGTGATTGTTTAATAAATTTGAGACTTTCAAGGGGTCTTGTATTAATTCACCTTTATCCAAAATCTCAATATCAGGTAAGGTGCTATTTGATGGTTTAAGTAAAGAATTTATGACACGCCAAGTAGCCTTGTATTAGATTTAAGCTTATTAAATGTGTATTTATAATATTCAGATTTAGCAATTTTTAGGAGATGGTCTAATTTATTGCGATAACGCTTATATTTAGATACATTGCTATTTGTAGGATGATGGATGCTTTTTAGGTAAAGTTTACGTTTATGTGAAATTGAGATTAATAGTTTTTTATTTGCTTTCCAGGTTTCGGTTAAAGGAAAATTATTATTATATAGGGTTACGTACTTTTTCATAAATGTATCGTATGCTATATTAGGGTGCGAGGCATTGATGACATCATACCACGAACAGTTCGATAAATCGCTCCGAAAGTTTAAAATATTATTTGCAATAATTTTACGAAATTTGCGGTTAATATTATTATTAATATTTGTTTTAGGCCTACTGGACTTGTTTATAAAACTAATGTTAAAAACAGGAAGATGATCAGTGGCATCATGAATGATAATACCACTGTTAGAGGGTTCAAGGTCATTAGTAAAAATATTATCAATAAGGAGCGGAATGTGGAGTTATCCTTGTCGGTTTATGAATGAGGGTAAGAAGAGAATTGTTGAATAAACAATGGATAAAATCATTAACGTTGTTATCAGATTCATATTTTAAAATATCTATGTTGAAATCACCAAGAAGGAAAACCTTTTTCTTCTCTTTTAATATCTTTTTAAGCAGAAGCTCAAATTGTTCCGTAAAATAAGGAATAGTGATATCATGAGGTCATAATACATAGTACCTACAATTATGTTTTCGTTGAGTGTATGAATTTCGATAAATAATGATTCACAAAATTAATTAATAATTAATGGGAGTTAGGTCGTTTCTAAGAGAATATTGAGTATTGTTTTTAATATACATGTTAATTCCACCACATTTATAAGAACGAGGTTTAAAAACTGTGGAATAATTTGGAATATAAATAAGTGGGCTGGTAAAGTTTCTGTTACTGAAATGATATCAAAATTAAAGTTAAGTGATTTAATACAATTTGAAATCGATTCGAAGTTCTTAAGCAGACTTCTACCATTAAAGTGAATACAAGAAAAATTATTTTCACAGTCATTATTCTTAAATTTACTTTTGAACTCGATTGGTAAATAAAAATTTGATACGTTTGCATTGTTGAAAAAATTATTGTCAGGATCTATGTTGTCAAATTGTCTAGCAGATGCAGTTGGTTTAAAAATTAAGTTAGCAAGTCGGTCGCAATTAATATTAGAACATGAAATTGGTGCTTCCATAATTTATACATAAAACAGATACCGGTACAAAACAAACAAGAAACAGGAACAGGTACAACAGTTATATTCGTAAAATAAAGAATTAATCTTTTGAGCGAGTAAGCTGGGAAACTACTCACACAGGTCTAAAAAATGTATATGAGTAATATTAACGATAATAATAATAATAATAATAATAATAATAATAATAATGCTAGTATTAATAACAAAATAGCAATAACAACACCAATAATAATAAACGATAACAATATTATATTATTAATAATAATAGTAATAATAATAATAATAATAATAATAATAATAGTAATACTAATAATACTAATAGTAATTATACCATTAATAATAATAATAGCTACATAAAATAAATTCGAAAGGGTACTAATAGTTTTCTAAAGATATTTTGGTAACAATAATGAAAGCCATCAAAGTTATGGTATATATAATAATATATTATTATTTTTATTTATTAAAAATTTTTATTTACATTTATAGGCCTACCAATAATACAAACATTGGGTGTCTAAAAAAGAAAGCTAATATGGTACAAGTACAACAGTACTACAATACGAATATATTCGTAAAGTACTGTAAAAAAAAATTAGTCTTTAGAGCAGGTAAGTTATGAAACTACTCACACAAGTAATAATGATAATACTAATAATAATAATACTGGTAAACAATAAATTAATAATAATAGCCTAATAGTAATAATAATAATGATAATAATAATAATAGTAATACTAATAATAATAGTAATTATACCATTAATAATAATAATAGCTACATAAAATAAATTCGAAAGGGTACTAATAGTTTTCTAAAGATATTACGGTAACAATAATGAAAGCCATCAAAGTTATGATATATATAATAATATATAATAATAATAATAATAATAATAATAATAATAATAATAATATTATAATAATAATGGTGATGATGATGATAATAATAATTATAATAATAATAATAATAATAATAATAATAATAATAATAATAATAATAATAATAATAATAATAATAATAATAATAATAATAATAATAAGTACCACATATATCAAGTGTATGCACCTCAGCAAGGACATATAACTGAAGAGAAGGAAAGCTTTTATAGGTTACTAGAGGATTGTTATCATATACAAGACACCGAGATAGGGCTGATGATGGGAGATTTTAATGGCTGAATTGGAAGCGACAGAGTGGGAACTGAAAAGGTAATGGGTCCCTTCGGTGAAGAACATAGAAATCCTGAGGGAGGAAGACTAATTGACTTCTGTATTATGAACAATTTAAAGATTATGAACGGTTTCTTCCAACACCAAAGTTCACACAGGTGTACAAGATATAGATGGAATCAAAACTCCGCTAAGTTTGACCAGATGTCAATCATTGATTATTTTATTTACACAGCAGAAAGTATCAATAATCGGTGGACAGAATATTTCAATAAGCTACTAAATGTAAAAACAGGAGAGATAACAACAGAGGAAACTTGCAGGGAAGAAATAACTAATGAGGATGTTAAGGTAGAAGAAGATTTAATTACATCACAAGAATTAGAAGAAAATAAAAAATGGAAAATCGCCAGGGGAAGATGAAATCATTATAGATCTAATTAAATATGGAGGTGAGGAAATTCTTAGTCATGTCTTAGGATTAATAAACCACTGCTGGCGCAAAGGTGAAATACCCGAAGAATGGGGTAAAACTTTAATTATACCGATTTATAAAAGAAAAGGAGATTCCGGTAATTGTGAAAATTATAGGGGAATTTCACTAATTAATCATACAGCTAAATTATATGAAAGAATCATAGAAAAAAGAGTTAGACAGCGGATTGAACCAAGGATGGGCTTAGAACAGCATGGTTACAGAAAAAACATGTCTACCACCGACCTGATATTCAGCATACGATCCTTGGTGGAAAAATCATGGGAGTTCAACAAACCAGCTTATTTCACTTTCATTGATTTAAGCAAAGCTTTTGAATCCATACCTAGGGAAATGCTGTGGAGATTTATGGAAGAAGAGTATGGTATTACTGGTCGTCTAGGAAGAGCTCTGAAAAGTATGTACAACCCATGCCTCTGCAAAGTCAGGACAGGTTTTGAAAACAAGAAATGTTTCAATATAGAAACCGGTGTGAAACAGGGAAGCGTAGTATCCCCAATATTATTTATTGCATATATGGACAGCGTCATTAGAAATTTTAAAATGAAACACAATCCACCTATCACAAGTCTCATCATGGCCTATGCAGATGACATCTCGTACTACACAGACGAAAGAGAAGATCTCGAGAGAGCAATACATCATTGGAATGAATGTTTTAAAAGAGCAGGTATGAAGATGAATGTCTCGAAGACTGAAATTCTGTATGTCAGTAGGAAGACAGAAGAAAATCTCAAAATCATCATCAACGGAGAAACTGTGAAAAAATGTAGAGAAGGCAAAATATCTAGGAAGCATCATCATGCAAGAAGGTGGAAATAAATTGGATATCACGGAGAGAATTGGGAAATTTAGCAAGAATGTAGCTGCTTTGTATCCTATCTTAAAGGACAAACATGTACCTCAGAAGACCAAGCAGATCATTTTGATGCAGTCCTGTCACCTACCTTGATGTATGGTACAGAAGCATGGGCAATAACAACAACTGACTGGAGTTGGATACAAGCCTCAGAAATGAGACCCCTCAGGATTATTACCAATAAGACCAGACTGGACAAAATTAAAAATGAGGAGATCCGAAGGCAGGTTGGTATGACGCCCATTCGCAATAAAATTGAAGCAGCTCAGTTAAGATGGCTTGGTCATTTAGAGAGAATGGACGATAATAGAGTAGCTAAGAGATGCTGGAACTGGACACCGTGTGGGAAAAAACCAAGAGGACGACCGAGGAAACGATGGATAGACACAATTAAAGAGACTTTAAATAGGAATAACATGCCAACTTCCAAGAATTAATAAATAGCGGTGAGATGTCAGACAGACAAAAATGGAGAGAGAGGCTAGCACCACTGACAGGCGGAAGCCTACATGGGAGCTGAAGTAAGAAGTAAGAAGTAAAATAATAATAATAATAATAATAATAATAATAATAATAATAATAATAATAATAATAATAATAATAATAATAATAATAATAATAATAATAATAATAATAATAGTTCATTCTTATGTAGCGTAATTTACCTATAGGCCTATAAGTTATTACAACTGTACTTTAATTGTTATCATTAATTACAATCAACCGCGGTCACATTTTGTCGCGAAAAGGACAAACTACAATCGCAGTGCAAAAGTCAAGTGGCACAGTACAAAAGTCAAGTGGCGCAGTGCAAAACTAAAGTGGTGGCACACGCATTTTGAGTTTGCACTAAACCCTCTTGGCCCACGGCCCATTTTTGACACCATGACCATGCATAATATTAACCCTGTCTCTTATACACATCTAGATGTGTATAAGAGACAGGAATTATGGCGAATGTTTATTACTTATTTGATAGGCATCGAGCTACTATATGACTTCATGCAGGCTATGTTTTCTAATGTCGAAATCAGCTTCCAAAACCAAACAATTTTGAATAAAACAAGAAACAAAGAGTACGGTATGCAATGTAACCATCTAATTTATTTTCAAATCCTCATTCTGGAAAGTGAAATTCTACATTTTGGAAATTTTGCATGAAATCGGTCAACCACGCTGGTAGAGGTAGAGGTTGCTTCCCCTATCACGATGTATTCCAAGCATCATGAGGCTATTTAAACGAGTATTTGTCATAACAGAGCCCAAATTATTTTTAATTAGTTTCATTGATTTTTTATTATTATTGTTATTATTATTATTATTAATATTATTATTATTATTATTACATTGTGATGAAAAGTTATCAAAAATAGTTTAATTATAGCCCCAGTGCCACTCTGGCGCCACCACTGGTCAGCAGGGGTAGCGCCAGCGGGGGGGGGGGACAGCAGGGCCCCGTCGGGAGTGTCCCCTTCACCCACTTCCGTCGGGGAGAAAAACCACAATCCGTCGGGGAGGAAAAAAAATGTAGGCCTATTTGTATTTTCTACATGTTATTACTTTAAAATCGATTAAATAAAGCCTTCGAAACCCGTGGGGGACACTTTCGAGAGATTTTGGGCGACGCCCGACTTCGCCCACTTTTTTCGTAAGGGACATCGGACCCCGCCCCACTCCCGTCGGGAAAATCCTGGCACCACCCCTAAGGGTCAGCCAAGTCAAATGGGTCCGCTAGATTATTAAAACAACTTTTTCATGACTCCATTATCTTTTCCTGTCATACAACCATGCAGTGTGATCATGCCTTGACAATATAATAATTAAATACATTAATTTGACAAGCATGACTTCGTTCACTGTTAAATGGCATTATATTTTAATTCCAATATTGTATTGGTGATCTGATAGAATCTTTTAAATTGTATTATTTTATATATACTTATGAAAAAAGCCCATCTCGAAAAGAAGCCCATCATGAAAAGAAGCACATCGAAAGTTCGCAGAAAAGAAGAAGCCCGGCAGGGCTTTAATTCGAGGTTGTTTTACGGTAATACAATAATGACATTGATTATTATTATTGTTTATTTTCGGAAAATATTTCAGCCGCTCCGAGTTTCTTTTCTATTCTTCGTCTTTCACGTTGCGGTTTGGAGCAGCGTGAAAGGTTTGGTTTCCCATCCTCGAAGTCGGGGTTTCAATCCCTCGCTGTGCATTTCGCTTGTGTCCTTGTGCTTTGCTTCTCTCCACCCAGGAGCATAAATGGGTACCTGGTGGGAGTGCTTGCTCCTGCGCTGAATACAGCAGCAACACTTACCATGTGGATCCAATGACCAGGGACAGAAGCGCTTCGTATCTGCAAAGAAAGGCGCTATATAAATAAATATGATTAGATTAGACTTTATTCCTATATGATTTATTTATTTATTTTTTTAAATATATTTTGTGTCTTTTGTATTCATAATTAGCAGATTACTTACACTTACAGTCATTAAGTTCAATTTGTTCAATCTTTCTCAATATACGGTCGGAGGTGGTATGTTCTGGTCTCGACCCTCTACCATAGGCTTAGGCCTATCTTTAAAGACTTTTACGAATGGAAACCTTGTTCGAAGTAAGAAATCAAGTTGACTTTACCCAGTACCGCGTAGTCTTGGAATATATGTATGGGAGCAGAAGTGACGTGGGTAAAAAGAGAAGGGGGGGGGGGGGGGGGGGGGGGGGGGGGGGGGAGGGTGATAGATGATCAGTTGAGGGGCGTGCTCACTCTCAAAATAAGTTGATTTTAGGTGATTGCTAAATACTTGCAAGGGATTTTGGGAAGGGGCGACTGGCAGACGAGTAATTTATAAGGGGCGTACTCCTTCCTACCCCCTCCCCTACCTCCAGATATGCCACCGGTAGTGACCAAGCAAGTACACACATTACTATGGAACGCCGTTACTGCCTTTGGTGGCTCTTTTCCGTTCGGCGCATTTGCTATTCGGCCCTTTTAACATTACGTTCGGTGCTTTTACATTACGTTCGGTGCTTTTACATTACGTTCGGTGCTTTTTACAATACGTTCGGTGCTTTTTATATTACGTTCGGTGCTTTTTACATTACGTTTGGTGCCTTTTACATTACGTCCGGTGCTTTCAAATTACGTTCCATGCTTTTTACATTACGTTTGGTTTTTTTTTTCATTACGTTCGGTGCTTTTATTAACATTGCATTCGGTGCTTTGAAACATTACGTTCGGTGCTTTTATCATTACGTTCGGTGCTTTTGCCACATTTACGGATCTTTTATCATTTGGTGCTTTTTAGTTTTACCTTTCGGCCCTTTCATCTTTACGTACGGTTCTTTTATCATTCGGTGCTTTCATGACATTTGACATCGGGTCAAGTGGAAAAAATCAACGGCTGTGGGAACGAGCCTAGTGGAGCTTGCGCGCTCCTTCTCTCTTTCTTCGTGCCGTCGATCGTTGACAATCGAGGAAAGACAATGGCCAAGTCTACTGTTCCGATTTAATTTTAAATTGTTTTGCATTGTATGGCCGTTTGCTGTTGGGTTTTCCCATTTGCCTTTTTAATATATATTATCCAGAATCTTAAATTTTAGTGTTTCTAAAGTCAGCTTCTTAGTTTCATTACTGATACGCTATATTATATTCATGTTTTGAAACACAGGTGGGCACGCATTCTTCATATAATATATATATATATATATATATATATATATATACATATATATATATACATATACATACACATATA
>NW_022719802.1:1066173-1074621 GCF_011630105.1 Anneissia japonica
TGGTAAAAGTGCCGAATGATAAAAGAGCCGTACGTAATGATGAAAGGGCTGAAAGGTAAAAGCACCAAATGATAAAAGAGCCGAAGTGCGGCAAAAGCACCGAACGTAATGTTAAAAGCACCGAACGTAATGTTAAAAGCACCGAACTTAATGTAAAAGCACAGAACGTAATGTAAAAGCACCGAACGTAATGTAAAAGCACCGAACGTACCGTAATGTTAAAAGGGCCGAATAGCAAATGCGCCGAACGGAAAGAGCCACCAAAGGCAGTAACGGCGTTCCATACCAAGGCAGTAACGGCGTTCCATAATACTTTACAAGAGGGCGCACTCTCATCATCAAGATGGCGGCGCCCATTCGGTGTTTTTGCGCATGTAGCAAAAATGTTTTTTCTCCTCTTTTAGTGAAGTAAGAAGTGACTATTGTAGATAGTATTTTTTAAAAATTATATCATTTTTTATGTAAGCTTAGGCCAAAATTATTAGTCTTTTTAAGAGCCGTAAAATTGAAACGAGCACAGACTTGATATGACATGACTGACTGCCCTGCGTGTGTGTCGAGTGCTGACTGACATGGGAATCCCTTCCTCCCGGTCTTCCTCCTGGCATGTACATTTTCACCACTCTAGCCTAGCCTAGGCCTACTGTAGTAGGCCTACGAAAAGGCATATTAATTACAGTAGGCCTACTAGCCAAATCTGCACAAAATGATTTTAAAACGTGGTTATTCTTGCCAGTATTGATGTTAGTTAACAAATTTACCTTTAAAAACAAGTTCAAAAGTCAATAAAAAAAGACAGGTCTAGGCCTTCAGTTGGAAGTCGTATCATCCGACATCCATTCTCAACTCCAGAATTGTTTATAACTAATTTGATTCATTGATTGCCAATCAAGGTGCTGTTGACAGTACAGCTGTAGGGAGTCCAGATTTCTTTCTGTATATGATTTACTTTTGTGGGTGTACAGTAATATATAATGTGAAGTGCATAAAAATATAAATTATATCAGAAGCCAAAATGGAATTATTTGATTTTAATGTGTCTTTGTGATAGTCTTGTGAAGGCTGATACAGCCGACTCTTACCCACTTTACCTAGCCGCTAGCTTCCATATTCTTCATCCTTTCATTCATATTATTATTTTATTATTGTTTTTAGAGTTATTGTTTTCTTTATCAAGGGAGGTTCTGGGCCTTTGAATTAAATTAAGCTTAATTATATGGCCCACTTTCAAAGTATTTAAAACGTCAACATTGTTTGGTGACTTGCGGGTTAATTTCCACTTGTTTACATAACAAAAAAACAATAAAAACTTGACTATGGTTTTATTGAATCACACAAACTGTAATACTAGCTTCCAAACTGCAGTGGGATACGCCCAAGCCGCAGACTAGGGCTCTGTCATAATGTGCCCCAGTCCGCACCAGTTGAGTCTTTCCCGGACTTGGGCACCTCTTATCCTATAGTCACATAGACTCTTAACTACAAAAAAAAAACAATTTTAAATGAATGATTCTTCCGGGCCTCACTTAACTCTGTCCTAAAAAAAGGAAGAATAAGATGCAGAGCTATCACATCTGTGTTTAACTTACTGTATACAGGCCCAATGCAATTTGTTGTAATTTTGTATGACACTGTCTGAGTTCACCTTTAAAGTGCTAAGAATTTGAATCCACCTTTGATTTTTGTGTGAGAAATTAATTTTTTTTTAAATTTTGGTGTTGTGAGCATTGTCTAAATTGATTTTTAGGTGTGTTCGTAATATTGAGTGTGTGCATATAATATGTAGATGCTTGATATATATTTAAAAATATTAATATTTATTTCTTAAGATCAAAGCATGTGCATCTCACAACCATTGCTTTAATAAAAGAAGTTCAAACAAAAGAGAAGATAGTGATTCCAAAGAAAACAAAAAGGTATGCTACAGTACAGTGTGTTATGTTTACAGTGTGCATTCATTATAATAATATTACTGTACAAGATTTTCCGGAGGAAACAATTTTTTATTTGTTGTAGAAGTTCGACTTTAATAGTCTCAGGTAAGTATTAATGTTTAATAACAGATTTTGAGTATGCATTTAATCAGTATGGCAACTCTATATATTCATCATCAGAAAATACCAACTTTTCCTATTTACAGTACATATAAAATTAACATACAACAAGTATTAACAGATGTTGACCACTCAGAATGCAGGTATTTATCCTAACATTCCATATACTGTACATTATGTATAAGTCAGTCATGACATTATCATTTTCATTTGCACGTAATTGCTCTATCCCCAATCAATAGCTAATTTGATATAGTGCATCCAATTTTTGCGTCTCTTGTGCCATTTCATTTTTTTGTGGAGTGCAATGTTTTACTGTATTATACACTAATGGCTTACAACCATTTATTTGGTGTAGAAAAGATTTAAAAACTTGCCATGATTATTCTTTGACAAAAGAACAACTTTTCAAGAGCGCAGTCAAAAAGATAAATACCATCCTCTTATTTTTACAGTATTTAAATTCTCTTAAAAATCCCTGTCCAGAGTAGACTATCAAATTTTAGTTGATAAAAACATGTGACAAGCCTAAATATGGTCATGATGACATCACATGATGACCATGATGACACCATCATTACCATATATAGGCACATCATGACTATATATAGGCATTCAAAAGTTGTTTGTTAAAGAAAATTTGATAATGTGCACAGAGCATCCTAAACAATCCTTAATATTGTGTATCCTGTGCCCGGTATATCTACCCATTTGTGTGTGTATAAAAAATAGCATTTCTTTTTTGTCTCCCCTAATTTTAGAGATTCATTGACAGTGTTGAAGATGTTATCACAAACAGTTGGGAAAGTATGTCTGTATACATTCTCTTTTCTTTATGTTAATATGGTTTATGGTAGCTACAAATAATGATATATAACCCAAGGTGCAGTGTTAATGGTGCTGTACAGGTTTTCAGTAGGAAACAGGTATTTATTCCTAACAAGATTAACAGGGGAACATTGTTTAATTTATGTGGGGGAAATATACTGATCACCTGTTAATGTACAGGAAAGTATGTATATGTGGGGCTTTAAAATATTAAGCATACATTAGATACTGAAATCTATAATTTGATTTTGTATCTTTATAAAATTTGCTTCCAGGATCCAACTGCTTTTCCATATG
Source organism: Anneissia japonica (assembly GCF_011630105.1). Classification (NCBI taxonomy): domain Eukaryota; kingdom Metazoa; phylum Echinodermata; class Crinoidea; order Comatulida; family Comatulidae; genus Anneissia; species Anneissia japonica. The sequence goes on from NW_022719802.1 coordinate 1,069,353, forward strand.
GCTACATAGATGATCCTTACCTCATACCAAGAACAGTCAGTGAAAGGGTAAATGTTTCTAGTCTCTAATGTACTCAATTCAGTTGTAATATTTATATTAAGAAAAATAGAAAGCTCTGAGAGTGTTCTGAAAATAAATAAGTCTTCCAAATCCAGTGAAGGGACTGAAAATCTTCTGAAAAATTCTCAGATTCCCATTTTTTTACCTTTAATTTTCTGTCATATATGTTTTAATGATCAATACATGTAACAACACAACCCATAACCACGCCAGCTCCCACCACCGTCAAAGCTCAAACGTTGCTCTTATCCATATGGCTATTGCATAATTGATGCTCTCATTCAAAACTTTATTCTAAAGTTTTAAATCCTTGATTATCAATATGACATTATCTTGAGCAACACAAAAAAAAAAAACAACCTTTGACCTTTAATAATAGCCTGTTAAGAAGTTCATTTACAGTACCCTGGTGGAAAATAGATTTGTCCAGTTATTGTATGGACATAATCATTATGGAGAGATGTAGCCATTATATAAATGTAATTAAACACAGCCTTGTTTTATGGACCTTTTCGCTAAGCCCTGCCCCGCCCATTTGATATTGTTGCTAAGGTGGGAAAAAACATATGCCTATTCCTGGCCCTATTTTGGTTGGTCAGTTGTTAAGTGTAATTGACACTTTGGAAAGGCCCACTTCTACTCTTACCATTTGCCTATTTTTGATTCTGGATTGAAAAGGTAGATAAAGTGTCTTGACCTGGACTGAGAACACAAAAAATGTGTGACCAGCCTCAGACTCAATCCCTATGCTCCTTTGATTTTAAGACCAGTCTTAACGGTTGTGGCACAAACTTGTAGGAAGTGGAGACCGGAATCAGTTTTATTAAAGTGCCAAAGAAAATGAAACCGCTTTACATTTGTTTCTTTTTTCTAGCGGAGGTTCTACTTGTCAAAGGAATCAGGAAAACGGACTGCAAGATATGTTATGAGCAAGTATCCTCAACTATTTCAAGCTTATCAACATGATAAACCACGAATAGAGGTAAAGTGGCAAACATCTGTAGGGCCTAGAATAGGGCCCACTGTATTATTTTATTTATCCATCCGTATCGTTTTAATTGTGTTACCGTTTTCAGCTAGGCCTGGCCCATGTTTTTTCTAAGCCTCCTTGCTATAATAATTCACTTTCAAATTACACATCGTATATCATTAAGACAAACAGCACTTTACAGACTAACACATTTTATCAATACGCAAGCTTTCGACCACACAGTGGTCTTCATCAGGTGAATGTACAAATAGGATATTAAAAATATTGTCATATATACAGGTATAAGGTATTAGCAAGAGAATCTAATTATAAACAATAAACACACAAGGCCCAACATGTAAACAATAGAGGGAAGGAGAGAGTGAACAAACAGGAGGCAAGCAGACTAATATGACAACAAGATAACAGATAATAGACCATGGATATAGTATGTATTCCCTCCATGGTTATACCAATAGTGATTTTTAAAATATTGTTGAATTGATAAAGTCATTTAATTTTTTTTCTTTTTTTTGGTATTTTACCTCATCTGTATTGTACTTGTATTGCACTTGTATTTTGGTGTTTGCTCTCACATGGGAGGTATATGAAGTTTTTTTTAATTTTATTTTGTTTTAACTTTTCCATTTTAAATCTTTATGTCTATTTGTAACTGTAGAGCTACCACCTGAAGACAGGGGAATATACATCACAGGAGCCGAGTGAAATGGCGTTGTTAGAGAGGATCATTGGACGAGATGTTACAGAAGCTGTGGCTATGCACAAGAAACTTTTAGATGCAGGTACAGTGCACAACAATTCAAATTGACTTTTAATGTTTTATATATAGTAGGTGTGTAAACTTGGTTTTATTTTAAGGCTTAGGAAGTGGACACTATATTAAGAAATCCTAGAGTTTGACAGGAACTCAAGACCTTTGAAGGGAAGCATCTGAATTGGTACCAAGTACAGCACTAATTTGATAATAGTGATGATTATTGTACATTCCAAGTGTTAACAATATCACCTTCATTATCATTGTCAGCATCATCATCACCATAGTCATCAACATTATCATCATCATCAACATTATCATCATCATAATTAGAATGTTTGGTATTCATATTAAACATTTAACAATCTGCAGATATTCTCAAAATTTTAGCATTACATATAAAAATTCCAGGTTTCAACCTCTGAAATAGTTTATTGTATACTGTAGTTCTGAGATGTTGTATATTTAATGAAAATTGAATGCATTATTAATATTGCTATATTTAGTAATACTTTATCATTTTTATGTGTTTTATTTTTTTTTCTTCTGATCATTCCAGGGGTAAAGGTATCATTATCAGTTAACAATGAACTTTTAGATCTTCTTTGTTACTATGACAGCCAAGATCCACCAAGTGAATTTCATGACATTGATAGCATTCCAGTAAGTACACCAGCAAATTGATTAAGATTGTATTCTAAAATGACATCACTTGCAGCATTTTGCAATATACAACAGGTTGTCTAATGATTGTTGTGTTTTAAAATGACCCATTGAAAATTTCACAAATGAAGCTATCTTAGGAACCTTAACTATTCTTAGCAAGGACTGGAAAGAATGTGAGGTGTAGAGACAGAACTCCAATGATCCTGTCTTGTGCTTGTAGATGTTAGCAAGTATTTCATTGATAATTGTCCCAATTTTCTACATTCATTGCTCGTTTATTCATAAAACATATTGACAAAGCAGTATAAAATCACTGAATTGCGTCAATTTACAAAGGCAGTTTAACATAAAACCCTATAACACACTTATATGAATTGATATACAAAACTCACTCAATGGACAAATTACAAGAAAAAAAGAACCATAAAACCAGCACATAAAATTAATCATATAATTTGCATATACATTTTAGAGATCATGTATACAACATTTTCAATAATTAATTATACTTTAAAAAAAAGACTTAAGTCAATATTCAGAATTTCCATTCTACCTAAAAACTTATGTAATTTGATACAAAAGGGACTCTCCTAATTACGGTATATAATATATACACATTTAAAAAAATGATTACATACAAAAAAATAGTTGATTGCATCAGTATTGTCTATATACAATATAATCATTCTACATAAAAAAAAAACTTCAATTTATATGTAAAAGGAATCTAAATATTTACTCATTAGGTTAGTTGAATAATATATTTACAAATTTTTAAAAACATATTTCCTAAAGTTTGAATTGGGTCAATATACTGTTAAAATACATAGTAATATAGATATATCACATCCATGCCTTGTAGAAGATGTAGCAATTATGTCATTAGCAATAACAAAGAATTATAATATTGTTATCTTTAAGGAGGAAATTAAAGAATTGGGAGAAGAAGAAGCTGTAACTCAAGAAGTGGAAGTTAAAGAGGAAAACCAAAGATGGAAGTAAGAATTACATAATGCATTTGGAAATACTGCATGCAAATATTACTAACATTTCAATGCTTTAATACTTTTTAAATGTTTTTACTATCAGGAAACTAATTGTAATGTAATGTTCTCTCCACACTATCAAGTTTTAAAATAAATATCTGTGATTTGCCCCGTATATGGACAAAATGATGTCATATTATACCATATATGGTCATAATGATGTCATATCACATCCATATATGGACATAATGATGTCATATCATACCCATATTTGGTTATATAATGATGTCATAATACCCTCTTATATGGATATGATGATGTCATATCACACCCATATATGAGCATGTTGATGTCATATCACACCCATATATGGGAATGATGATATATCACAACCATATATGGCATAATGATGTCATATCACACATATATATGGGCATGAAGATGTCATATCAATGAATAATGTTGTATCACATCCATATACAGTATGGACAACAATGATATCTTATAACATCAGGGCAAATCACAGGTATTTGTCAAATAATATTTAATAGAACAATCAAAGCTTTATATTTTTTTGCTATTTCATAGAGATGGAAATGAAGCAGAACAGCTTTTTGGAAGCATGGAAGAAAAGGATTCTAGAAGTTACAACACAATGATACGAGGAATGGTCAAAGTAAGCTAGTTATTGGCTTTTCTGCTTGTGTGGTCTAATTGTAGTTTAATTGTTCATTTTGTCCCATTGCACACCTCCACTTAATACAATGTTTTCATTGGTTGAAAGAAGATGGAACAGTTAATCTTTCAACTCATGAAAATATTCTTTCCATTGCACTCATAAACATTCATTATCTGTATGGTATTTGGCTCAGTTATTAATCAATCAATCAAACAATCAAACAGCTAGTTATAAACCAATATTCTATTTTTAAATTCCAGCATCAGGCCTTTGGCAAAGCATTCCATCTTTACAATGAGATGCAAGAGAAAGATATAAAGACCGATGTCCATGCTTACACTAGTCTGGTACATGCTGCAGCTTTCATCAGATATGATCATGGCCAGAAGTGGCAAATTATTGAAGTGAGTGAACAGCGCTCCCATTCAGATAATAAGTTCCACTTTAAAATGCACATAAATAATTTATACATTGCTAATTTTTTTTATTTTCCAATATGGTATTACTTTAGCTTTCAAATAGAATTCAGATCAAGAAATTAATTGACATTTAAATGCTGTATTTATTTGAATGAATGCTTCAAGGCGTTTTTTTTTTTTGTTGAGAATTTGTTTTTAAAGGCGAATTGATTTGAATGAGGTGTTTTTTTAGTATGAAATGGATATGTATACACAACTAAACACCACTAACTTTCACTGTAAATGTGGAACTACAACACATAATTACCGTGAAAATGTGTTATTACGTGATCATAAAGACTGATTGATCCAAACTAGGTTAGAAAAATGTAATTCTACTGGAGTAAAACATTAATTAGAAGGTGTTGAGAATGATATTGCTTCCATTAGATTTTTTTACAGTCATTTAGGGGACATTTGTTTGAGGAGAAAATGAATGACCTGACCATTTATTCTTGGGAGACGTTTATTCAAAATGAGGCTCTAGAGGGGGAATTTATTTGAGTGGCGTTTATGCGAATAAATATGGTAATATCTTACTATAATCTTTGCATATAGAGTACCTTTGGACTACTGGTAGTGAATTTAGGGGTGACTTTTAAAAATTTTATATAAATATATTTGAGACCACTGAGTGGCCTTGAAGTAGATGCAGTGGCATATCTAGGGAGTCCA
>NW_022719802.1:1074693-1094498 GCF_011630105.1 Anneissia japonica
AAAATTTCCGAAGCAAAAGAATTACGCTCAAGTAGTTAAAAATCACCTTATACCACCTTATTTTGCAACCTAGGGCCCTCTCACTTAATCATAGACTACTGGTAGTGAATTTAGGGGTGACTTTTGAAAATTTTGTATAAATATATTTGAGACCACTGAGTGGCCTTGAATTAAATGCAGTGGCGTTTCTAGGGAGTCCACAAGCCCCCCTAAAAAAATCTAGCTTAACCATAGATCGCCCCCCCCCCCATATTTCAAGACTCCTAGATACCGCCACTGGTAGATGTAAACTAAAAGAGTAAATTTGCTTGGAATAAGACTCATTGAAAAGCTTGTTCAAAGTAACATTATATCATCTTTGAGAAGAGTTCTGAGCATGCATAGTGATCATATAAAAATGATAAATGCTTTTATTCATTTACGTTTCTCCCTGTAGCAATTGCTAAAACAAATGCAGCTTGAAGGCGTCAGACCAAACCTATTAACTTTTAACACTGTTTTGGAGAGATTGCTAAGGATGGGTGGTAAAGGAAGGCAGAAAGCTGTACCATTAGTCAGTGAGATGAAAGCAATCGGTGTTGGTAAATACGGGAAACTTTTTGATACTAAAAGAGTCTCATTAACTCATTTATTTATATAGTTAGATGAATAAAGTTTTACCTTAAGTAGAATTATCATTATTTTAATATTATTTTTGAATTCAGCTTTTTTTTTATCATTGTTTTAATTCTTTGACTCTCGTTTTCAGAGCCAAGTCTTGGAACGTATGGGCTACTTGTAAATATATTTTATAAAGACAGTAAGTCTAAACGTATGCTACTGGAAACTTTATAGGTATGCTGTATGGTGGTAAAGCGAGTCAATTGGACGAGCGGTATGGTAGGGACACTGCCAACTACAGCAGAGTCGAGACAACTTACAAGAATGTGCTATCATTTAAATTTCAATCCTTCAATTGATGTTTGAGCAATTATAAAGCTTGTTGTTATAAAAACAGAACAATAGTAACGATAAATTAAGTAGACCTCAGCATCACAGCAATTATTTGTACTCTTAGGTAGGCCTATTATTCTTACTACTACCATCCTATTTCTGTCTATGTAGTTTGATATAATTACGTTATTATTTGTGAAGTGATTACATACGTATTTTAATTATATTATTACCTGTATTCTTTTTTTTTTTTTTAATCATTTGTATAGTTATTATGGTTAAACAGGGTGGTAATTCACATGAAAAGATACCCATTTGAAGTTATAAAAACACCTTTTTCTTAGAATGCATAAGCTCTAAACAAATACAATTTTGGTTGGAACATTTAAAATATTTAGGGATTGACAACATAATTGGCTGTTTTCTTTTTAGATCTCCCTCCCACCGACATGCTTTATGACATAATGGATACGATAGAAGGCCAACATTTTACTATACAGCACAAATCGGATGGTAAGTTTATAGTTGTTAACCAAGGATTTGTTCATACGCTGTAATACTTGTAATGCTTACACCCATACCCACTCTAGTTCTGTGTTACAAAATATGCTGATATGTGTGATTATGGCTATTTTCATAATCTTTTTTTGTGAAAAGAATATTGATTTTGTCTTTTTTTTTCTGTTTTATTATAGTTTTCTTTTTCAAGAATGCTATGGATGTGGTAGGTAGTAGTAAATTACTACTTCTATGTAGTTTAATATGCCCGACTGTATGCCTGAACTATTATAAAATAAAATAAATAAAAATAATAAAAGTATTTTTAGTAGTATTATCTGTCCTAAGTTATGTCTTTGTATTTTATTTGGTTGTTTATTTATTGAACATATTTATACAGGATAACATATCAGGAGGATATAACAACTTGTACACATGGTCCTGTTTTGTGATACAAATTATAAAATTATGCAAGATATTGAAATTTAACAAATCACATATTAATAAAATTCTAAAGAGACTTAATTACAAAAAGCTTAATCAAAAACCAAGAATCAATTGAGTTTAGTTAAGATACGTCGAAAAAATTATAATCGCAAGGTAAGTAATACTGAAAATGAATGATAAAAATCTTTATCCAATATTAATATAGTAAAATTCAGTAGTAAAAGTAGATGTAGATATAAAAGGTATATACCAATGTTCTATTTGGGCAACTTAAATTATGTATCATATGTATATAGCACTCTTTAAAACTTTTTGAAAGTAATGAAACCGCACATTGCACCATATAGTGCCCTCAAAATATATGTACATGCTCATTTGAATACCGCTTTTGCTCGTGATGAACGTAATGTTGTTCTGTAAAAGACATAAACTGGCCTGCTTCCATGTACGGCATGTCTGCATAGAAAACAGTCAGCATTGTTACTACATATTTTTTCATTTTCTTTCTTCAAGTGTTTTAAGCTGAAAGATGTTGAACTTGCCTACAGAGTGGATGAGCTTATGAACACTAAAGAAAATTACCGGCTACTAGGAGACAATTATCTACAGAATATATATTAGTAAGACAGTATTTTAGTAGTTTATCTATTGTTTGCTATACATTGAGTAATTAATTTTTATGCGTCCAATGTTTATAATGATAATACCCAGCCACCATTGACGCTCCATGTTTCAAATGTTTGTATAACATAATTTTTATATAATAATGAAGAGGATGACAGTTATGATGATGATGATGGTATTGGTGGATGATTGTAATAAGGAAACAAACGCTACGTTGGCAGCCGCAATACTGATGATCATTTATAATGCGCCAGTATTCTAAAACAAGATGCTGATACAATGCATCATTTTTAACTACAGTAATTTTTTCTAAAGTCAAAACAATTTTAATTGTAAATAAAATTATAATTTGCTTTGTCTATAGGGTGATGCAATATTTTACCTCTTGTATATGATTTTCATAGCAGAAGTAAAAGATTGTTTAAGGAGTGGATTTGTTTTAAGTTGTGAGAAAAAAAGTCCTGCTGTTACAGGAATTGAACCCAAGACCCTTAGATTAGAAGGCAAGCATCTTAACCACTAAGCTATTCCAAAAGTTGGAATACTTGAAAACATTCTCCTCTTTTTTCATTCACTTTGCAGTAGTAAATTCCTGCATTTAATCTGTTCCATGGATGGACCAGAAAATATGATAGCTTATTATGGGAAACTTGTGCCTTCTGTGCTTTACCCTAATTCTACCATATACATTGAGTTGCTCCGTTCGTTGGAGACTGCGATGAGTTACAGCACAATACCAGCCATTTGGCAAGGTGAGTGGGACTTTATTTGTGATGCCTTGTACTACCTAAGGGTGAGCTCCTGCTACACTTTTTCCTTTAGTTTCTGTAATAATTAAATGACACGTTTCTATGTACACAATTCTTATAGATATCAGTAATTATGGACAGCGTTATCGGCAAGAACTTGTGAACACAATCTTGGAAGTGATGGCGAATGCTGTGGAATTGGATTCAGAGGTAAGCAGGGTTTTAAGCGATTCTCGAATGCCTGCGATAGATAACTTTAAAACATTTTAATTACCATAATTTTAAAACTTTCATGGTGGTTGCCACACTGGATACAAGGTATTTTGAATAAATATGTTGTTTTTTATACCAGGTATTGTCTGCTGAGGTTTTTATATGTACTTTTAAATATTTGTTTTTGGTTCGTATTTACTCTACTCCATTCAAAGGCTTGCTGTTGATATGTTGCTGATTTTTCCATTTTTTATCATTATTTCTTTGGACATTTTAATGCTCTGATGAGCTTAAATTTATCATGCCTTTACTATTTCTCCCTGCTTGTGTACCCCGGTCGACTCGCAATTACCATCAGTACACTGTTTCTACTCCCTTCTATCGCACTATGGCTGCCTCCCACTCGGACTCACTTCTTCATCGTCCAAACCTTGATTCTATGTAATTTTCTCCCATCTTCTTGTTTCCCTTCATCTTTTAACCTCAAGACTTTTAAAAGTTTCATTAACAACCTCCCTCTAGCCACTCTAGCCTAATTCTAATTGCTCCTTTGCAGGGCGTTGTTTGTGTTTCCCTTTTTTTTGCATTCTCTAATAACCAAAAATTGTATATGGCTGTAGTTAAATTAGAAGATATGGTATATGGATAATATGATATGATACACACGTGTGTCTTTTTTATCAGGTTAAAGAAGAATTTGTCAAAGTTGCCAGAGATGTGATGAAGGCTTTTGAAGAATCACTTACAAAGAGGGACACACCCCTGAGGTATAATTTGTGTCCGAGATTTTAGTTTACTTATGGTTATCTTTGGGTATTTTCCTATACTGACTAATTTCCTGTGGTAGTAGAAAACAACATAGAATGAACGTTACTCCAATTAAAGAGATGGAGGCCATGATTCAACGTTTCGACCTTTATTGGATTATCTTCAGGAATGAGAAAACTTTGACAGCGATTATAAAAAATGCTACAAGCAATATGCAAATGAGGGGATTAACAAAGCTAGTACAGTACAACAACAATTATGAGAGGGGCAATTAAGTTGGGTTAGATTACATATCAGATTAACAATTTCAGCTCCCAAAAAAACAGGATTCCTTAACTTTGCCAAAGAACGATTCATTTGCATGGAATCCATTTTGTGTCCAGCAGGTTAGATACGAATTCTTGTGTTTTTAATCCTTATCTTGGTTATCGCTTACAAGCCCAAAGAGAATCGTTACTTTCAAGATAAACACATCATTGAATAATAATGTGGTTTGTTAAACTATTACTATGTGTATATTTGTGTGTTTCAGAGTAAATGTTTTTACTTCCATTTCAGGTGGTCTGCTAGTAACCTAAGTCATGTACTTATCATATTTATACAAGGCCAGGATTTGAAATTAGCAAGGCAAGTAATTGTGTAAATTAATACGTAGTATAATGATTTGATTTGATTATTATCAAGTCAACCTCGATTGTACATTCATAAAACATACAAAGCATTGGTAGAAATAAAAATATAAGTATATAAAAATATATTTAAAAAAAATTTATATATAAATATATAAAACGTACAATACCAAATAACAAGTTATCAGTCTAAAAATATTAAGGTATGCAATTGGAAAAGAGAGAAAAAAAAAGAAACAAGTGAATCATAAGTTAGACTAGGTAATGTAAACTATTGACAATTGTGCACACAAACATATAGGTATATATAGGGTTTGTTACACCAAAAGCATTGTAATGTATTTAAAAATAGAGGCATTCCATAAGGTGTATACCTTTGCCTCCAGCGGCACAACCTCGATGAAATAATGGAATCGCTCATCGTATTCGGGCACCTTGAGTCCTGCAGCCTAGTCTCTGCAAAGTAATTGAATTGCCTTCTGTATTTAGGCACATTATTTTCTTGAGCAATTCCATTATGTTATTCTATGCTCCAGGATAAAAAATCAAATTTTTCAATGACTGAGTGACTCAGACCTTGTCCTTTGCCCTTTTCTTTTGAAAATTGAATGGTGTCTTTCTTTGATTATTGTGTACCATTCCACTAAATATTATGATGATCCATTAATTAGTTTTTGCTTAATCTTGCAAGCAGACAGACAGCCGTAAAAGCAAAACCTCCTTTGCGGAGGTAATTAATGTATTGAAGAATTAGAACGAAAGAGTGATATTGTAATGAGTTTTTCATTTATTCAGTGACGTATATCCCCAAGCAATGCAATTGTTATCTGCAGATCAAGAATAGTAAAACAGCCTGAATTGGATGTGTTTTTGCATGTAACTGAGTTTTGTAGGTGTTGAAAAATGTGTGAGAATTATGAATACTGTTGATATTAATTTTATTACAATAAGCATTAACAATGTTATTAATTTAATTATTATTATTATTATTATTAGTAATTGGAATAATAATCATTATTGTTTTTATGAATAATAGTATTAACATTGTAACAATAGTAATAGCTATTAATTACTCCAACATTTTTCTCTACAGACAAGTATTACAGATTTTCCAGCAAAACCAAATAATACCAAGGTATGTTTAGGAACTACAATTCAACTTGATGTATTTAAACAGAAGACCGCCTTCAATAGTTTATATAAACACAATGGACATGGTTGCATTGTCAGTTACCCACTATGCATGGTCATTTAGTTTGGCTATACCCTGTCTTACGTTTTCAATATGAATTTTGATAAAGGATTATGTTGCTGGATTAGCTATTAGAGATATGAGTGTTTATACCATCTAAACACAAACTTGTTTACATACTCAGATATTATTGTAACTTATTCTTGGATGCTCCTTTAATCTAATCCATATTTTATCTTATGATCTTATCTCAATAATTCACAGGGGCTCTGTCCAAGTGTCCCTTTTGTGAACCTGCCTCTACTCACCAACAATTGATTAAAGTACAAACTGCAATATTTACATAAGTAAAAGCAATAACACATTTCTTAAGCCCTGTCCACACTGTTAAATTTTATGTGACAATTTATTCTTTACATAGGAGAATGTGTGTTCAATGAATACATAAATGTGCATGATGATGTCACATTAGACCCAAATAATAACATGTCACATTTGTTTGTCACTTATATTTTGAGATTGTGGACAGAGGTTTATTCTTTACATAGGAGGATGTGTGTTCAATGAATACATAAATGTGCATGATGATGTCACATTAGACCCAAATAATAACATGTCACATTTGTTTGTCACTTATATTTTGAGATTGTGGACAGAGGTTTATTTTTTACATAGGAGAATGTGTGTTCAATGAATACATAATTGTGCATGATGATGTCATATTAGACCCAAATAATAACATGTCACATTTGTTTGTCACTTATATTTTGAGATTGTGGACAGAAGTTTATTCTTTACATAGAGAATGTGTGTTCAATGAATACATAAATGTGCATGATAATGTCACACACATTACACCCAAATATTAACATGTCACATTTGTTTGTCACTTATATTTTGAGATTGTGGACAGAGGTTTATTCTTTACATAGGAGAATGTGTGTTCAATGAATACATAAATGTGCATGATGATGTCATATTACACCAAAATTTTAACATGTCACATTTGTTTGTCACTTATATTTTAAGATTGTGGACAGAGGTTTATTCTTTACATAGGAGAATGTGTGTTCAATGAATACATAAATGTGCATGATGATGTCACATTAGACCCAAATAATAACATGTCACATTTGTTTGTCACATATTTTGAGATTGTGGACAGAGGTTTATTCTTTACATAGGAGAATGTGTGTTCAATGAATACATAATTGTGCATGATGATGTCACATTAGACCCAAATAATAACATGTCACATTTGTTTGTCACTTATATTTTGAGATTGTGGACAGAGGTTTATTCTTTTCATAGGAGAATGTGTGTTCAATGAATACATAAATGTGCATGATGATGTCACATTAGACCCAAATAATAACATGTCACATTTGTTTGTCACTTATATTTTGAGATTGTGGACAGAGGTTTATTTTTTACATAGGAGAATGTGTGTTCAATGAATACATAAATGTGCATGATGATGTCACATTAGACCCAATAATAACATGTCACATTTGTTTGTCACTTATATTTTGAGATTGTGGACAGAGGTTTATTCTTTACATAGGAGAATGTGTGTTCAATGAATACATAATTGTGCATGATGATGTCACATTAGACCCAAATAATAACATGTCACATTTGTTTGTCACTTATATTTTGAGATTGTGGACAGAGGTTTATTCTTTACATAGGAGAAATAGGAGAATGTGTGTTCAATGAATACATAAATGTGCATGATGATGTCACATTAGACCCAAATAATAACATGTCACATTTGTTTGTCACTTATATTTTGAGATTGTGGACAGAGGTTTATTCTTTACATAGGAAAATGTGTTTTCAATGAATACATAATTGTGCATGATGATGTCACATTAGACCCAAATAATAACATGTCACATTTGTTTGTCACTTATATTTTGAGATTGTGGACAAAGGTTTATTCTTTACATAGGAGAATGCGTGTTCAATGAATACATAAATGTGCATGATGATGTCATATTAGATCCAAATAATAACATGTCACATTTGTTTGTCACTTATATTTTGAGATTGTGGACAGAGGTTTATTCTTTACATAGGAGAATGTGTGTTCAATGAATACATAAATGTGCATGATGATGTCACATTAGACCCAAATAATAACATGTCACATTTGTTTGTCACATACTATTTGACAGTGTGGACGGAGCTTTATTCTTTGCATAGTAGAATGTGGGTTCAATGAATACAGTGAAGCTTTCGCTTTGTGCAGAAATGCACTATAATATAGAAGTCTCCAGAATTCCTGTCATTATTGATTACTAAAATAACTACAAGCCACAAAACCAAATATATTTATTTAAAAGATATGTATATAAAATTAAGCAAACAAATACCTTCATATTGTATTCTCTATAATATATATATGAATGACATGGTTATTATTTCTACTATGATTATTAGAATGAATGCTGTAATGCATCTAATAAAATTATATGATACTAATAAACGACATGATATCATTGATGATGATGTTAATTATTGTGTGGATAATTTATTTAAAAGATATATTATTTGGGGTAAATTTGAAGGGAAAAAAAACACAAAAAGTGTTCAGTTTTCAATAAGTTTAATAGACCCAAACAATTTCATGTATATTTTTTGAATACCTACCTGGAATAACTGATAGAAGCCATCATTACTGATTTGTGTGGTTTCCAATGTTTAGAGACTTTTTGCTATGCATTTTTGGATCCTTAAATTGATTAACATGTAATTAAGGACTTTGCAGTTTTTAAAATAAAAGCTAAATTAAATATAAACATTATTAAAGAGAACGATATAAAGTAAAGAGAATTAAATGTTGAATTTATTGTTTGTCTTATTTATTTTTTTATCAGCTTACCACAAACAGTACAGTATGTTGTGTTTTTGTTCTTTTAGCCCAGGGGTTGTGGAGACTTTTGTCGATGCTTGCATGAGGATAAAAAATAAAGACATGGCATATGTAAGTATATTTTATTTAATTTTTTAAACTTTTAAATTATAGCTAATAAACATTCTAACAAGATGTGACTGTAACATATATGTATCAAGCATAAATTTTTTTTTTTTTAAGAATAGTTAAACCCTCTCCAGACTAATCTAATCTGGTAATTTACATAACACCTTTCTTTACAGACACAAAGTGCTGTAAGTATTTTCCTGGTCATTGGGCCCACATGCATTGGTTTTGCTGCCATATTGGCACAGGAGCAGGCAACCCCACCAGGTACCCATTTTATACTCCTGGGTGGAGAGATGTAGATAAAGTGATACAATGCACAGCGAGGAATTGAAACCCCGACCTCGAGGTTGGGAAACCAAACCGTTCCCACTGCGCCAAACCGCTTCCCTCGACTATCAAATTCGATTTGACAAAAACATGTCATATGCCTATTAAATATGATCATGTCATGTTGATTATTTATTTAGGCGCCCAGATTGCCAATAGCGTAGACACAGCCCACGAATTTCACGTCGGCAATCAGCAATTGCCGACCACATTGGCGAGCCAGAATTGCTACAGGACGGCAATTTTTTGCCGACCTAGGCCTAGATCTCTTTGCTTCAAAAACTGCTCGGAAAGTCAAAAACTTTGACTGAAACAGGCTATAACAGACACTAAATTTCATGTACGTCGTCAACCAAGGAAATTGGTGGTTCATAAAACAGATTCGTTTGTACAACAACTATTTCTAATAGGCATGCAGTATGTACGATTTTGATATTTGTGTACAATACAATCGTCTTGTCTTTCTCGCCTAGTCGTTTCGTAGGCTAAGCCTAGGTAGGAATGACGCTAGCTAAATCTATTATTTGTCTTCATTTCATAGTATTATCGTATTTAAAATGCTGTTTATTATCTAAAAACAACAAAATTCAACATATTGTAGGCCTAATCCTACGGTCTGTTTAAACGCAATCACGATCACATCTACTGACAAGTACTGAACATGTGTGGGAAATCCCTGATAGATCATTCTGGGCATGCGCATGAACAGGCATGGGCAGTTTTGAAGCAGCCTGTGATGAGACGATCGTAGCTTTTACTGAAGTGATATTTCCCATGCAAAGATAAACGATAAAACTAATGCTAAAACGAAATTTATTCGGCGATGTTCTTATGTAAAACATGTATTATACTACACTATTAAATTAATACAAGTACGACCATTCTTTCACCAGCAATATATAGATGACTGATGTAAGGTCGAGCGTTCGGAAAATTTGTAGTTTATGGCCTAGGTAGCAAAACATTGCCGAGGCTACCGACCTCGGAAAATTTAAGGTCGACAAATTTTTTCCGACCTAATTTTTTCTTGATTTCGTGGGTTGGTAGACATCCCTGTCGTTTGAGTAGGTGGCAGTCCATTTCACAAGACAAAAATACACACACGATCAATGGCGGCGGAACATTTTTTAAAGTGGGGGGGGGGGCATTTCATAAGGTCCAGTATGCAAGCAAAGCGAGCATCTAGGCTGGGGCCCAGGTGGCCACCATGAGGGCCCCCGGTGGGGGTCCAGGGGCGAGGCCCCCTGAAAGCTACGGATATTTTACGAAGTTATTTTATACGCATCAAGCTACTGTAATGTGATTTCATATTTGTTGTAATTTCCAGTAGTTCGACCCGGGAATTCGAAATAGAAGGGCCCATGGAAGGTACTGTCACAGATAGAAGACCTATACTACCTCAGCCCCACCATGGTTGGGGCTGAGGTAAGAAAATTTGTGATTATGGCACCTCTAGATGGCCTGAAATTGCACTTCCAGACATAAAATTAGAATATACTGTAGTTATCTTTATATCTCCATTTTTTTTATTGAACAATTTAGGAGGGCGGGCCGGCTGGGTCCCCTTGAATCCGCCCCTGGGTACTTCAGCAGATGGAGAATCTACACGAATCTATAAGAAAATTTGTGATTATGGCACCTCTAGATGGCCAGAAATTACACTTAAAATTTGAATATAATTTTCCTTATATATCCATTAAAAAACGACCTCAATGAATTATTTATTATGAGGGTTATCCTTGATATGGGTTCCCCGACGAAAACTTCACTTTCCCCCCCCCCCCGATGGATAAAAATTACCCTTCTATGTAGCTCGGAAATGATACTCTAACTGTGGCGGGTCCAGGAAGTCGAAATAGAGAGGTTCCAGGGAGGGTCTTGCGTAAATAGAATGTCCACCCGCCTCAGCCCCACAACTGTTGGGGCTGAGGTAAGAAAAAATTATGATTATGTCACCTCTAGTTGGCCGGAAATGACACTCTCAGATTTAAAGTTGAATACAATTTTTGTCTGTTTTCTCCATTTTTTTATAATTTTGTAAAAGATAGGAGGATGGGGTCCCATGCTGACTAGGTTCCCCCTTGAATCTGCCACTGTTCAATATAACACTTGACATAGCCACAAATGATTAATTCATAATGTCAAGCGAAAGAGTTTAAATGTGGTTATTTTATGCTAGTTTGAAGGTTTACTGTAAGCCAATCAGTTACACTTTAACTATACATCTTCGTGATTAGTATAAAGAGAACTGGAACGTCGCTTTATTAAGAGTGCCAACCTTCCCTCATATGCTTAAATACCGAATTCACCAATGCAGGCGATTTTTTCTGCATGCTCGAGTGTGGGTTTCAAGGAAACTTTACAGACGCACTTATACAGACGTCAATCAACATTTGGTTGTTGAATTCAAAAAGGGAACTTGTAATGTTCATTAGAAAAAGAAAAAAAAATCTATATTTTATAATAATAATAGGTCAATTTATAAGGCGTAAATAAACAAGGTGTAAGCACCAAATAATAATAATAATAATAATAATAATAATAATAATAATGATAATAATAATAATAATAATAATAATGATAATGATGATGATGATGATGATGATGATGATGATGACGATGACGATGACGATGACGATGACGACGACGACGACGACGACGACGACGACATTGCAGCGTTCGTAAAATGTTTGTCACTGGTGATGGGGACAGTCACAAAAGTGGGGAGGCTCCCCCAGTAGAAAAAGTGGGTGGGCCAATGGCCCCCTGGCGCGCCCCCCCCCGAATTAGATCTCCAAGAATTGACTTCTTCCAACTTGGACCCTATGAACCAAAATCCTGCAACATTGACAGGCATTGAACCCTGCGATTGGAAGGCAAGCATCATCTAAACCACCAAGCTATTCAACTCCAGTAATTTAGTGATAACGAAAACTTGTCCCTAATTATACTTGATTGGGATGACCTTGATGTAAGGACACTTGCTAATAGGATTTTGTTTGTGACCTTTGATAGAGGGACGTTGATAGGGGAAACTTTGATAGCGGGAACTTTGATAGGGTGGGACTTTGCTAGTGGAAACTTTGGTAGTGGTCCCAGGGGGTACTTTGAAACATGGACTTTGATTGGGAAAACTTCGATACGAAAAAAATTGCTAAAGGAAACTTGAATGGGCAATCTTTTCTAGGGGAAACTGCTATAGAGGACTTTTCTAGGGAGAACTTTGCTAGCAGGCTGATCTTTGCTGGCAAGGGTGAACTTTGCTAGGGGAAACTTTCATGTTGTTTTATGTTCCTCGTCAACATCTGCTGCGTCCATAATGCCCTTTTGAAAGAATTCTCCAAGAACCACCAATTCCATACTTATCGTCAGTGGCATATCTAGAAGTCTTGAAATGAGGGTGCTGATGGGGGTGGGAGCGCGAAGGTGAAGTGGGGCGCTCGATGATCAGTTGAGGGGCGCTAATTTGCAAAATAAGGTGATTTTAGGTGATTTTTAACTAATTGTCTATTATTTTTGGGGGAGCGGCTAGGAGGGGTGGGAGGCATGAGTAATTTTTAGAGGGGTGTGCTCCCCTCACACCCCTAGATATGCCACTGCTTATCATACCAGGCCATCTTCACAATTCCATCACACTTGCCCTCGAACAGTCTCCCTGGAAAATCAATCTTTTCCTGTAGTCCTATTGCATGGAATGAACTACCCCACCCTCCAAAACACTATTTTCACGTTTAAAATTTCACTCAAAAAATTAATTCGCTCAAGGTAACACATTTAGTTGCACTGGCAATGCATTCTTATATTTACAAGCCCCTGGCTTCCTGTAAGTAACATCGTTTGCATTGTTTTTTCAACACGTATTATTGACTGCAAATGAAATGGAACTTTGATAGGGGAAGCTTTGCTAGGTGAAACGTTGGGAAATATTGATATGGCTGTCTCGGCAAACTTTGATAATAAAAAAAAAAGTGATAAAAAAAAACTTGGCTAGGGGCAAGTAGTTTGCCAGCTGGCATTGCTACCATCAGTGACAGGAGACTTCTTTATGAAAGAATTGAGCCCCCAAAAATGTTGTAATTTCTAGGCTATTGATGAGTAGAAATACAAGGTAAGCCTAAATACGTTATCAATTTGCTACTGTGTAATCAAGGTCAGAGTTCAATTACAATAAAACTTAGTAAATGATAAAAGTTTGATGTTATATTGTTTGGCACATTACATATTATGAGATAAGTGATTTTATTGTAGATTGGATCAAGGTAATTCAACAGAAGGACGCACATCTCCGCTCTCGAACATAGCGCGTGCGTACAGTCCTTTGATCTTTACTGTGGCATCGACAATCCGGTACTAATTGCGAGTACAGCCGTCAATTATTAGTCTATGTGTGCCATTCGTTTTATGGTGTTAGTTTTTATTTTATTAATTTTGAGTACATCGCAATGTTTGTTACATCTGATTTTTTTTACCGCGAGCTTGTTAAATGCTTCTATAAACTGCAATTTGATTTGTGAAAATTTACCAAGAAAATGAAAAGTTATAGCAATTTAAAATTTACGAATTTTATAAAATTTCATGTACTTGTGTAACATTAATCTGTAATTTTGATAATGTTGGCATAAGGTGCCGAGAACGAACATTTGAGTATATACGGAACATTTATTAATTTTTTCTGCGAAGTGAGTCTCATGAACAACAATTCACCACAATTTTGGTAAAATTAATGTTGAAATGAAGAATGTATTTTCAGTCTAATGTTAGTGCAAAATATCATTAGACCTTTATAATCACCGCACGACGCGCGATTATCATGGCAACTAACACGCGCGTGGGTAATTCGTCACGTACGTACAGAGTTATAACCTTTGATGTCCCGAGATGTGCGTCCTTCTGTTGAATTGTCTTGATTGGATAAATAATGATAATGATACTGTAATAACATTATGTTATCCCAAAAAATGAAGTAGGGAACATTTTTTTTTATTAAGAAAAATTAAGTTGATAATTTTTTGTGATCTGTGCAATGTAGATACTGAAAAGGGTGTGTTCAAACTGTACTCTAAATTAAATAAATTATTGGAGCAGCTGCTATAAAATATAATAAGTCAAATTCAATGTATTATTTATAATATTAGTTCCAGTTTTATAATTATCTACATTGTTTGCTCCTTTTTTTAGGATATCTTAAAATTGGCAGTATCCAACGGATTGACGTTGGCGTCAAGTCTGTCACAACGAATCAAAACAGACTTCGACCTCAGTGACGTTGACAAGTAGGTTTTGTTTGTAGATATATTTGCTACTTCTTTTTTAAGCGCGTTTTATTAACAATTTTAAAATAATGACAAGCATATTGTACATGTATCACAGTAAAACAAACTGTCTATATAATTATATAATTGTCATTGATTGATTGGTGGTTAGATTAATTGATTATTATTTGAGCACGGTGGATCTTATTAAACTGATGTAGGCCAGCTTGTTCTGAAGCAAGCTCTTTTTTTTTTGCTTTTTTTGCTTTTTTTTTCTCCTTCAATATTCGATTGTTAGCTGAATTACATAAAATTTACAATTGAAAATTCTTACATTAAAAAGACCAAACAATAAAAAAAATCATTACACACTAAATACACTTTTGATTAATATTATCAGGTACAAAGTTGTTAATAATATTGACATATAATAAATTTAAGCTGTTATCAAGCATATCCAAATATGTTTTATAAATTGTGTATTGGGTTAAAAGAGTGGAGCTGTATTTAATTCTATACTTTTAACTTTAAATTATTTATTATATTTTTAATATTACTTAGTAATATTTGTTATTTAAATTTGTTTTTCTTTCTAGGAAACGTGTTGAAGACATGTTAATGGAAGCCGATCTCATATAGCATCATACCCTGATTTCCATAAGCATGCCGTAGATATGCCTTAATCATAAATTTTCTTACCTCAGCCCTAACCATGGTGGGGCTGAGGTAGTCTAGACCCCATTCCCTCCCTGGGTGCCCCCTGTTTCAAATTCCTATATGCGCCATTCAAAGGCTACCCTACTTGTGCTTATCAACAGCATTTAAATTGCAAAAATAAATGTTCTGTACATAAAATAACTAGACTAATATTGATAGGGTCACATGGTGCAAAAAGATTCATTTTGTGATTATCATGCGAAGTCTCATGTATCCAAGGTCAGTGGTAGCGCCAGGATTTGCTCGGCGAGTGTCCGCGGTCTCCGAAGGGGAGGGGGGGCGGCGATGTCCCCTTAAAAAGGTGGGCGTGGTCATGCGTCGCTCAAAATTTCCAAAAAGTGTTCCAGGGAGAACGACGAAAAAAGTAGGCGTGGTCGGGCGTCGCTCAAAATTTCCCGAAAGTGTTCTAGGAGGAGAAGCCACCGAAAAATATGACAATTTAGGGGTTTCAAATTCTTATTTAATCAATTTTTTAGTCTACTAATATGTAGAAAATTCATATACAGTACATTTTTTTCTCCCCTACGAATTGAGGTTTTCTCCCCCCCCCCTCAGTTGGTGCCACCCCTGTCCAAGGTTTTACATTTGCATTGTATCCAACTATTCTCCACATGTTCCTGGTTGAGATCTGGCACGATCTAGCGACACACACAACTACGTCCTCGGATTCAAAACAAAACTCTCCTTAAATCTGGTTATCAAGACTTCTACGGAATTCTAGCTGTCTATATAATATACATTTGGCAGTTGTTGGCATTTATGAAGTTGATTATATTAATCTGCATATTGCGAAGACATAGTCACGCAATAAGACAATACTGTCCTATACTATGCTACAAGACTTTATCGTACAAGATACTGATGCCCTATGCTTTCATTACTTAATGTAAACCCGTAACAAGACATTGATGCTATAGAATTTCGTTACAAGACGCAGGTTAATCATGCAGCAGTTTTAATTTAATTTCAGGTAACTTGAACTCTTTTCAATGGATTAGCCTTGACTTTGATAAATAAGAAAATAAAAAAAATAAAACAGAAGACATTTCTTTCTTCTTGTATTTATATTTGCTCTGTCAAATTGAATTTACAATATTGTACTGTAATTTGCAATAACTAATTCCTTAATATATAGATACAGTAAAATCATTAAATCCGGCTTACAGTTTGGAATCGCATGCTGTAATATCATTTGAGAAAATGTAGTAGTCCCAAATCGAGGTGTAGGTGCCTGCAATATAGTTGTTGTATACCTCATACATCACTGGTGAACTTTGATCGAGTGGGCCCTTGAAACTAATGATACAAACAACAGAAGAAACAGTGGTAGGAACAGTAATGATGATGCTTATGATAATGGCGAAGACTATGACGATGTTGTCGACAATGACGATGATGTAGATGGTGGCGGTGATGGTGGTGGTTTTATTCCATATTTATAGAGGGTGACAATTCTAGATTATCCTAGAATTCTGCAGGGCCATCTTATATAAATAGAAAAATAAGATGTTTTATAAGGAGGCTTTTGGAGTAAAGATGTATTTAGGTCGTGGACAAATTATGTACTGTCACAGAATTTGGAACCCTGGATTGGAAAGCAGGGCGACAGACGTGCTCTGGTGCCACTGGATAATGGAGATAACAACATTAGCAAATTACTACAATAATAAGAGTGTACACAGACCTAGTGTACAAACATAAGATATATGTTCGTGAAATTAATGAAAAAAAAAATTGATAAAAAAAACTATCGATTGCAATAACAATCATTGGATAAACAAGTATTACAGGAACATTAAATGGAAGAAAAAACCCTTATATTTGTAGTAAACCAAAAAACAGGATGGATTATGGGCATCTGGCTCATTCCTGATGATGACATAATTAATGTCGAAATATTGAATCCCGACACGATGGTGTGCATTTCGATACATGGAGTATGTATTATACTATCTTATCTGAGATTAATCAGTGGACCTTTCGGTAAGTAAGTATTATACTATATTATTTGGATTATGTAAGGTTATATAAAACTGCCTTGCAATTGAACTAGAATGTGTAGGCCCTATCTACTGACTTTAATTGGTGTCCGACAAGAGCGGGTGGAATGAGAGGTAAATACAATTATTTACAAATACATAGATAAATTATAAATACATCAAAATCGAAAAATACAAGTGAAACCAATTAAATAGTGAAAATGATATTAAAGATATACTGTCTGTCATGAGCTAATAATAATATAATGAAAAATTCAGTTCTATTGATTTTTATTTAAGTAGGTGGTTATTATTTATAAACAGGAGATAATTATTTATAAACTGAGGGAAAAGGGGCATAACCACCCGTTTTGTCACCATTTTCCCCCAGTTTTTAGATATTCAGAAATCTGTATCTCATTTTCACCGTTCCCGCGTTTCTCGTCAAATATATGTTTGTGTCTTAGAAAAATCAGTTGTACAAAATATCAACATTTTTTTCCTTCGGAGCCTCTTTAAGGATTTTTGTAAATTAGCTGTAAATCAGCGATTTTTTTTCTGGTTTGATTCTGGTTGAATCTTATTAACTTTAGTTATAGCTATTTAAAACTTAAATTGAATTTTGGATATTTTTGACAATTTATAGACCTACTTAGCGTAGTACCACAGTACAAAGGCTTAAAGAACTAAATGGGGCAAAAAAAAAAGATAAAACGAAATTTTATGATGAGGAGGAAAGGGTGGTGATGATGATGATGATCTGAAATGAAGAGGAGCTTATGACGTCACGGCAGTGTTTTGTGACAGTGTATAGTGGCTCAAGGACCAGGTGACGTGGCGTGATCACGCCCTGACCTAAATACATTTTTTGTGGTTGTGATCCTAATCGTATATGAAATATGACGTGATTCTGCAACGAAGTGTGTAATGTATATTTGATTGTCAGATGTAACTAGAATCTCGAAAGTAGAACAATCTGAAGTGATTAAAGCTGATTATTACAATCAGAATCACCGGTAATTGTAAACAAAACATGTTTGTACAATACGAGTAAACACTGTTAGCTGAACTGTGCTATCAATTAGGCCTACTAGAAAAGTATCCGGACAGAAGTGTTTTTATCGGTTTACTATTATCGATTCGTTAGGCGTCAATCATTTTATTGACCGTCAATAAACAATGTCATACAGTGGAATTGTGTGCATCCTTTTCGTATATTTCAGTGGCGGATTCAGGAATTTAAAATAGAAACGGGCAAATGAGGAACTTGTAGAAAATACTGGCGGTTCCAGAACCCTCTGTCAAGTTTTGAACTGAAGTACAAAATATTATGCCTATGGCACCTCCAGAGAGTACTTTAACTGTAATTTTATTTTCCTCCTTTTTATTTTATTCTCTTGGATCAGATTTTGGTTATATTTAAGTTTAGTTAAATGCTTGTAGTGCACTGGAAATTGAAAAAAAAAATACATAAGACCTGAGCAACATATGTGAAATCCACTTTAAGAATTTACTGAGAAAATTGTCTTAGAAAAGGAGTCATAAATGGGATGCATGATTACTTGATTGACTAATCTATTAAATCAATTTATAACTACAGTTAAGTACAAACTATTATGCCTATGGCACCTCTAGAGAGTACTTTAATTGTAATTTTCTTTTCCTCCATTTTTTTTAATTCTTTTTGATCCGATTTTAGTTATTTTTAAGTTTAGTTAAATGCTTGTAGTGCATTGGAAATTGAAAAAAAAAAAAACAAAACAAAACAAAACAAGACAAAAAACAAAACAAAACAAAAAAAATACCATAGGACCTGAGCAACATATGTGAAATCTTTAAGAGTTTTCTGAGAAAATTTTTTATTATTATTATTATTGGCTGAGGATATCGGCACTGCCGCAGTGCGAAAAAAAACTGCTGTTTTCTATCGGCACTGCCGCAGTGCCAAAAAGCTGCTGTTTTCTATCGGCACTGCCGCAGTGCCAAAAAGCTGCTGTTTTCTATCGGCACTGCCACAATGCGAAAAAAGCTGTTATTTTTTATCGGCATTATTGCCGCAGTGCGAGAAAAGCTCCGATTTTTTATCGGCACTGCCGCAGTGCCAAAACACTGCAGTTTTCTATCGGCACTGCCACTCGAAAAGCTGCTGTTTAATTATCAAATGGATGTTTTATCTATAGATTATGGTATCAATAATTGGTTAGGTCTAGCCTAGCCTATAATATTGTTAACATTATATTATACATGTTTTACAATTAGATTATAATTATTTCTAATTATTAAATATATACATAGCCTATATCTAGGCCCATACATAAAACAAAAAATAAAACAACAAAAATTTTAAAATAGTAATAATAATAATAATAATATAATAATAACAGTGCTCGAAATGAATAAAAATTGTTTAATTAATGAGATGAATCAGCATATATTAAATCAACTTGCGTCTATGCAAAACCTGTTTTTTTTTTTTTTTTTTTTTTTT
>NW_022719802.1:1094616-1095505 GCF_011630105.1 Anneissia japonica
AAAAAAAAAATAATAATAATAATAATAATGAAGGTGCTCGAATAATGCTTTAATAAAGAATTAATAATACTTCAATAATACTTCAGTAGGCCTATTTGCGATAGTGTGATTAATGAGATATTTGCTGATTAACCATTAATGGCCTATACCATTAATAATGATTCAGCATATTAAATCAACTTACGTCTATAGATGTAAAATCTGGTTTTTTTTTCAATAAAATGTTACCTATTTTATTCTGTTTAAAAAAATAATATTATAAAATACCGTACATTATAAAGTTTCATTGTAAATTATATGAGAATTTAATCCACATAATTTATGTTTTCAATTATTTAAGCATTTAAACAATTCAGTGGGCCTAACTCTGGATGTAAATGTAAAACAAAACAAAAACAAAAAACAAAAGCATCGCCAAAGTATTTTCATGCATGCAAATGCTAATTATCGCGCGATTACCGCGTATTTTTGGTAAGCAGAGCTCAGGATGGTTCACAAGAATTGACGAATATCCGTCGAAATGCCGTATAAATAAACTGCAATTATGTAAATAACTTTCACAAGAACTTTACGAATATCTTAATTAATATAATCTTAATTAATATTTTAAATTAGTTAATTACTAATTAATTAATAGATTGATATAAACATTGTGACCTTATAACTACAATTTATTTAATATGTTTTAAATAATAAATACAAGAACCCTGAAACAAATTTTTCAGGTCAAAAATTGGCATCAAAAAGTAATAATTTTTCAATCGCGATCTTCGTATTTGTCGGTTCATGGAAATAGCGACGATAAACATAATAATTAGTTTATAGTTTATATTATAGTTATAATAATAAATATACATATATAATTATTATTATATACATATATTATTAT
>NW_022719802.1:1096054-1103522 GCF_011630105.1 Anneissia japonica
TTTTTATTTATTTTTTTATATATATTATTTATCAACCATATTAACATTGAAAACATTAATATGCATATGTGGATAAAATTATCGCAGAAAATAATCTTATAATTTATAAGATTATTTTTTAAAACAGAATCAAATAGATAATGTTTTTAGTTAAAAGCAGGTTTTGCATGGACGTAATTTTATTTAATATGCTGATTATTGCTATTTCATTAATCAAACTATCGTAAAATTATTATTATTATTATTATTATTATTATGAAACCAAAGAAATTTTACATTTACGACGTATTGTTGATTTAATATCTGAATCATTATTAATGGTATATAGGCCTACCTATTATATTTCCATAACTTAATCAACAATTATCTCATTAATCACACTATCGTAAATAGGCCTATTGAAGCATTATTGAAGTATTATTAATTATTCACTAAAACATTATTCGAGCACCTTTATTATTATTATTATTATTTTTTTTTTATATATATTATTTATCAACCAGATTAACATTGAAAACATGAATATGCATATGTGCATAAAATTATCGCAAAAAATAACCTTATAATTTATAAGATTATTTTTTAAATCAGAATCAAATAGATAACGTTTTTATTTAAAAGCAGGTTTTGCATGACGTAATTTTATTTAATATGCTGATTATTATTATTTCATTAATCAAACTATCGTAAAATTATTATTATTATTATTATTATTATTATTGTTTGTTTATTTTTTGTTTTATGTATATGCCTAGGCCTATATAATATATATTGTAGACATTTAATAATTTAATTAGAAATAATTATTTAAACTAATTGTTAAACAAATATAATATAATGTTAACAATAATATAGGCTAAGCTAGACCTAATTAATTATTGATATAATAAAGGCAAATATTTAGAACATCATTAATACAACACATTCATGACAGTCCAGCCCTCCAAATCTTTTTTTAATAAATAATTCACTTCAATGATATATTTTGATCTTTATTCATTATTATTATTATCATTTACTTTTTATTATTATTTATTTATTATTATTATTATTATCTGTATTATTATTATTTTTATTATTATTATTATTATTATTATTATTATTATTATTATTATTATTATTATTATTATTATTACTATTATTATTATGTCTTTGCCATTAACATTATTATTGTTTCTCTGGAAGGCATCTTGTACAGGGACATGTTTTTGCCTAACCAGTCTCATTACGTTTTGAGTGAAATAAAATTATGAATTATGAGTTATACCAATGTCATCTATCGATAAAAACATCGATTCGATTAATTAACGGCAGCTTTTTTTTGGCACTGCGGCAGTGCCACATCGGCACTGCGCGGCAGTGCCGATAGAAAACAGCAGCTTTTTTGCAATGCGGCAGTGTCGATAGAAAACAGCAGGTTTTTTTGGCACTGCGGCAGTGCCAAATCGGCACTGCGGCAGTGCCGATAGCCACTACCATTATTATTATTATTATTATTATTATTATTATTATTATTATTATTATTATTATTATTATTATTATTATTATTATTAAAACCTATATTGTATAATACATACTAATATTCACAACCTTAATAGACTTCTTTATGAATGAATAATTGTCAGTAGGCCTATTAATTTTTTCTTCAGAGTTTAGAGGTGTTTTGTTATGTTTTTTACTTTATTTTATTTTTTATTTTATTTATTTTTTGCAAACTTGCATTTATCACATTTTGTGGTGCATATCGAATTGTATAATGATCTTCATTTAGTATAATAATTTGACGTAAACTTTTACAAATAATACAATTTATCATACGGTATTTACTATATTATTGTTGATTATATTACATTCACATCAAATTTTTATATTATCTGATTAATAGCTGCACAATTTTTTAAATTATCATTTTTATTGTTATTATTATTTTTATTTTTAATATTTTATTATTATTATTTCTGTAACCGTTAAATAATATTTAATAATAATAATAATAATAATAATAATTATTATTATTATTATTATTATTATTATTATTATTATTATCATTATTATTATAATATTGTCGTAACGTACCGTATTTTGTACACTGCACCTTTGTGCGTAATATTAACAGGAAGTGGTTTTTATCATTTTAATTAACAACAACAACGATAATAATAATAATAATAATAATAATAATAATAATAATAATAATAATAATAATAATAATAATAATAATAATAATAATATAGGCTACAGGCAAAGCGTTCTATATAATGGCCTACGTGAACCTACATAAACTATCACCTACATATTAACGTAGTAAGCAATCCAGTTTATCAATTATTTCTCATTATAATATTAACCGCAGATACATAGTGGTTTATCGTTTCTCATTAGGCTTACTGATTACAAACACACCTAGTAATACCATGCCAATCAGAGATTAATGTGGTAGATTGATCACCGTTTGGGACATAGTTATCATATGCTGTACAGTACTTTATTATTGAAATAGTGGTAGGCCCGTATAGCAGACTGAAGATACAATTATACTTTACAAAATGGTTAACTGGTCATGCTTCTATCCATGTGTTATTTTTATTTAAATGCTCAGTATAATTATTTCAAAATGTAAACATTTGTTAAATGCATTTTTTAATGGCCAGTGACCTTGAAATCACAGACAGGCCAATGGAAACAATTGATTTGGTTGTTCATTTTTTTGGCAAAACTGGGTGTTGGGAGCGGGGAGCTGGGGAAAGAAAATTATCTAGGGGAAAATTCCCCCTCTGCCCCACCCCACCCACCACCGTATCGCCGCTACTGGTTATAAACCGACAAACTATACAGAAATAGAAAGAACATGGTTTTTTTTATGAAGAACATTTTATTAGAAAAATTATTCAATTGATCATTAGCCAAATTAAAAGCCTGTACAATAACAATATTTTAATATTATTTATGCATTTGATCATAATTGTAATATTTACTTTCTAACCTATATATACAAAATCAAAAGTTCAAATATCTGCTTTACTTCTTAAATTGTATCTTTAACATAAACCGTAAGCCATATTTTACAAGAACCTTAACGTCTCAATTCTGGCATGCAAGTTATTTGCGTATGGTACAAACATGTGTGCCTACCTCTATTGATGTGTAAGTATTCATGTTGGACTACTTCTATAGATGTGCAGGTATTCATGGTTAAAAAAATACAACTTTATAATTGTTTCAATTATATCTATATGAAGTTTTGCTTCTGGTGTGACTGATTCCTGCTTTGTTTTTTAGTGGTTCTGTTCCTCCTGCATCCATGCTTCACCTTCCGTAATGGTGTGGTATCACCCAATTTATTCCGGCGTCTCTTTTCTTCTCTCAGGTCATCTATGGATTCGTATATATTTCCATCGCTTCCGCAAACTGGGCGTTTCTTTTTTCGGCAGTTTGGATTGTTGAAGAGACATTTGGCTTGACCGTTTGATTCAATGCAAGTATAACCATCAGGACAATACCGCCGTAGACAAGGATCTAAAAATAACCATTGAAACTCAGTGTGTCCAGAAGTAAACATGTACAATAATAATACAGTTCAGTAAAAGTAGTAGTGTTAATAACATAAATAAATAATAATAATCATACTAATAATAATGATAATAATAATATTAGTATTAATAATAAACTGCTGGTATACCTCAGCTTCATAATTCTCCCCTGTATAGAAAGTGCATACTTTTCCCTTGGCCATACGTACCAATCCAGGATGTTTTCAGATAAATTTTATCATTTTGTCAATATCTAGGTCTGAGAAATGCCCTTTAAAATGGTCCTCATATCCACACCTAATACAGATCATCACAAAAATTTGATTTCTTCCTTGGAATATGACAAACCATTCAAAAAAGTTTCATTCGGATCCACTGATCATATTTTAAAAAATATAAATAGGTCTTTGGGACCACACCAAACTGGATCGTCACCAAAATGTCATTATTTCTTCCCTATAACTCTTCAAGAAAGTTTCATTTAGATTATTTGATCAGTTTTTGAGATATCTGGTCTGGGACGTTCTTTAAATGGCCCTCATATCTACACCGTGACTGGGGATCGTCAGCAAAATTTATCATTGCTTCATTGAAACATGACAAACTATTCTAAAAACATTCATTTACATTCCATTGCCCTGACCTTTACCAAAATTTAATCATTTCTACATTTCAAACCATTCTAGAAAGTTTTATTTAGGTCCATTGATTTTTAGAAAAATGAGGCGTAATTTTGAAACAAAAAGTTCTGTCGCACTCAATGTCTCCGCCATGTAATAAGGTACCACATTACTAGATTCTATTTCAATTAAATTGAATGAAAATACAATTCATGATTCATCGACAACTATAGACGTATAGCGCATTTACATTTGTCTCCCTGCGTTTCCAGAACAGAAAAAAAACCAAAAAAAACAAAACGAGAATAAATGGTTGCAACAGAAAAGAAAGTGGTAGAAGAAAAAACTACACAAAACAAAGGAAAGAGAAAACAAACAGGAGAGTGGAGGAAAATTAGATTGTCAAATAATAATATTTTATTAAATAATTGGAGACGGCGCTTGAAGATCATCAATTTATGACACTCTAGAACAGATTGTGGTAGTGAATTTCAGAGCTTGAGGCCATCAGCAGAAAAGGACCTCTCTACATAAGTCTTTTACGCTTTGGTGAACGGAGTATGATTAGTTCCTAGATGTAATAAGGAGTGGAATGGTGCAAGGACAAATGTGCAAGGATTTAAAAAGGAGCACTTTGAACTTAATTCGCTCAGTGATTGGAGTGCAGTTTATTAAGTGTGAACATCACTCAAAGGTGGTCTAGAGAGCCTAGGAAGCGAAGCGTCGGAAAATTCCGACAATTTAGAGATTTCAAAGGTGTAATTGATTTTTAAAATTAAATAGACTTTTTTTCTCTCCGCTGAATTGTCTTTTTTCCAGACGGGGGCCCTGCACCTGCCCCCAACTGACTCATGAGGAACTATAGATGTACACACCAGCTTGACAAACCAATCATTCTCCTTGATAAAGTAGACCAGGCCATTCCTTATAGAATCCGATCCAGCAACCGGTCTGCACATGCCTGCGGCAGATTTACAGCAGTATAATATGGAGAAGAAGAATGGACAAGGACTGGGTATTGTCTACACAATACACAGAAAGCTACAGTACAAGTTGAAGGTTAAATCTCGGAATGACTTTAATTGAAAAACTGAAATTAGGAAATGCTGCATGGTAGCACCTACTCTTTTTAATGTCTCCTCTGAAATCATTCTGTTGCTTACCATTAAAAAAAAAAAAAAAACTAAACCATCAAGGGGAATTCACCAACTAAGGATACGCCGATAATGTGGCAATTTGTTTTTAAATGATAATGGCCAGACTACTTCTGCAAAATTTCTGTGAAGACAGCCAAAAATACAACCTGGAAATATACGTAAAAAGCCAAACTTCTTGTAATATGTAACAAACTCACCCAGTTCACTTCAAAAGCAGATTACATATCTTTCACAAGATTCAAAGCCTAGACCCAAAAATGGTACCCCTGAGCAAGCTAAATGCTCGTACCTCTCCGAAGCTATCTATCCAAAGCAAGATTCCCAACATATAAAAATAAATTTAATGAAAAGTGGGCTTTTGTAGAACAATTGGTATAATCTAATCAAAAATTATTCAACTGACGTTTTACTGGTATATTTCTCTTACTGTTGGACTTCTTTTTTATTCAATGTATTAAATGTTTTATGATTTTAATATGTTATACGTTATTATGTGTCATTTTTTGCATTTAATGTACAATTAATGTGAATTTAAAGTTACAGTCTTATATTTAAATAGGTTATCTACTATAAATTAATAAAAATGAAACAAGGGAAAAAAGGAAAAGAAGGTACGGGAAGAAAGAAAACAATAATGTATTACATTCTGTGTTCTTTATATTTCTTTGAAAGTGTGGTGGCAAAAATAACATTCTGTATGATTTATATTTATTTTATTGTATCTAATGTACCTTGTATATTATGTTATGGCATGTTGTTATATTAATGCAAATAAAAAAAATCCGACAATCATAAACTAATAAAGATGTAGTACTTTGGTCATAGCAATAGGGACAGTGCTGGGATTATAAGTTAACATTTAGAAAAAAGCAAAATAGCATGATATGTACATTACATATATTTGGTTCTTTTGATTATCGACGAATACCTTTTTCTTCAGCAACTCTAATTCCAAATTCATTTGCCAATCCATCCATTAATCGATGAATAGTTGAAGCATTTGTTGATATGGTTTGCTTTGTCTGATTATTATTAGTGATTTTTATCGCATCAACACTACACATCGGTAAAGATGCTAAAAGAATAAATAAAAAATAAAACAAAAATTATCGTTATTATTATATTTTGGCTGTGTTTTACTTATTGTGGATTTTAATTGTATATTATTATCGTTATCATTTTTAATATCAATATTATTAATTTACATCTAGTAATGTTTTGATATGTTATTTATACAGGAAACTTTGTTTCAGCCCCAAAACTACACTCAGAAAAACAAGGATGGTGCAAGGCAGAGAATATTTATACTTCTAGATTAGAATTAAGTATTTTTTGTTAAGTATTAAGTATCTTTCATTTATTATATTTAAAATGTTACATATATACTTGCTAAAAACATACATTGTTTTTCGTGATTTATACTATATTAATCTCACGTTATAAATATGATTTTGAAAAAATCGAAATCAAATTAATTTATTATTATTATTATTATCATCATTTTCATTGTCATAATAATCATTGTCGTTAGTTTTATAATTTATTATTACCTGTTGGCGTTGGTTTTGTCCTACACACCTTTCCACACTTCAGATCGCACATGCATTCCTCATTATCAGTCATGCAATCTTGATCATTACGACATGTTTTTGTATGTCTACAAAAATAAAGGATACCTCCAAAAAAAGGTGCCTGCTTATTTTTCTCTGCAACGTAACAATCGCCATTGTTTGTCATCACTGACGTTCTCGCCATTGTGGATGACGACATCGTATTTATGAATGACGTCATCCTAGTTGTTACGTAAACAGAGGTAGAAGAAGTGTCAATGGCCGTACATCTTTTTCCACAAGAGGTTACGCAACACTTAGTATTTTGACTTAAGCAGTGGACGTCCTCTTCGCACTCATTCGCACACTCAATGAGTATTTCCTCAAGAACCGGACAATTTCCAGGTCTAGAGCCTGAAAAGATAAGCCGAACAGATTGTCAGATATAAGCCTACTATAGCCAACTTCTTAGGGTTTACACTGTATATCACTATAATCCAAACAAAACAATAAATAAAAACTTTTATAAATTAGTCCACCGTCATTTTTCATGCATTAGTATTATATATATACATATATGTATATATATATATATATATATATATCATACA
>NW_022719802.1:1103574-1108610 GCF_011630105.1 Anneissia japonica
TTTATTTATTTTTTTTTTTTTTTAAAGGCTGGTTTTCTAATTTCGGCCAACGTTTAATATGCTAATACCTAAAAAACCAAAACAAAACCCGATTACTTCTCAAGTGCCAGATTGACCTGCCTAATTATTCTGTTTTAACTGTGACTATTGTGTATGGAACATTATCGTACATTAAAATGTTTTCCTGATCTTGGTGTTTTTCTTGATTTTTTTTACCTCGCCCTTTTTTCGTATTTTTATTTGTATTTTTGTTTGTATTGGTTTAACTGTAAGTCTTTTGTATGGACATGAAATTTCGAAATAAAAGATGAATGAATGAACGAATAAATGAATGAATGAATGAATGTGTAAACCAATCCAAATCTGTCGAAGTTTATTATAATTATGGCCATCCGTGTTACATGAGAAAGGGGTTAATATATGAAGCAATTTATCAGCATTTGACCTTCACATTATTTTTGATGAGAATGAGAAAAGAATTAATCATTATCTTTCCATTGTCTCTTATCGAAATTTGTAAACAAATACCATCTGTACTTGCATTATGTTCAAATATGCCAAAGTACATTGTCGTAACCAAACAATGGCATTGTTGGCGCGCGTGAGCATGATTTTCGATTTAGAAGAAGTCCTTCGTGACTTTTATGAACGTCATTGAATAAGGCTTCCCTGGCATGGTTGACATCGTCAACACATCGAGTTTTAAAATTCTATCTGCAAACTATTTATGGAGCCTATAGGCCTAACATGTCTACATTAGTCTAATAATCTCGAGCGGGCGCTTTATAACATTTGCGTCTTAACATAACTATTAGAAGCCTGTTAAAATCACAATCACTAAACAATTTGTTCAATCCTACAGATTAATATAAATATTATTAAATTAATAATAATAATAATAATAATAATAATTCTGGATTTATATAGCGCCTCACGTTGACACAACCTCGAGGCGCTTAACAACAACAGAGAATAAGAAAAATTAATTAAGTTCAAATGAAATAAATAACAAATAAGTATAAAATAAAATTTAAATTGTAGGATCTAGGAGTCGCTCATAAAAAAAACCAGGGAACGATGAAATTACAATTTCGCTGTTCCCTATTAATACCAGAGTTCGCAACTAATTTCCTTCCTAAATAAAATACAAAATCTAATTTTCATATTTTTTTGTACAAAAAATAAAGTGAAATAATTTTTTTTAAATCACTATATTGCTGCAGTGTTTTCACAGCAATCGTATAAGTTACACTGTGCAGCTGTCCCCGACGCAACAAAGATCGACTGACCAATCAGCGTCGTTGATAGATGTCAGCGATAGCATGTAGTGATTTTATGGAAATCAGGCTGAACGCATGGTTTCCATTCTGTAGCAATATTCACTTGCTGAGATAAAAATACAATACAGCTTCGACTGTCAATGCTATTGTTATTGTACCTTTTAGAAAATGCTCCAGATCGATTTTAGATTGTGGCGTAACACAATGATAATGTAAACAGTATTGCGCTGATGTACTGATTAAAGTCAAAATAACAACTTAACGTATCTACTAATGCAGAAGGTAAATAATGCCTTTGCACGATGGTCAACCTCGGTCAAGAATTATATTTTTCATGATGTATCAACCGACTATAATATATTAAT
This sequence comes from Anneissia japonica, assembly GCF_011630105.1. NCBI lineage: Eukaryota > Metazoa > Echinodermata > Crinoidea > Comatulida > Comatulidae > Anneissia > Anneissia japonica. The sequence goes on from NW_022719802.1 coordinate 1,105,220, forward strand.
AATAATAATAATAATAATAATAATAATAATAATAATAATAATAATAATTATTATTATTATTATTATTATTATTATTATTATTATTATTATTATTATTATTGCATTTTTTTTTTGGCATAGGCCTGTTGCAAACCGGTTTTTGCAGCTCGACCTTATGATATCTTAGCCCATTGCCAGCCAAATCTTTGCCACCCGGCTCTAATAAAAGATCGAAATATTGAATCAAAATGACCAGTCTCACTTTATTTGGAGTATGTTTTATACTAAGTTATCTTAAACTTATCAGTGGACCTACTGGTTTCAGTGTATATTAGTTAAATAAGAAACGTCTATAGCAAGAGACAAATGTACATTTGTTATTATTACACTTTTATTGTGAATTCCTATTGCATATCTCTCTAGCGATTGTGCCTCTGTTACAAAAAAAAAACAAACTTATTATTATTATTATTATTATTATTACTCGAGATTTTATACAAAATGATAACAATATGTCAAATAATAATAATAATAATAATAATAATAATAATAATAATAATAATAATAATAACTAGATTTACCATGTCTGTTTGAACAACTAAACATAGGGCTTTTACCTATTGCTTTAATGAGAAATGAAGTTGAAATTGCAACAAAAAGTAAAGTCGTTAAAATGTATAAAGTAAAAAAAAACACGGAAAACCAATATAATTTTAATGAAGTGGAAAAAATGAAGTGGGGAAAAAAAACGAAAACTAAGTTCACTGCGACGTTATTTGTGAGACTTGAACTATGGCTGCAGTGGTAATAGCGAAGTACATCGTGACTCACAACCATTGCGCGCTATATGAGCCGACCTTGCATAGGAAAGTACATTTTCAGTTCATAGCGATTCAATGACTGAAAGCAAAAATTGTTCATGCATATCACGGTAGTTTAGAGTTTAACCTAGCTGTAACTGGTTTAAGCACTTTAGAAAACGCAAACTGCGTTTAAAAAATGTATTCAATTGTCAACAAAAAATCTTTTAATGGTCCTGATGTCCACACCCTGCTTGGGATCGTCACCAAATTTGGATCGTTTCTTCATTTCGCCATGAAAAACAATTCTGCAAAGTGTAATTTTTATCCATCTATAACTGGGACGTAAGCAATTTAAATGACCCTCAAATTTACACCCTAATCTGGATCGTCCACTACACATAATGATACCTTCCTTGTAACTTGGGTTAAACATTCCCGAAAGTTTCATTCTGATCAGTTGAACCGTTTTTGAAATATCTGGTCTGGAACGTTTTCCTTTAATTGGTCCTCACATTCACACCCTACTATACGCCGGATCATCACAAAAATTCAGTCATTTCTTTAATGGATCTTTACAAACTATTATAGAAAATTAAATTTACACCCATTAATATTTGTTTTTATAGATATTTACGTCTGGGATTTCAAAAATTTAAATGACCCTCCAATTTATACCCTTGACTGATTCGTCGCCAACACATAATACTGTCTTATTATAACACTATCGTCACAAAAATTTAATCATTTCTTTACTCGATCTTGACAAACTGTTATACAAGGTTTAAATTATACCTATTGATTTTGTTTAAAGAGATATTTAGGTCTGGGTCCTCAAAAAATTAAATAACCCTCCAATTTACACCCCTGACTGATTCGTTGCCAGCACATAATACTTTCATCCTTGTAACTTGGTTAAACTTTTTCCGAATGTTTCATTCAGATCAGTTGATCCGTTTTCGAAATATGTGGTCTGGGACGTTTTCCTTTAAATGGTCCTCAGATCCACACCATACTGCCATACTATAAGACCTTTACAAAGTATTATAGAATGTTTCATTTAGACCCATTGGTTTTTAAAAATAGATATTTAGGTCTGGGTCCTCAAAAATTGAAAAGACCCTCAAATTTACACCCTTCACTGGATCGTCACTAACACATAAAACTTTCTTCCCTGTTACTTGATTAAACTTTCCAGTAAGTGTCATTCAGATCAACTGACCGGTTTTTGAAATTTCCGGTGTAGACTGTTTGACCTAAATCACTTTAATTTGGTCCTCACACGCACACCACACCATAGATTGACACTAAATATTAGGTGGCACATCTTTGATATATAGCCTATGCTTCGGTAAAGTACAGAAAAATGCTAAGCATGGGAAGTGACCAAAGTGACGGCCAGAAAAAACAGTGCAAAAAGATAGGAAAAATTAATATATGCAAGAAAAAAGAAAAAAAAATCAGAACAAAAAAAATAATAATAATAATATTAGGCCTAATAATAATAATAATAATAATTAATTATGATTTACTATTTATTTATTAAAGTAAAAACAAAACAGTCCGCAGCACATAGCTGAAACACTGCATTTATGAGTAAGAAAAAGAAAAAAACAGAAACCAAAGTCAGCATCATTACCGTACATTATTTAGGCTTGTTCTAGGAGAGTAAATAATTTTAAAGATTTTCATTGACAATTGTTGATCTTTTAAGGACTACATTGGGAGTAAGTGCATTGTGATCTTTTATGTGCTTCATCCTGGTAATTTTTTATACTGTGTTTTTTTTTTATTGAGCGTGTATACTATTTTTGCTGAATAAATTCAATAAAATTCAATCAATCAATCAATCAAACGAACAATCAATCAATCAATCAATCAATTATTACAAATTAAATCTAGAAATATTCAGAAAACTTTGTATATCATAGTTATTTACAATATAAGCCATTGAAAAATTCATTCAAAATTTCTTTCATTAATAAATAATACATTATTTTTACAATCATGCACAACAAAAACAATATATCATTTAGGAATGGAAATTAAAAATTGGGAATTTATATCTTAGCCACCCTCTCTATAATTGCTATTATATTCAATAAATCTGACATAAAGCTACGTCCTCCGAAAACTATACTCCGCAGAACTAGAAAGTCATTTGTTTTTAATAGCATCCACATGTTTAATTTTAATGTTAAAAAATGGCTTCCATTTTATTCTTTTTCACTTTAAAATTTGATATATTGTATTTTTGTTGTATTTTCGTTTAATGTCATTTTATCTACCAAGCATAACAAATTTTTGTATATTTTATATATAGACCAATAAAATTTCCTGAATCTTACAAATTGTTTATTTTAATTATATTTATAATTTTATACATCGGAATTGCAATTTCTGAATTGGAATTGTATAGTATACCATAATTATTATCATATTATCAAAAGAAAATTGATTAAAATAATCTAAAAATTAAATAAATTCAAAATTAAAAACAAAAATAAATAGAAAAAAAAACATGTAAGTACTTAAAAATTAGCGTTAAATTTACAAATTTTCTATATTAAATTCTAAGTTTATAAAAAATCTCTTATATACAAGAATTAGAT
>NW_022719802.1:1108750-1109802 GCF_011630105.1 Anneissia japonica
ATTCTTAGGCCCTACCTGTGTTAGGCTCCCGTTGCGTGTTACAAGAGCGTCCACACAAACTTGAAAATACGCACACCTCGTTGACATTTTTATAATTTTCATCATCGATACATGCTATCTTCGATTTACAATTTATTATTATTATTAATAATAATAATAATAATAATAATAATAATAATAATAATAATAATAATAATAATAATAATAATAATAATAATAATAATAATAATAATAATAATAATAATAATAATAATAATATGCATTCTTAGGCCCTACCTGTGTTAGGCTCCCGTTGCGTGTTACAAGAGCGTCCACACAAACTTGAACATACGCACACCTCGTTGACATTTTTACAATTTTCATCATCGATACATGCTATCTTCGATTTACAAGGCCATATCTCCATTCCAAAGACGGTAAGTACTTTATCCGATCGAAATGGGCAATCGTCCTCAAGTAAAATTGATTCTGGTAAAAATAAATGTATTGGTCAACATCGTCAATCGGCCATTTAATTTATACCATTATTGTATATTTATATGATATTGTAATAAGCGTAACATATATTTGTATTTCCGTTTTACTAAACATAATAGGCGACAGAAACGTATGTAATGCGAGTGGTGGCTCCAGAAATTTGTCGATAGGGGTCCAACAAGTACAGACCGACAACGACATTGGTCCGAAACAAGGGGCCGCCTATACTCGGTCCCGGAATAGAAGACACATGGGCTTAATCTCGAGAAGAATCCAAACGCGAAAAGGAGCCCCCCCTCCCACTTCCTCAGTGTCAGTATCAATATTACTTTATTGTACATTACTAGCACGAATTTCGAATTCAATAGTCAAAAATGTTGTATAGTAGCAATTTTAAAATTCACAGCATTCAGTTTTGAAAACATTGAAGACTCCCTTTTGCAAATGTATTCTCAAAAAGATGTCCATCTCGAAAAGAGCCCATCCAGGGCTTCTTCTATTCGAAGTTTTACGGTATAATAAATAAAACTGGGCCTACTGGGCATATGGAAATGATATGACGGCTCTAGGTAAAG
>NW_022719802.1:1109816-1115835 GCF_011630105.1 Anneissia japonica
GATGTGTATAAGAGACAGTATATATATATATATATATTCGACACAAGCCATGACAAAAAATATTTTACCTGAATCGACAAAATATAGTAAAGTAGCAACGGCTGGCACCACCAAAATTGGGAATCTTCTTAATAACGTCACACATTTCATGGTTTTGCAAATGTGAATTCAACTCTTTGACAATACAAATTTATTCCTAAATAGGCCAGCATTATAACGCGGCCTATGCCAAATTGGTAGTCTGTTTCTGCAGCGTTACAGTTACATACAGTCCAGAACTTTAACAGCAATGAAAATTGAAATAGCCATCAACCAGCAATTTCCGTAAAAACACTATGCAGTTCGTATCTTGAATTAATACAAAATACAGTGAAGACAGCAGTAGAAGATTTACAGAGGCTGATAGGGGCTTACCTGCAGTAGCGGGCAAACTGCAACGTAGCCGTGAAAAGTTTCATTGTTAGCATGCACTGTGCATATGCCAGTCCCCCCAAAGTGTTCTAAAGATTTAGATATCTAAACCGCAATGTTTACTCAAAAGATAAGTTACGTGATCCCGGTGTTCAGCGGACTTCATTTACAAACGAATCGAACATCGTACATTCTTAACCTTGACCTTTACGGGCGCCTTATAGAATGTTAAGAGAGATAACGCAGACATTTTCCCTTATTTTATCTTTAATTCCTAACATTTTTTTTATGATATTTTGAAAAGTCAAACGAAAAGTCGCAAATAATGGAGAAATACATAGAAATAAAATATTACACTATTTTACATTCAATTTACATAAATCAATATTTTTAATTTCAATCGAAGTAAGTTAAAATAAAAATATAGGTTAGCAGAATTGCCTTTAATGAGAGGCTAACTTAAAAATACGAAAATGAAAATTTAGTACAACTCTTATTTTATAGAAAAATTAACGATAAGTAATCTACGAATGTGAAAATTCCAGGCAGTCCATTTCGACACCAATTTTGTAAAACTAGTACTTACCGAGCTCGAAAGAAAATCTGTTTTTGTACTGTACTACTATATAATTAGAAGGGAAATTTTTTTCGGCCAATTCACAATTTTTTGCTATGTTAGTGTGTATTATGTAGATTTGCGTGCATGCATGCTACGAAATGATATCCATTGGTTTTGTATTCGCTTAGACTAATTTTAATCAATGATTATCAGCATGGTGGTATAAAAGACTCTCCAGCTCAATTATTGTATTGCTTATCACCGGTTAGTAATGATGTCATCATTTCATTTTTCATTTCATTTCATTTCTTTAGGCACGAGGGCCAAGGATATGCCAATAAGTGAACTTAATCACTGTCCTACGTGGCATATCCATTTAACAACAGGGGGCTTAATGGACCAGTACACCGGGGTAACCCCCTACTCTTCTCTTCTCGTACCGGGTTCTTTAAAGTGCACACGAAATGCGTACACTGGGCCTACGGTTTAAAGTCCTTATCCGAGAAGACTTGTTCCACCACCAGAACCATTGGCGAGTGAGCCGTTCGAACCAACGCCGATATTAGAGTTGAAGATCACGGTGCCCCTGACTTCACCGCTCGGCCAATCAACTCACAGTGCTGAAAGAACACAACTGGGTTCCTGAAATTTCATACTTGGTAAAGGTAATAATTCCACAATGGAAAGATATAATTCACTTGAAAAAATGTAGATAAAAAGCAAATAAAAAAAATAGCCCATACACAATTGTTGCAATAATTCACGAAATGAAAAAAAAAAGCTGAATTGAGGATTTACTTTACAGATAAAATTTATATACAAATACTATTTAAAATTACAAGTCAATACACAACAATATTATTTAAGCAAAAAAAATCAAACTTACATAAAGACAAATTTACTTAAGATAAATTACAAAATAAGGGACACCAAATATTTAAAAAAAAACAATCACATGATTAAAATCATTACAGAGACAAGGCTGACTTCAAATAAACAGAAAAATGCAGCATTTAAAGAATTACAAAGGGAAAAAAAGGCAAATCAGCAAAAGTGAGTTCAATTTAAATTGTTGGAATTGGAGATCCTGGATGTTAAACAAGATTAGCCGCCTTGCTTGAGGGAAAACACAGTGTCAGGTGTTTGACATGGTTGGTGGAGCAAAATCCCATAAATATCCAATCCCTGCCGGACCAGAGCATTCCCAGCACGTACCCCAGGGCCAAAAAAGCTAAAATAGGGAGAGATGGGGAAAACACGACCGATATTAAATTAAAGGTATATTTTTGTTTTAAATTGATGTTTTAATTTAATTTATTATTAATATTGTCTTTGTTATCTTTAAGAATCAAGAAGAGTTGTGGGATATGGCAAAGGACCTTTTTAAATTCTTGGTGTAATGGTCAGTGATTTGTAAAGGAGAAATTTATAACATTGTGATCGGAAGGTTTAGCAGTATAGGAGAAAAATATGCACAGAGTGCTAAATGAAAGAATCATAAAAAAAAGATGTTGATGTTCAATAGTGACGTGCACAGACTACTGACTCAAACGCGCGCATCTTATTACGTTCTCTGTCGTAAAATCGAACTTGCTACTGACTGGTCACTAGTAAGTTGCGCATCGCGTACATTAGAACTTAACACCATCGCAACTAGTTCAATTCTTCAAACAAACCAACTCAAGAAGATTTTTATTTTGCAAATGTTCAGATCGATTCACAATTGCTCTCAATAAAAGCTGAAATAATCATCGTTTTGCGCTTACTGCCTGCCAAAAAAAGTAAGTTAAATTTAACTTTAACCAGTTCTAGTTGCTTCTAGTTATACTGATTGACCATAAATAGCAAGCTAAATGGATTGACGGATACGAATATGAAAAAAAAAAAACAACAATCATCAACAAGTAAAGGCCAGCCGACAGAAACCTCAGTTGCGTATCTGTGTGCCACCAGCAAGAGAAGGCCTAAGAAGAAACTTCATTTTGCTACAAAAACAACCGGACCAAGACCATTATAACAAATCAATATGATAATGAGCTTGTACGACACATAAACCTAGCAGTGGTGGGACAGCATTCCTCCACAGCAAACAACAATTCTATCCCTGAACCTATACCAGACAAAAACGAGGAATATGCATTACTAGTGAGGCACGAACAACCCTCCTACACATCAAACAATATCAATCCTATCCCCAAACCTATTCCAAACGAAAGCGAAGAATATGAATTACTGGATTAATAAAACACATTAACAGAACGAGAAAGCATAGGCCTAGACCATTTGCAGAACCCACAAAAGAATATTTTAAAGATCACATTTCAACTTTATTTCAGATCCTCATCGACCTACAACGTTATGGTTATGTTACTGATGATAATGGTATTCTACCATTACGTTACAATTCTAGAAAATAACATTCATAATAATGCTTCTTTTAGTTTGATAAAACTTGAAGAAATGGCAATTGCTTGCAAGTGCCTTGCCCTCAAGTCTTTCGACAGATATCAAGCACGTCACATCATATAATTTATGCTTGTGAATAACTTCAGGGTGGATACTTTGAACAAAAAGCAATTGCCCAAACTGAGGCTAAAATAATAAAGATTCTAAACTTTAAGCTTAATACGGTAACTTGCGCAGATTTCATACATGTACAATGTGACATAGCAATCTGTAAGACTTACAGTATAGGGGATAATAAGTTAATAGTTTATGAGAAACGAGCTATGAGAAACTTTGTCAACAACAACCAGCCGTTTAGTTATGCCCTTAACGATAGCATTTTAGATGTTGCATACCACTTGTGAGCAAAATGGAGTTCAACTTTGACTCCGCCTTTCCGGATGCTTGTGAAATTTAAGACAAAGGCCTAATATGTTGGTAATTAAAGAACCTTTGTTTCAATAGTAATATTAAATACACACCATTAATTAGAATCGAAAGAGTTTAAGGACGGTGGGTAGGCTTTCAGATCGAATGTTATTCGTAATTTGTATTGATGGTAAGACAAAATTTCTACAAAATAATTAGATTAGGCCTATTTAAAATAAATAAATAACAATAACAATAATAATAATAATAATAATAATAATAATAATAATAATAATAATAATAATAATAAGCAGCTCCATGGGTGAGTTTTTGTTTTTTGTTTTTTGTTTTTTTTTTTAATAGGCCTAATGCTGTATATTATAGTGTACAATCAGTGCATTGACATTAGGACTGTTGTATACCGTTGTGTATAGAAACGGCAATCAGTGGCCAGAGACAAACAACTCACCAGATAATTGAATCTATCTTTTTTATATTGAATGTGGCGTCATCGTTAGATTCCAGACATGGATAAAAATAAGACTTGATAAAATAATAATTCGATGTTCTCAAAATTGTACATTGGTTAAACTGAATATGGATGATTAGGAATACGTTACTAAAATAGTATTCCTATTAGAAACAAACAAATATTTTGCTTTATTTTTCTCATGAAGACAGATTACATGTGCCTAATAGGCCTATGTTTATTCTATGTAACTCCCGGTAACAATAAATTATTAAAATTTCAAAAGAGGTTAATAGGTCTAAAATTAATGTTATTATTATATTATTCATTATCGATTTAATAATCTTTATGACGGTGAAACATCAATTACACTTTTTAACATTTTTATTTTTAACATTTCAGCATCATTTATTTCTTTCATCTTTTCTTTGACATATATATATATATATATATATATATATATAGAGACAGTATATATATACAGTAGAAAATAAGTAAATAGAATAATAATATTACAACACACGAACGTCGGGAAAGTTGAAAAAAAATGACACACCACACGGAAGCACAGGTTAATACATAGCTGGACAAATTGTTGAGGAAAATTAATCATAAAAGGAGAAGAAATAAGTTTTTAATTTACTAAGAAATATAATCATTGAAGGGGCAGATGTTAAATAATTTCGATCCACTATACCGGATGTTATGTTGTAGGAGTGTTAGTTTGGACTGGGGAAGATGGATTTCATTGGAGGTCCTGGTATAATAAGAATGATTGAAGAATTATAAATAAAATTGCACAAGTTTGATGGAAGAAGAGAATGGATATTTTTATAAACAAAAAGGCATTGCTGAAGTTTATTAATGTCACGAACGGTTAACAAATGAAGATTAGAAAATAATTTGTTAGAATGAGCAAGATAATGTGTTCCGGAGATAAGATCTTTCGAGATCTACAGGATCGGCCAGATTCGCAAATACTTGTATTTATTCGCAAATAAATTCAACAGAATGTCTCGTCCATGCACTTGTCCCATCACGTCTTGACTGTAAAAACTCGCTTTTATACGGCCTACAAAATAACCTTCTGTTCTCTTTTCAAGGTGTCCAAAACTTAGCTGTAAGACATGCACCAAACGCTGTGGCCACATTTCTCCAGTTTTGCGCGATTTGCACTGGTTGCCCTTCAAACAACGTATTGTTTTTACAGTTTACTTTTGACATCCAAAGCCATAAAGCGATTGAGCTCCGGCATAATTCGTGACCTCATCCTACACTCCACCATCTCAACTCTCCGTTTAGCTAGCCACCTCTTACAGAAACCTGGACCACGCATTAAAACATCCTCAAATGAGGACAGAGATTTTTCTATTGTGCAGCTCCAAAACTCGGGAACAATTCGAAATCCGTGCAGCAACATCTGTCAACATTTTCAAAACAAAGCTCAAAACGCATCTTTTCTTTTGATTTGTTTACAGAACTGAGAATTCTAAGCGCATTGAAACTTGCCGTCGTTTACGATGTATTTTATTATTATAATTACAATAATATTACTATTATCACTAAGGCTAGGTTGTCTGTGATAGGCTATGAACGGTGCATCCAGTTAGAGACACGAGACGTTCAGTTGTCTGTAGAATATATGCAAGTTTGTGAATTACTTGTACTGTAATTCACAAACTTGAACTGTGAAACAATTAATGAAGGTAACCCATGGTAGATAGGTAGTGACCAGTAAATCGATTCTACGTCAGTTAGTACAGTAT
>NW_022719802.1:1115965-1139293 GCF_011630105.1 Anneissia japonica
CAAGCGCTATCGGTTAGCAAGTTGAGGGCGTTTCTATCATCAACCAATCACACGTATGCGTTTACAATTTCCAGTTTCTTATTGGCCAGTGATTCGATCATCATATTGTTGGTATCCGGATCGAGATTTTCTCGCATGGACGCACGGCTGCTAACGGTTAGCAGGATCCAGATCCTGCTAACCGTTAGCTGGCGTGTGAGAACATAGCCAAAATACATTTTGTATTTTAAGAGAGGAGTCTGCAAGTGTGAACAAAAATCGGTGCCCCAACTGCGTCTCGAACCCATGACTTTCTGCTGTCTATGCAGATGCTTACACAACTGGGACATTGAGGCTTGTTGGGAATCCAAATCCGATTAAATCATCTAAGTATTTACACTTCTGCACATGCACAGTTGGACAGCACTAGTCCTTGATGCGCGGGAAATGGCAGAGATCAACACGAATATGCACTCTTCTTATAAGCATTTGAATGACAAAGACAGGATACAGTATCTGAAGTTTTTTTTTATAAATAAGACCTACCTTTGAGTATGCATCAAATATATGGGACACTTTAACAGCTAAATATTCTAATAAGAATTTTAAAAAATGTTACACACACGACAAAATTCTGAATGTTTCACTGCTACAGTATTTATTTCCAAGTTTTTAGCACAATAGAGTCGGTACCCTGTTTTGAAATTTAATAGATACAATAGATAAAAACAAGTTCCTGAATTTAGTTTTTACAGTACTTAGCTTTTTAGGTATAAATATTAAACAAAATATAAGTTACCCAAACGAAAGTTCAAAAATAGATAAAAGCTATATTATTTTAACTCAGAAAAACCCTGTTGTTGAAAATTTACCCTGAAAAAAGAAAACAGTTTTTTGCACAATAGCAACTATGACCCTGGTTTTCAACCTTTTCCAGACTTGGGGCTATTTCTAAAGCTACGTTCACATCAAGCCAAGATTCCGGTCCGGAGTCCAGAGAAAAAAATCGTTAAAAATGGGTTAAGTGGTAAAGAATAGGACCGTTCACATCAAATTCGTACGATTTCCAATCCGGACCGATAAATATGAGAGCCATTTGTATCCTGAAATCATACGTTTTTTTTTCTTGGACCATTCAGCAACAAGCTTGGTTGGTTCGAACATTTTAATCATTAAAAAAAAAAAATTCTGATATCATGCGGTCCAATCTTCTGAAAACTCGGGGTCGTCCTTCTGGACCGTGTTTTCTGAGAGTTGAGAACCAGGACACTGTGATTATGTAGAGGCAATGTGATTGGTGCAGCAAATGGTTGAGGTCGGGATTTTGAGTTTCTTGTGCATTTCGCTTCTGTCTTTGAGCAAGGTACTTTATCTAGGCCTACATTGTTTTTCTCCACACAGGAGTATAAGTGGATAGGTTACGTCAAGGATCCAAAACTATGAGCCCATTCTAGCTCCTAGAATTGGGCTACCCAGGAAAATAAGAATGTGTTCCATAAGTTTTAAGGTTATTAACGTAAAGCATATAACAATAATATTAGAACATGCACACTGTCATAACCTCTATGCATTATATCACATTAGTACATTGGATAAAACAGCAATGACATACAGCTGCAATCAGTGCAGTGGTGTTTGAGGGGCATAGTTTATTGCAATAGCACACAATGTGGCTAAGAAAAACCAAACCCAGTCACTACTCGCAAATTGTGTTCCTGAGATAATGGCTGATGAACGCTATGTTACGGAGTCACTACGTCAAATCACTTTAATAGGCCTTGATAGTCAAGACAGTGTAACAATAAGTACTATTTAGCCACATTCTATGTAGGCCTACAGCATGGACTTCGAAAGTAGGTCTATAAAAAAAAACGGAGTAGGCCGAATATTAAATCTGGCACGTGTACATCATTAGATATCAAATTAATGGCAGCGCATATATATTCATAATACAGCTGCAGACATTGAAAGTAGGCACTTCAATGATAGATGTGAGTGGTCACTTGATAAACAAGTCTACAATTATGCCTCATAGAAAGGTTGGGAAATGCAGACATAGACATCTTTGCATCACCATTAAATGCAAAATGTCAACGATATGTTGCATGGCAAAGAAACCCACAAGCGGAATTTATAAATGCATTTTCAATAAAATGGTCTGATTAAAATGCATAGTATGTTTTTCCACCTTTCAGTTTAATCGCCAGGGTATTGCAGAAAATCAGGACAGAAGGGGCTTATGTGGTAATGATTTTCCCATTTTGGCCAACTCAGCCATGGTTCACCATGTTTATGGGGTAGTATCACAAGCCCCTGTGATACTACCCCAAATAGAATCACTATTGACACTGGAACACAGCAGAGGTACACTGCATCCTTTGAGGAAGAAAATTGTCCTGGTAGCCGAGAGATTATCGGGGAAATGTCCCAGAAGAGATTATCAGACAGAGCAACGACCTTGTTACTCAACTCATGGAAATCAGAAACTCATAAGCAATATTCGACCTATATTTAAAAAAATGGAGTTTTGTATACAACAGGCAGATCATTTTTCACCATCTATAGAGACTGTTATAGAATTCATGAATATGGACTTCATTTGGACCAAGGTTTGGGGTATACTGTAGTTCCATTAACACAGCCAAAAGTGCCCTGTCACAATTTATTGTGTGGAAGGGCAAGCATACAATAGGATCCCATCCTTGGGTAATACGGTTTAAATTGAAGGGCATATATAACAGGAAACCACCAGCCCCTCGATATACACACACCTGGAATGTCTCTATTCTACTGAAATATATTCGGTCACTTAATCCAAATGGAAGTTTACAACTGAAGTCATTGACATTAAAGGTTGTAGCTCTAATGGCTATATTAACTGCTGTTGTTTAACGTTGCATAATATGACTTAAACATCGTCTCTGTTCCTTTTTATTGTAGGTAGAGCTGACCTAAAGCAGAGTCGACCCGGTTACATACGGCCAACAATAATTCTGAAAGAGTATTCGGTAGATAAAGGATTGTGTATTTACTGTATGCAGCGTTGCAAGAATATTTGCAACGTACACAGCCATTAAGGCAGGATGAATCTTAGATTGTTCATCATAAAGCCTCATAGAAACGTAAAATGCATCTACGATAAGTAGATGGGTGAAAACAATAATGGCCCAAGCAGGTATAGATATTTCAGTTTATAAGCCTCACAGTGTAAGATCTGCTGCGACATCGCATGCCTTAAAAGCAGGGGTATTCATTCGACAGATTATTGACATTGTTGAATGGAGCAATGAGACCACGTTTGCAAAATTTTATAATAGAGAAGTGGAGGAAAAAATCTATCGTTAGCAGAGGGAATTTTGGATAAGTATTAAATAGGTAAAGTACAGAAGTGTGAGACATTTACATGGGATATGATCGCGCATGCGTAACCAGACTTTAACTAATTATGACTCAGTTCCAGAAAAAAACAAAATAACAAATACTGTATGCCAACTACAGTAGAACCCCCAATAAGGGCGGGAAGGAAAGGCATGTAATTCCTATATCAAGCACCGGAGGACAGTGTAGAATCACAACCAAGCTTCAACTTATCGGTAAGTGTCGTTTAATTGACTAATTATTTCCCCCATTTTTGATGTTAAAACAACGTTTTCTTTTTTTTTTATGAATTGGTGATGGCCTAAGAAATGTCTGTAATCATACTTTGAAGGCTGATTTCTCAAATACTGTTCTTTAAACAGCTATATGTTTTAAACTCCTGTATTAACTTCATAACAAAACATCAGATTTAATTGATTCTTTTAACATTTTATAACTTAAATTTTTTTTCTTTCGAGGAGTTACTGGTTTGAGCTTGTCGTTGCCACATATAAAAAGTGCATTCGTCCAGTTTGCCAGGTTAACGAGTCATATTCATCCATCTGCGTTTTTGTTTCAGATCCTTTATGGCGACATGTGCAGCATTTCTTCCCGGTGCTCCCATTACACCTCCACCTAAAGCAGATACAAAATGAATCAATTTTAAGCATTGGAAAAACCTTAAAAAATAAATTGTTCAACTAGTCAATTAATCGGAAAATACACCAGGAGACAATCCCCTACTATTTTCCAAAGAGTGTAATGGTATACAAATAATGAATGTTTATGAGTGCAATGGGATGAAAATTCATATTTTCATGAGTTGAATGGAACAGTCAATCTTTCAACGAATGAAAACATTCTTTCTATTGTACGAATACAAAACATTCATTATTTGTTTTATAACACACGTGATTGGTTCAGCCTGGGCATAGCTAGCCTAGCCTGGCCTAGGCCCTAGGCATCCTTCGTGCAAAACCTTGGGCGAGGCTAGAAATCCGTCAGCACATTTTGAACATAAGAGCTGGTTTTTGAGGTATCATCCACGCAATTAAAATACTTTACAGCTGTTTACAGTAAACAAAATCTCTGATATATTACACACCGCTAAGACAAGTTCAGCAAGAAGTAGGCCTGAGAAAGTTAATAGGTGGCGTGACATCATTTCATGGATTCAACCTTCTGGAAAATGCACAATGGAACAAAATTTCAACAATCATCAATGAAATGGGGAAAATAACTAATGTCACGTGGTATGAAATCAACCAATCAAATGACTGGGATCTATTTAGGTGTGTTATAATAATGGATGTCGACTTTAGTGCATAGTTCTGTATAAGCTTTCAACTAAGTTCAATAGAAGTTGAATAAAAGAAACAAATAAGATGAAGAAGAGACAAAGAAAAAAAGCACAACAAACACCATCAACAAAAAAGAAAAACTTTTTTTTTTAACATGCACATGAGCTATTTTGCACACAGGACCAAGAGCTTAACATTTTATAACATGTATATTAGCCCTCCAGCTGAAACACAATGGAACATATACAGTAGTACACTATAGAAAGTTGTAATTCAATCCTGTGCCTGAACACGGAACAATGTGCAGGCAGTGTATGGGCGATTCCATTATTTTCTTTTATCCCTGAAGGGAAAAATTGAATTTCAGGGAACTTGACCTTTGATATTTTCTTCCCGAAAGTTAATCATCTCTTAATATTTAGATTATTATGTACCATTCCAGTAAATTTTATGATGATCCATTCCCTAGTTTCTGCGTAATTTGCTGACAATTGGATGAATACATAACTTCCTTGGAAGAGGTAATTATTATTCAAGACTATCTTACCTGGATGTGCACCACTACCACAGAGGTAGAGACCTCTCAGAGGCGACCTGTAACCGGTCATTGAAGACACAGGCCTGGCAAAGTACAACTGGTCCAAAGACATCGCACCATGGAAGATATTCTAGAGGGCGACAATTCAAAATAAAGTTGTCAGTTTTGATATCTAATTTTAGAATGACTTTATAAATCATTTTATTAAAGTGGGCAATATAATACCATCACTCTTAAATTTGCTGTCAAACAACTTGAAGTTTTGTAGTTAAAAGTCTGTAAATCTTTGGAAACCATTTATATTACATTTCTGTTTTATTGAAAGTTGACCAATTATATTACCAGTTTTAACTAACTAACCAAGAATTCTTTATATAAAATGCAATACTCTGTGTGCGTACTACTGTATCCTCTAACATGAAACATCTTAATAGGCTTTGGCTGTCCAAAGTGTGGCGCCAGTGGGGGAGAAGGGAAGGTGGAGTGGACAAGCCCCCCACCCTTCCGGATCACTCCCAAGAGAAGTCGAGTGACGCTCGACCATGTTTACTTAGCCTCTTGTTGGGCAGTCAGCCCCTTGCCCCCATCTGGGACATCAGACCCCTGGTTGGGCAAATCCTGGGGCCATCCTTGATTTAACAAAAGACATACTGTATATTTTTTGTTTCCACAAACAATAAACAAATATTTTCTGTGGTATAACAGCAAACATAGTAACATTTATAGTATTACACTAGTGCATTTACCCCTCCTGTTAGTCCAAATATCCGTTCTAGTTCAGGTGGGGGAAGCATGTCTACACCAATCACACTGTCTTTAAAGCCTGGGGCATAATCCTCAATGTTGTTGAACACTGAAATAATAAATGAGTCAACATTACTTATCATTATGATGACACCTGCTGTAAAATAATGTTGTTGCTTGGTGGTGAGATATTTACCTCGCAATTTCACATCATTGACTAACCCTACACACTCCAAGATTGATGCGTTTCCAGCAACTAAATGCAGTTTCACTCTGACAACTTGAGACTTATTTTTGTGATGAATCAAACAGGCACAATGTATCCATAATATGTGGATACTGGCGCTGCACTGTGTCTGCCTTCTATGTATCTACATTCTCTCCAGCACTTAGACAGCCAATTCATAGTAATTCATTTTACTTGTTGGCAATCCTGTTCACCAATGGATTTATTCTCTATGTAAGTACTGTATTCTAATGTAATAGGTTTCATTATGCTGTATCACGTAAAGACTAAAGAAAGTAAATTAGTTAATAAATAAATATATAAAATGAAATAATGAGTGGCTAATCACATTCACTTGGAAGCATAAAATGAAATCATGAGTGGCTAATCACATTCTCTTGGAAGGCATAAATAAGTAAAATTTAGTATATTATTTTATTTTTAAATATTACCAATATCTCTGTACTTTGACATCATCTCCTCATCCCAAGTTCTTCCATCTTTAAAGCTATATGGTGTGTACTGTGTAAACAATGAGATGACATGACTACCCTCAGGTGAAATGGTTGGGTCCAATGCTGATGGTATACACATTTCAATCATTGGTCTAAATTTTATATAAATCAAAAAATAATAATTGGGAGATTAGCCAATCTATCATTAATTAGAAAAAAAAAATTATAGTGACCAATCGAAAAGCGACTAAAAACTATTAAAGTGCTGATTATTTCAATGAAAAAGGACATGGGGAAATAATTGTTTTCAAATAAAGGTACTACTAATCAGTTTTATGAATTAGTCGAGCAGAAGGAAAGAGTGAAGAGGCCACTTTAGAGAGTTGATTATAAATGCATCATTAACTTCATTTTTAGGTGCACTTTTGATGATGGATAGAGATATCAAGGTCATGAACTCACATTAGTGTAAATCACATTTATGACTAGTTAGAGGCTACGGTCACACTAGAGTTTCAAGCCTGGCTTGACTCACCGCGGGTGAGATTTTCATAATGTGACCGCATCTGCACCGACTCGCGCCTGGCGTGACCTCGATCTCAATCTACCTATCTCGATCCCGGCTCAGCACCCATATTGACCCTGGATTGACACTGACGTGACCGAGATTGACATTTCCTCGTCGGTTATCCACCAATCACAGTCGATCACGCCGTTGCATTTAGAAGTTCTTGAATAAAAACCCACGAGTTCTTCATGTGTGTTCAATCAAGACGCAATCATTACTTTTCATAAAAGTTAATTAATTCAAATTTTAATTAACAATAATGCGATTGATTTGGAGCGACCAGGAAACTGCTGACCTGGTAGATTTGTGGGGCCAACCCGAGCTGAGAGACCGGATAGAAAATAAAAAAACAAACAACAAAACGGGAATTTTGCTGACAGATTAGCCAGTCTCGGACATGAGAAGAGAATGAAGGCCCAAATTCAAACAAAAGTGAAGGCATTGCGAGCCCAATACAAGCTGATAAAAGATCAGTTGAAGAAGAGTGGTTCGGGCACGTCTGGTGTAAAATCTTTGATTGCGATCCACCCAAATCACACGCACGTATATCGAATCCCGTGAAACAGAGTTGGCCAAACTCTCTCTCTACGGCTCTGCTGTTTCGACTTTCATAATTTGGAGGTCAATCCAACTAGTGTGACCGACCCAGAATTTCGAGCCTGGCTTGAAATCTCACCCGCGGTGAGTCAAACCAGGCTTGAGACGCTAGTGTGACCGTAGCCACAGAAGGACAAAATGAACTCTGTGATGTACGGTTTGGGAGTAGATTGAAAATACAATAGAATCCTTATTAAGGGAGCACTTTCAGGAACAAAAAGGAGGTTAAAAGATATACTTTCCCTTGTTTTGTAGCCGAAAAAGTGTCCCCTTAATAGGAGGGGGTTCTACTGTATACCCAGCATCATCATTTGTAAATTCAGATTTAACATTTTGATGCTGCATTTTAAGATTTATATTTTTTTTTTTTAAATTGCAAACATAGGTACCAAATATATGCACACTGAACTGCATGAAAGTTATTCAACAAATGTAACAAAATTTAAACTTGAAGAAACACATACTTTTCGTGGAGCTGACCCTCCATTGCTACCTTGTACGCATCTTCTATCATGTGACATGACTCTGAGTTTAGGTGGATGGTGCATCCGTGATGTGGGCCGGGTATGTTCTTAGGTGTTGGCCTTGCAAGAAAATCAGGCACACGATCAACGGCCACTGAATGTTAGAGATGCAGTAATACGGAAATATTAAATGTAACTATAAACGATAATAACAAGCTTTAGTATAGTAGGAGCAGTATAGTATAGTGCCGTGTGGGGTTGTATGTTGTCTCACAAGAGTGGATAAAAGTCAAATTATATTTAGTAGATTTTATGCAGGTTCTTGTTATCCTTTATTCAAATCACCATCAATCGTGTACGGTACATAATTAATAAGTATATGTTAAATCACTTCTACATATTTTCAGTCTGTCTTATTGATCTACAGTAATACTTTTCTGTAAAATTCTCTTAAAAGAGAATTTTGTTCTAATTCTTCTCTGTTCTAAGCACTTTTCTTAATCACTCACTCTAAGTAATTTCATCCTCTTTACATGTGGGACCAAATAGGAGGAGCTACTGTATTTCATTTCCAAGAAGATGGTCAAAGACAAATTGACTCATCAACTACCTATTTGAGACCTTAAGTTAGTTAGTAGTTGACCAAAAGGTAGGGCTGTAATATACCTGTTGGTATCAATGTGGCTTTCCATGGAATTTATACATGACAATAACATGATTTTTTACATAGTAATATATGTAGCGTGTAATAACACTATATTATTGTATCGCTACTTAAATCAAAGCTTACTCACCATTGATCTTTGTCACTGGTGAAGTATAGTCGATTTTTGCAACTTCTTCAGTAAATTCAGCCGGGAGGGAATTTTCAGGGACAAGTTGTTGGTATGTTACATGAGGCGTAGCATTCGAGAGAACAATTTTACCGTCAATCTCTGTGCCATCCTCAAGGACAACACCGCAGGCTTTGTTGTTAGCATCTAGTATCACTGAGGATACAGGCTATGAAAAGAAATTTGAGGATCAAAAAATCTTGAAGTTAAAAAATCAGAATATTATATTAATTTTAAAATAATAAAAATGAGGACAATTTAAAGATTAAGCGCACCGGTTGAGGCTCGGACTCTCAACCTTACGGTCAGGTTTGGAGCCCGCCCTCGCTATGCAAGTAGCTTGTATCCTTGGGCAAGACACTTTGTTTGCATTTGTCTCTCTCTACACTGGAGTATAAATAGCTGCGGTACCATATGCTGAGAAAGTAAACAGACTCACAGAGGTGATCCCCTCAAAGCATTGCACAGTCTGGAACTAACACTTAAGGAGGAGGAATGGGCACTCAGGACCTCTACAGTTTGACCTACCTTTACCCATACAACATTAAACCAAAAAATGTTAAATTTATATGATAGATATGAAATTGTGTAGCATTGTAGGAACAACCTCCAGTATACTAAGTATTTGGCCACTGTACGTAAAGAGTTTTCTGAGCCATTTTTTAGATTGCTTTGTTACGTACTGTACATCACTACATGAAAAAATGTGCTCACAAATCTGCATGTAACAATTGAGAGCATGTGTCATTGTTATTTCATTTTGTATTTTATTCTACAGTATATGAATGGATGCTAATTAAAATAAAGTAAATAAAGTGAAGTAAAGGAATATTAGATATTAATACAGCGATGTTTTTGTAGTACACTTTATGAAAGCTACATCAATAAGTAAAATGTGTGATATACAATATACTAATAGATGAACCAATATGATATCAAATAGCAATGGAAAATCATTAGGAGACATACATTAATACATTAAGAGAAAAGTGAATCAAATGTTTTAATGAGTGTTAGTAGATGTTGTCATAAATTAGTACTGTTTACTCTACCTTCTCTGTTAAAATGGTAGCACCATGTTCTTTAGCCGATTTAGCAATGCACTCAGAAAGAGCACCATTACCCCCTTCAACATACCCCCATGCACCTATGTTACCCTCTAATTCACCCATAACATGATGAAGTAAGACATACCTACAAGAAAAATTATCATATAGACAAAAAAAATAAATATGAGGTGTCAGTTTGATGCTGTACATAATTTTAAGGGGTCCAAGGTGGAAGATACCTCCTAGAGATCTGGTTTAATGAGCCTAAACATACTGTCGTAGAATCTAGGAAAAACTTTAAAACAATGATTAATACATTAAGTAGGCATTTAAAAAGTTGAAATAATTAACTTCCAAAGCCCAATAAGTTGTACAAGTCAGAATTTTACTCATTAAACTCATTAAATTTAGGACATTTCCATCAATCAATCAATCATCGTTCAATTTATATGGCGCCATTCCAACAATCGTTGCTTGTGGTGCCTTTCCAAAAAAAAGGACCGTATTAAAAAAGGTGCATCATTTTTCCATCTCAACTAGAAACCTTTTTCAACTGTGTCGATCGCATGCATGATTTATTTACATATAGTATCAACCGAGTAAAATTTTCTTCTAATATGTTTTTTTTCTTTACCTCTTTAGTTAATGCAATGTGAACACAGATATAAATGAAGAAATTGTTAGTTAAATTTCTCAAAACAAAACAAAAAATATGAAACTAATTATCATGAATGAGTCATTTGTACATGTCAGCCTTTAAAATTGTTATTACAATGACAGTTGGTTAAAATGATTAAAACTGTAACAATACCAGGTGTTATAAAATGGTCTACAAATGATAGAATGTCAAGCCTGAAAAAGCTTGTGAAAGAGTAAATAAAAGTTCAAGATAAAATTGAATGGGGAATGAGGATGTTCATTGATTAAACATACCCACTGCCTGGTGTACTTGGACTCATCATGGCACCAATCACTGCATCCGTAGCTAATGTGGCTTTCAGTGGTTCAGACTCAAACCACTTTTCAAGGACCTATGGATATAACAAAAAGTTTCCATACATCTATAAATTTATTTTATAATATTCAATTTTGTTAATAGAGGGTTTACCCTTTCAGCTAGGCTCATATTACTGGGCCCTCTACAACATCAAAATTGAAAAAAATTACAGCAGACAAAAAGGTAAATGATATATGCATCACTGTATAGTATTTCTCCTTTATATTCCTAAATGCCTTTACATCTCATATTAACACTCTGCCTGCCAAAAACGGAGATCTCCGTGTTTGGTAATGCAACACTTGACTGCCAAATGCAGAGATCTCTATGTTTCAGGTTTTTTTACGAAATACGATAGATATGGGGTAATTACCGACATGTACAGTACTAACAATTTGAACACTACATTCAGTCTGAACCGTAAGTATTTACTATTTGTTTGTTTACATTAGCGTAGATCGGTATTGATTTACTTTCTAGAAATCGTGATTATCTCAGCTTTGTTGTGCGAATTTGCGTAAATCTCCCAAAGTGAGTCATTTTCATTTTACTGTTATGGGTCTCAGACTGTAATTAGAATAAAGTGTTTGGTACCATTGTAAAGCTAAAATGTTTGTAGTTCTTGTAGCATTCACTACATGTCAATCTGATCACATACAAACTCTCAACAAGCTTCGGAAAAGTGTTAAAATTTGCTAAAAAGTCTGGCGGTGACTGATAATATTTTAAAATCCCCTGGCGGTCAGAGTGTTAACCAATCGAATATACAAACAAAATAAGTTTAAAACTGTTTAAAAAAGACATTTCTATGATGAAATGTATAAAAGAACTACTAACTGTTAGTTATCAACTTCCAATATAAAAGAATAAAATAAATAACGTTTTACAGTTTTCCTGAATTTGTATTTAAAAATTCCTTAGTCAACACTTTATATAACATAATGTCTCATTAGCTATGAGGTAGTAGAGCCTCCATGTTGTAAAATGGAGGGTAGACACAAGAGTAATAGAAACTAACAGAGAATAATCTCACCTTGATAGCTGGTGCTGTAAGCAACTCATAGAAAGCTGGAAGATCAGATCCAATCCCTTGTCCTTCATAAAAACAACACAATATAAAATCAATTTTTGTGTTAGGTTCACTAAAATACTGAGCAAAAGAGTCTGAAATCATCTTAGCACTGGATTAATTTTGACCAAGATGAATACTAACAATTTTTTGGTTAAACCATACCAATGAACTTAAAGACTACCAAATTTTACCAACTTGAATTAAGACTATCAAATTTTATTTGACAAAAACATGTGACATGCCTAAATATGGTCATGATGAAATCACATTATGACCATAATAATATACAGTATAGGCACATCATGACTAAGGTAAGAGTTTTTTGTCAAAGAAAAATTTGATAATCTAAAATAGGGTTTAAGAGTGTACTGTAGGTGCTTACTGAGCTCTGTGGCTTAACGACAGACAGTAGGAATTTGCGCATACACATAACCTAATGAAGTACAGCATGTGAGAATAATTAAAAGAGTTGTGCCGTTCATAATAAACTTTTCTCAGACGAGACACGCAGCCTGGGCAACTCATCTTCTTCCGTTAAGTTGCCACCTTCATCTTGTTGAAGACTGCAACTGTCTGGTAGTGATTGGATAGTACACCGGTGCAGACAATCCCCTACTTATTTGCAAAGAGTGTACTGCATTCTTAAACATGCACTTGTCCATATTGCAGATGGACCATCGGCTTACACGTCTCAACCGAAAGACGGTGAGCTACTTTAATATCCATATTTTTATTATTATATAATCTTTGCACATGTTATTGTTTGTTTCTATTGGGAATTGATTGATGAATAAACAATTTGATTTGATTTGATATTGAAACCTATTCAGCCCTCCAGCTGAAACACAAGAAGAGCAGCAATATGCTAGCCCTCCAGCTGAAACACAAGAGCAGCGATGTGAACTGAACCGGGGACAAAACAATCTCCACGGATAAGCACACAAACAGTGCTACCACCAATTTAGCCAACTGAGCAATGCTGCTCTCATAACTCAGTTAAGCTTGTAGATAGTGTGCCTTCCTTGACCAAAGAGAATGTTAAGCCATGCACTCACAGCTTCATACGAACGTTGTATGACCATCGCACAACCAATCCTAATTCACTCCTTGTGAGATCTCCACGACGCAACGCCGTCTACTCATTGCTGGCGGTAGTCTGAACGGATAGTTATTAAAAGCGATCCGTTGCGCTAGTGTCATTGCGTTCCTCATAGAATCGCGTCAGCCAACGGCTATCCGGCGCAGTGAGTGCTCAGCTTAAGGCAGTCATTTTGTTTTAGTTGAAGTGAAGTTGATTGGCCGAGCGGTTAAGTCAGGGGCACCACAACCTTCACCTCTAATATCGGCGCTGGTTCAAACGGCTCACTCGCCAATGGTTCCAGTGGTGGAACAAGTCTCCTCGGATAAGGACTTTAAACCGTAGGCCCAGTGTACGCATTTGGCTCGAGTGCACTTTAAAGAACCCAGTACATCCTTTGAGAAGAGTAGGGGGTTACCCCGGTGTACTGGTCTATTAAGTCCCCTGTTGTTAAATGGATATGCCACGTAGGACAGTGATTAAGTTCACTTATTGGCATATCCTTGGCGCTCGTGCCTAAAGGAATGAAATGAAAAAACAAAAAAAACCCCAATGCGTACACAACTTAAATAATTTTTATGTCAACAGTTCAATACCTTACAGTAGGACAGCAGTGTGAACAGCTTAGCTCATTCAGTCAGCTAAACTAGTGGTAGCCATATGCTCTGAACTGTGGAGATATCTATGTCCCCGGTTCAACTCCCAAAGCTGCTCTCCTTGTGTTTCAGCTGGAGAGCTGAAATGCAAGTTATGGTAGCACACCGTTTTTCGGATGAGACGTTTAAGCCGCTGGTTCGTGCGCATTATGGCAGGTGTGCACATTAAAGAACGCACACTCTTTGGAAAAGAGTGTGGGATTATTGTCTCCCGTCCACCAGAAGGACCCCACTGAAAATAAGTTTTCTTCAGACTTTCGTGTGTTATCCTTGGGTGTTTACACCAAAAAAAATCATCCATCCAATCACCCAATATGGCAACACATATTTGTTGGAAATAAGTAATAATTACCTGTGCTGAATAAGGCCTTAAGCGAAGGCATTGTCTCTATTTTCTGTGATAGTGAACCGGTCAAGCTTGAAAGATTGACAGGAGCATTGTCCAGCAGTGGTCCAAGTGCTTTAGCCATGTTGAAAAGCTGATGCTCATAAATGGAAAAATTCTATAAGACAAAATAATAATCATTAGGTTATTCCATGCCAATAAGCCAATTCGTCTGCAGGGGGGTATCTAAGAGTCTTGAAGTGGGGAGCTGATGAGGGTTGGTGACGTGAAGGTGAAGTGGGGGGGGGGCTCAATGATCAGCTGAGGGAGACTAACTTGCAAAATAAGGTGATTTTAGGGGATTTTTTAACTTCTTGACAGTGATTTTTTGGGGAGCGACTGGGGCGCAAGTAATTTTTTGAGAAGTGTCCTTCCCCGCGCAACCCTTAGATACGCCACAGCAATTCGTAGATAGAAATACGTATGATCGTATCAAGTTCAATTAACATAAACACCATACACACAACATACAGTAGGTTTAAGTCAATTGACCTCGATTGACCTTTGATACAATTATGTGCAGTTCTAACTATGGATTAGCTACTTCAATGAACAATTACGCAATAATTGGATCTCATGAGTAACGGCTAGAAATACAAACAAAACATTTGCTCTCCACCTCTAATTCTTGAGATTTACAAAATAAAAATCATCACAAATTAAAACTCATATCTCGTAAAGTATAACAACACCTACAGAGCTGGTTCAAGTATAGACCCCATGATTGTGTTTGTAGACTTTTTCACAGACCAATATTGCATGGCCGAGCCAAGCCTTATTCAGAGTTGACTAACAAATCTTGGTTAAAGTCAGGCTCCGGAGGAAAAAAAAATTTTGATATGTTGTAGAACTGATTTTTCTAAGACAGAAAAAAGTTGTTTGACGAAAAACTGGGGAACGGTGAATGAGATACAGATTTTTGAATATTTAAAAACTGGGGGAATAAGGTGTAAAAATGAGCAGTTACGCCCCTTTTTCCCCCAGTTTTTAAATATTCAAAAATCTGTATCTCATTCACCGTTCCCCAGTTTTTCGTCAAACAACTTTTTTCTGTCTTAGAAAAATCAGTTCTACAACATATCAACAATTTTTTTTCCTCCGGAGCCTGACTTTAAGGCAACCATAGGATATGTGGAGATTTGAAGAAAGAAATGTTTGAATTGCAATATCAGGGAGTTCATCCCTCTCCCCATCGGACAGTCCTTGACCCCAACATGATAACAAGGTTGTCGGGCCAAAAGTAATAATGTTATTTTGATAGCCAATCAATAATATCGTGGTATAAAAGAAAAAAATTAGGTCATACTATTCCAACAACTCTCCCTGTTAGCCCTACCAGGGATTTTTATTCCAGGACCCTGACCGATGCTCTAGCTGGCCCCTTGGTTCAGACCTCCTTCAGGATATGCCCGAGCCCCTGCCGGCAAACTACTGGAGCCACCACTCATCACTTTCATCAATTTATGTACGTTACTACACAAAACTACTCAAATAACAAATTTAAGGTAATGTACTTTCTCAAACCTTAGCATCTTTCTCCGAAAATTGTGCAATTTGTTTGTAGTTCTCTTCCTCATACGAGCTCAAAAGTAATGACCTTGGATGACCTCCGATCACAGGCTCTTCTAGGATAGGTGTAAATGCATTATATACCCGATAGTGAATTTTCAATCCATGTCTCTGACGGTGGAAACCAACAGTTTAATATCATTTGATGACCTACAGTATACTAGTATCTGATTTAAAATTATATAATATACCCACAATACACATGTTGCTAGAAATTATTAGATATCAAAATAAAAATATCAATATGTTATTAACAAAAAAGTTGTTATAATATATAAGACTTTTGGTAGAACTTTAAGAAAATAGATATCAAAATTTAGATATCAACATTGTTTTTTAATAATTTAAAACGTATAATTTGATTTTCAAAAATTTAAATTTAATATAATGCACAGTAATTAAAATATGATATAAATATTTTTAAAAAAATTAATTACATAGTAATTAATGAATGGTTAACATATTGGAATGGCATATATACTCAAGAGAACTGGTTTATGGGTTATGGTGTATCAATACATACTGGTAGCTGTATTTTGTATATATAATATTTTTGAAAAATTAAAATGTTTTGTCCAACTGCTTTCTCCAGTTGTCCTCAAAATAAACAATTTCATTTTGAGTTTGACACT
Organism: Anneissia japonica; assembly: GCF_011630105.1. Classification (NCBI taxonomy): domain Eukaryota; kingdom Metazoa; phylum Echinodermata; class Crinoidea; order Comatulida; family Comatulidae; genus Anneissia; species Anneissia japonica. The sequence continues at coordinate 1,132,466 of NW_022719802.1, forward strand.
AACCTTCAATTCCAAGTCTTCATATATATCTGGTCTCAGTAGACTAAGCACGTATGAGCATCGTGAAAATTTAAATCCTTTTAAATAAATAAAACCAAACCAGTTTTTAGATACCTAATCTATTTTTATTGACTCTACAGTACATTTTTGCACTCCTGCTGGGTCAAACAGCAAATTTGTTGATACTGTATATTTTTTGTTGAATTTATTTACTCTTTTCATGAGGACTCAAAATATCAACATTGTTGTAAAAGTCTATAGCCTGGAAAGCTAACCATTTAGCACCTGGGTGAGAACGCCCGATCGGTTAGCGCTAACCGTTAGCGGTATCCGGATACCGCAAATGGTTAGCAAGCGCTATCGGTTAGCAAGTGAGTGCGTTTCTATCATCAAACAATCACACGTACGTGTTTACAATTTCCAGTTTCTTATTGCCCAATGATTCAATCATCATATTCTTGGTATCCGGATCGGGATTTTCTCGTATGGACGCAAGGCAGCTAACGCTAACCGTTAGCTGACGTGTGAGAACATGGCCTATATATCACTAGTTATTAGGCTTAAGACAAGACTTTTTATTCCTTGTTCCGCGAAACTTATTTTCTTAAAGATCGTCATATATGTAGGAAGGGGAAAAAGAGTATAAAAATATAATTTTGTTTTCTTAATTAGCAAATGGTTTTGCCAAAACCTTCTAGATGGAGGAGAAAATAAAAAAAAGAATGTTATTGTTGAATGTATTAAAACTGTATAGTGTGGGATGGTCAAATGCCTTAAATTTATATAATTGGGAAGAAATATACTGTACATCTATTTTTGGAGGTTTTAAGGCAGCGGTGGACGTAATAAAAATAAAGAAACATTTTTTTCTAAAATTTCCATTTTTCCGTGACGGAGGGTGCGCTAAATGGCCAATAATAAAATAGTATTTTTATTCAAAACATCATTATTGGCGGGCGGCAGGTTTGCTAAACAAGGTATAAAAAAAAGTCTCGCTTTGAGCTTTAATGAGAAAAGAAATACTAAGATATGGAACCAGAACTTAATATCAACAGAACTACAGTAAAGCATTAGGACTAAGTGAGTATGATGAGTATGAACCAATTGCACACCCAACCCCACCCCTTGAAAAGGCCTACAATGCAATGATGCACAGTCTAGACTCTATAATTCGTCCAGATTGGCTGTAAACCTATCTTGTATAAGACTCACAGATTCAGAAAGCATTCAGAGACTTTTTAATGTATATATCATGACGGCAGCAGATACCAGCATTTTGTGTCATTAAGCAATTTACGCAAGAGGAATGGGACAACGGAATGTGGGCAATTCGGGTTAAGCACCCAAGCGTTTTCTGTTGTCTTCACATTCGGATGAGCACAGAACCACTATCCACCTGTCTTTCAGTCCTGTTTTGTAATGTGGCCAGTGTGTGAAAAATGGACATTTAAGTTCCCTCCAACCCTCTCCCGCTCCCCCACTACCACCTTTTTATTCTTGCTGAGGTCCCACAAAACAACAATTTTTGTCCCACAAACACATACGTTTGTGGGACAACGCGTGTCCTTGTTAGTGCGTATTCCCTTGTTCTGATTGGTCAGCTGTGAAATTTGATTGACATTCCGGAATTTGTCCAATATGTCGAGGGGCATTAGAATATTGATGATTTCCATTGTAATTGTATTAGAAATATATTCTCAATTTTAGCTTTTTATTGGAATTTTTAAATTCATATGCACTTTGGTGACATCCAATCCTAATATTATATGGAGGTATACTAATATTAAATTGAGTATAAACATTCTTCTTAGTAATGATCAGTGCTCGGCCTTTATATATTATAAGCCTCTGTATTTAGGTGAGTTGAATGGCCGAGCGGTTAAGGCAGGGGGCGCCGCAACTTACAGCAATAATTTATCGGCGTTGTTGCTCGGCCTTTATATATTATAAGCCTCTGTATTTAGGTGAGTTGAATGGCCGAGCGGTTAAGGCAGGGGGGGCGCCGCAACCTACAGCCATAATTTATCGGCGCTGTTGCTCGGCCTTTATATATTATAAGCCTCTGTATTTAGGTGAGTTGAATGGCCGAGCGGTTAAGGCAGGGGGCGCCGCAACCTACAGCCATAATTTATCGGCGCTGTTGCTCGGCCTTTATATATTATAAGCCTCTGTATTTAGGTGAGTTAAATGGCCGAGCGGTTAAGGCAGGGGGCGCCGCAACCTACAGCCATAATTTAACGGCGTTGTTTGAACGGAACGCTCGCCTATGGTTCTGAAGTTGGAACAAATCTTCTCGGATAAGGACTACAAACTGTAGGCGCAGAGTACACAACTGGCTCATGTGCACTTTAAAGGACCGAGTACATCTTTACAAGATGAAGGGTTTAAACCGGTGTAATGGCCCATACAGCCCCTGTTGTCTTGTGATGGAATTGCCACTTTGAAGGGTGATTAGGTTCAATGTTTGCCATATCCTTGGCCCTAGTGCCTCAAGCTGAATAAATAAAAAAAATTAAAAATATATAGATACGTGCTTTAGACTATTATCAATGCAACCAAATATATTACCGGGAATTAGCTCCTCCGTGACGGCAGCTCCACCAATTACATGTCTTCGCTCAAGTACTACAGTATTTAAGCCAGCCTTTTGCAAATATGCTGCCTGTCAAGAAAAAATAATATTTGGAATCACTAAAATATCATCATGTCATACAGGAAATGTGGTACCATGGATAAAAAAGTTTCTTTTCTCTGACAGTTAAGACATTCTATGTCAAGTATCGTCAATGATGAGGAGTAAAGAAAGTCCGTTTTATTACTCATGTCATAGAAAAATATGGTATAAATTGTCAGGGATAATTTTTTTCCCAACAAATTTTTTTCCAAGAAAGTTATTAGTATTCCGTTGAAACTAAACTGCCCAACATTGGAAAATGAGAGAGCCCACTGAATCCATATATATACAATATATATATATACTGTATTGAAGCTGGCCAATTTAACAATGATTGAAAAATTAAAATTAAAAAATTAAAAAATAAAAAAACTTGTAAAAATATTTTATATTTAGGGTTAAGTTTCTGAACTGGTATTAAACTTTTATTGTATTAAAAAATAAAATTATGCTAATTTTACAAAACCTAAAATTACTATACTGTCAAGTAAATGCATTTCGTGGAATCGGAAAAGAACAAAAGCACCATTTAATTGCCATCACATGATTTCGCCTACTACAATAATAATTTATTTTCTAAAGTGGTTGGTGTCAGTGTTGATGATAGCGGGGGAGGTGGGGGAGGGGTATTTTCCTCCTTGTCGGACAGGTCTGGACACCCTGCAGTCCGACACCATGACGAGGTCCTCAGATCAAAAAATTTAAAAAAAATAATAATTTGTCTATTCGTTGTTTTGATTGCCAATCCCTAATTGTGGTATAATAAGCAAATTGACCACACTAAGCCATAAAAACTCTCCCTGTGAACACTACAAAATACAAGGGATTTTTTATTTCGGGATCCCGACCAAGGTTCTGGTCAGCCTCTTAGACTTAGTTCGGACCTTTCTGTCGGACACGTCAGATCCCTTGTTGGCAAATTTCTGGAGCCATGACACCACTGGTTGCTATGGACCATCTGTTTACATCCTCTCGCGATCTCATAGCACGACGATCAGGTTGGAAATTCTTTGGATAATTACATAACCTGTGCAGAAAATGGAATATGCCATTAGAGGTCCTTACTACTGTAGAAGATATTGGACCTGAGCTACTTACACGGGGTCCATGGATCGCACTTGATCCCTAAATCCTGACAACACAGCTGCCTCATATAGTAAATTTTTAAAACTGCCAAAAACCCCCCCTGTAGTAGATTCCAGGACTTCACCCCTGAACAAACATGGGGAAGGGTATGGCTCTCCATATATGGTCCCACCCCCAGACTAAAAAAACTAAAACCTTGCATCATCAGCCTTGCCTTCTCTCCTCTTCCCTGTCAAGGAAATACCACTGGCCAGTCTAGTAGTAGTGAATGTAGGTAAGAATGGCCCCGGAAAAAATGGCCCCGCTAAAAATGGCCCCATATGACAAGTAGGTAAAAATGGCCCCAATGAAAAATTCGGTAATAGAAATGATATATTTTTTTTAATCTTCAAATATTTAAATACTGTATAAGCAAGAATTGAATCAAGAAATAAAAAATGACCCTCAATTATAAAATTCAAGAAAAAAAAATTGATAATAAATAAATAAATAAATGCTGTAAAATACCCTGTAGCAAAAAATTTAATTAATAAATCAATATAAAGAATATGCATATTTGAGAACTAAAATAAATTAGTTTTTGTTACAATACTGTAACTTACAAAACAACTTTAAAAATTAGTAACATTGCAGTGTTAAAAAAGATGCTGTTAAATTAGTATTAGAAACTTTTTAGTAGGAATACATATATACAGTACAGTAAAATGTACCATACCGTACTCGCGCGAATAAGCGCCCGGGCGCTTAAAATATTTTTTTGCACTTTTTGTGGGGCGCTTATTCAAACGGGGCGCTTATTCGAACAGGGCTCTTATAAAAACAGAGTGAAAATTGAGGGGGGCGCTTATGGAAATAGATGAAAATCGAGGGGTTCTTATGAGAACTTATTAAATCCAAGAGGCACATTTTGAATGAAAAACGATTAAGTAAGGACATCAGGAAACCGCAAATTACTAATGGTGCTGCGGCGGAAAAAATAATCGTCTAGAGAGCATGGCTTGTCATGACAAGAATGTTGTGAGTACAGTATTACATAACAGCAGAATAGCAGATGAAATTAGTGGTGGTGGTTAGCTTGTTCGCCATCGGTCGATTGAGAATAGCAGGACGGCATGATCATTGCCGGTTTTCTTGAAAACTTAGATGAGAATGTGTTAAAGGTGCAAATTGTCGGAAAAGGAGTAGTAGGACTAGGCTTAAATGAAAGAAGATGAAAGTTGGAAATATACTGTCTGTCCAGGGAGCTCTCATCATTCTGTCAAAGATAAATATCCTCACTTTGATATTGACTAAAAGGAGAATGTGATTCCACTCCACACCTCAAATCATGCCAACATCCACAGTCCCAGGATTTATTGGGTTATTGAGGGGGCGTTTATTCAAATTAGAAGGGGGCGCTTATTCAAACGGGGCGCTTAAGGAAATTTTCTCGTTATGAGGGGCACTTATTCGATAGGGGCGCTTATTCAAACGGGGCGCTTATGCGCGAGTACGGTAGTCAGCGAGTTCGTCAAACAAGGTATAAAAAAAGTATCGCCTTGGGTAGCATCTTTTTAAAGAAAATCATTAATTTCATTTAAAAAAACACAAGTTACTGATTGATTAAATAATTCTATTTTAAATAAGAAATGATTATGCACAGTAAAGGTAACATAGGACAACATAAATTTTTAAAAGATCATTATATTAGTGCTACTGAAACTGTTAATTATTTCAAGGTTTTATCTAAGTGCAAATCCAAGTTTGATTGCTTAATTAAAGAAATGCTTTGGATCAATGAACTGAAACCCACACTTAACAAACAAATTGATTCAGTCAAAGCCAAACTGTTTATATGTTATCTAGTTAATCTGCTAAGAAGGGCGAATTATTGCTTAGCTCCACCATAGAGAAAATAGAACAGCCCAGTGGTTCCACACACAGTAGGCCCTATTGATATGTAAATTAATTACTTACTTCCTGTCACTGCTTTGTATTTTTGTTTTTAGTTTTTTCTTGATCTTGAGAATGGTTCCATGATGGACCCGAAACATCGATTTTTCTTGTCATTAAATTTTGTTTTGAGATTATGTTCTTAATTGATTTAATAAATAAAAGCCACAAATAATAATTTGATTTACTAAATTTCATTATGTAAAAATAATTATGCTTTAACATAGATTAAAAATATGTTACGCCTTACTTATTTTTAATCTATGGTCTTTTTAATTAATTTTCTTTTTCTTATAGGAAATTCCGTATTGCAGAGTAAATTTATCAAAACCCATTAGGTTTACAGTAATATGAAAAAAAATTAGTTTATACAGAAATAGTATCTAAAATGATCTCAATTTCCAAAGTTAAAGCAAAATATCTAATCTAAACACACAATATTAGGCAGGATGTATTTGTTTGGAAAAGAACCCACTCTTTTGTGAAATTAAGAAGTTTATAGGTAAAAATTGTAAATTTAGAAATAAGTTTTATTTTTTCCTTTGAACTGAGATCAATATGTGATTTTTTTTTATTTCTTTAAAAGCATTTGTTTTTTAACAATTACAGCAGATGCCAATAATGTTCTGAGAGATAATCGAAAAACAATGGCCATTGAATAACATTTTTTGATAGTAGAAATAAAAGTTTTAAAAACGTTATTTCACTAACAAAGTAGAGGAATGACATACAGTATACAGTACTTCAACTACCAAAATATGCAATTCATAGGTAACCACAAACTTCACTTTTGTTAAATATCAAACGAATTAACTTTACATGTTATAAACAATGCAAATAAACAGTAGTTAAAGCATGTGGATAAATTGTGTGTTTGAATCACAAGTTCATGTATGGGACAAGGGATAGGCTTACTTTCTCGCAATAATAACTTAGCAATAAATTGTCTGCTTAGAGTTATTCAAAGAAGTATTGCTTTTAGTAAACTGAATAATTAGGAATACATTTATTTAAGCAACTAATTTAGTTGCATACTTGGTTTTTACTCATCACTAACTAAATCCAAGTGCCTACTACTGGCTTAGAATTATATATATAGTTATGTATGGCAATTATGCTAAGAATTAAAATGGCAT
>NW_022719802.1:1139786-1156739 GCF_011630105.1 Anneissia japonica
AATACATTACAAACTATTTTTTGGTTAAAATTTAGATTTTGTTATGAAAAAATACTTGCAAATACATCACAAACCTCTAAACACACTGCAAACCCCATCTAAACCATATAATTATGATTTTAGAACTCTCTTTTTCTTAAAAAAAAATAATAATAATTTTATGTTCATACTAACCCACGGTTTGTGGGGTTTACCAATAGACAGATTGAATTTCTGGGAAATTGTGATTCCTCTACCGTGAAATCGGCCACAAATAAATTATTTTAGTATTAATAAATGCATGATTTATGTTGATTTATTGATTTTGTTGTTGCTATTTTTTAACATTTAAATGGAAAAAAAAAATAAAAAGTGAAATTCATGGCTTTTTATTTATCTTTGAATATTTTATCATTGAATATTAATTATTGCAAAAAGTAAAATGTAAATGGCAATTTGTTTGATGTTAGATTCCTTTTAAAAACTAAATTATTTAAGATAAAAAATGCATATTGACTCAAGAAAATCAGTTTTAATACAGAATTTGATTATTGGGGCCATTTTTACCTACATTTCATATGGGGCCATTTTTTCCGGGGCCATTCTTACCGTACACCAGTAGTAGTAGTGGAGTGTTAGATTATTTAATGATTTTATACAAGTAATTTCGAATAGTGACACATACATGCAATTGCAAGTTGATTTTAACCACAGAAAGTTCGATTCTCAACCCCCAGATGGTGGTTCAAAAACCGACCGTGGGGATGACCAATGGATTCATTCTTAATCTTATTATGTTCCTTGCCGTGACGGGCTTATTGATCTTTTTCGACGATGTAACCACGTAAACGTAAATTCAACCTTACCGAAACCAAGCCATTGTGTCCAGCCCCAATAACAATCGCATCATAACTGCTCTTCAGCTCAGCAGATGATGATGCTTCGGAGGAGGTCGACGACGGTGATGATGATGAGAAAAAACGATTTGCAGTTGATGATGAAAGAGATGCTAGCGATTTATAAAATCTAGGGCTAATATATGTTTTTTGACCTCTTAGTAGTAAGTTTGACATCATAGAGTAATGGCCTGTTTATGCGAATCAAATGTTGATTTACTTTTGTAGCAGTGTATGGAGGCCTTGACCCTACTCACAGACCTTGGTCTCTGTGTATTTTTGTGTATATTCACTAATCTACAATCCAGACGTTGAAAAGTTCGGCCATGAAATTAATCTTATGACTGTATCTATTGTGCATAAGTAATATTCATAGGCATAGATCCCAGGGGGATGGGGATATATCCCCCCCCCCCAATATTTGACAAGGGGATGGTCCATTGTATCATCCCCCCCAATATTTTGACTATGTATGGGATAAATTAATGGAGTTTTACACACTTCAAAAGACTGTCACAGAAATAATTTGCTCTGTCTTACAAAGATGAAAATTAGCATAGGGCCTAATGTATTAATGTTGATAAAAAAATTATTTTATCTTTACCAATATAAGCTCTTCTTTCCTTAGATGTTAGATGTGCTTGCAAAGAGAGCCACATTTCACACTGAAGGGTGTACGACATCAGTAATGTTATGTCAATTCCAAGAATGTTAAGGTTATATCGGTTGAGGAATTTATTGATTAGGCCTATAATAGCAAATTCCATCAATTTATTTTGCAAAAATAATAATAATAATAATAATAATAATAATAACATAATAATAATAATAATAATAATAATAACATACAATCCTCATTTCCCGGTTAGTAATTTACCATACCTACCCCACCCCACCCCACATAGAAAACAATACCACATAGGGCTTATCTTATTTATAATATAGGCCACACACGTGTGTTTGAAACTAAATATAAGCATTTTCATCATGGTTTTATTTATTACAAACATATTCTTTCACCATCTATACACATTGAGGCCCTTCTTTTAGGTTAAAATGATCTCTTAAATTTGTCTTCCTTGAGTTTGGGACATGTGTTTAAACAACTTAAAAGGATAAAACTAAAAATGCCCTAAAAAATGCGCGCAAAATATTTTTGTGTTTTTAATTCTAATTTCGTCGGAATTGATGAAAACTCCCTAAAATGTGCAATCTATAGAGGAAATTGGCCTACCGGAACAAGAATGAGCGCAAAGAATTTGAGAATTTTAGGCACTTTCAGAGGATGCATTTGTCAAGGGGTGGGGAAAGATTTTCCAAATATGGATATTTTCCCCTTGTCCCCCGGTGTTTTTAATTCTAATCGTTGGAATTGATAAAACTCCCTAAAATGTGCAATTTAGAGGAAATTGGGCCATGTTAACAAGAAATGCGCGCAAAAATTGAGGTTTTTAGGCACTTTCAGGGGATGAAAGGGCATTTATAAAGGGGTGGGGAAGATTATCCAAAGATAGATATTTTCCCCTTGTCCCACAGTGGTTACGCCATCGGGCAGCATAGAAAGGAGTTATGACAGTTTTTGAAGTGGAGAAGGGGTTGCAGGGTGTTGTGAGTCTGGTCATTATGATATCTAATTCCTTTTTATTCTTGTCTTTATCTTTCTCTTCTCTTTTTCTTTCCTTTTCTTTTCCTCTTCTTTCTCTTTCCCTCCCTCTCTCCTCTTTCTTTTCTCTTATTACCCAGCCCGGTAGGAGTTTTCCCCCCCCCCCCCCCCGCCTGTTACGACACTGGCTAACATGCCAATCATTCCCCCCCCCCATGAAAAATATTTACTGAAATACATTTTAATGGAATAGAAAGAAAAGTGAAAGAATGGAAAAGGAAATTGAGAGAGAGGCAGAGGCAAATTGAAACAAAGGAAGGAAAATGAATTAAAAAGGAAGAGAAAAAGAAAGGAAAAGAAATTAAAAGAGGATTTTGAATTCGGCCTATTGTAATTTGTAATATATTAAAATTGTTTTAATATATAAATTATTTGTCTATGCTATTTTTATTATATATTTTTTTGTATGAGGGGCCGCTGATTTTTTAACTGAGTTACGGTAAGATATTTGCTTAGATGCACCTGACCATGTTTTTATGTTGCATTCATGTTGAAGTGAATGAACGAAAGTATGAATCATCAGAATGAATGAATAAATAAATGAATGAATAAATGAACTAGTAAGGTAAAGGAAAGAAAAGGTAAAGAAAGAAAAAGAGAAATATACGAAGGAACTATAAAGAGGAAGGAAAGGAAAATTAAGAAATTTAGATAGGCCTATATCGGAAACGAGTAAAAAAAAAGGAAAGGAAAGGGAAAGCGGAAAAAGAAAAGGAAAAGAAGAAAGCAAGAAAAACAAGTATTAGGCTACAGAAGAAAAGAAATGGACCAAAAACAAGTCATAAGGAAAAAACTGGGGAAACGACTAGAAAATGAAAGAAAATTTTAAAAGCATGAAAAAAATGAAAAACGAAAATGAACTTAAAACAACTGTTTTTAATGAATTATAACTTACCATAAACTAAATTTATTATAATATTTATATAATAGTTATATTCTAGATAAAAAATGAGTAGGAATCAGTGTGACCACTGCTTGGGTATTTACACAAGATCTTGGGTATTTTGACTTGGTCTTGGGTTCTTGGGTATTCCGTTCAAATCCTTGGGTATTTTATTTTTTCAAAGAAAATTAAATGTTTTTGTAATAGAGGAAGAATTAAGAAGTAACAAAGTATATGTCAGTCCATTCAAGTAAGCAAAACTCAACGAAGTGCCCATAACATTGTTAATTGACTGTTAATTGCTATAAACATGGGTTCAGAATTGTTTATTTGTGATTTGCGTTGCCATTGATCTTACCTAATTGGCATTACATAATAAAACTTGATCACTGATCTACTGATAACACTGGCCGACTGAGGGCGTATTTTTCTATCTGTATTATCACTTCATGAATATTAATTTTAATAATTAACACAAACAATTACAATAAAAAATGGTTTATAAATTGAACTAAAAGGAAAATATACATGCAAGAAACACGGGGGGTTTTTTTTCAAATTTTAATGCATTTTCAGGAAGCTTGGGTAATTTTGGGCATTTTTTTCTGAATCTTGGGTAATTTCGACCCAGACACTGGGTATATCAAAAATTGTGAGTGGTCACGCTGATAGGAATAATTACTCACCTTATTAAGTTTATTTGACTTGCGGTCCTATACCTGATATCTGGCCTATCAATTCACAATATCTTTTTATTATATAGTCCCGGCCGACGGGCTATTTGCGACTGCTGGTGAAATTAGACTAATTTCGCGCGGTTTTACTCATCATCATCTACCAATCCAATTTAAATTTCGCTAGCTATACAAAACAGAGGCACGTGCTTGCAGTCTGCAGAGTAAGTACAGTATTTCACTCAATAGAACTTGTATTGTATATTCTGATATTTAATTTAATAACATATTGGTAACAAATTGTTCAAGTCAATGTGTTAGCAGGGAATATTAGTCTAGGCCTGGATAAAAATATCCCTGGCTTCTAATCTTCGGAGTACTAATTAACACAGATCTCCGGTTGGCGGTGATGGTGTAACCCCATCCATACTTCGGTTTGGGTGCTAGCTTGGTGTTTTTTGTTTTTTTTTCCCCGGCTTTTTTCCTTGTGTTCTTGACTTCATTATTGTCAAGCGCATAGAGACCTCGTTTATTTGCGCTATATAAATCCATCTATTATTATTATTATTATTATTATTATTATTATTATTATTATTATTGTTATTATTATTATTATTATTATTATTAATCTAAAAATATCAGCCAGGCCTGGCCTAGGCTAGCCCTAGCCCGCATCCAGGGCTAGGCAGGCCCTCTAGAGCTGGGTAGGAGCAGGAGCTGTTCCCTGGTAGGAGTACTTGATTGATTGATTGAAAGAAAGTACGACGCGACTGGGGGCCTTCTCGTCTGCCGGTGTTTGCATTCTCTCTCTTGACAGGATGGTGAGGAAGGCGTTAATTGTTATCTAATAGGCTATCTACCAGCCTAGCTAGGACAGGCACCACATGATAAATTCAAAGTTGAATATAAAACGTCCCTGGTTACGGTTTTATAATAAACATTTGAAGTTTCTGAGCACGTAAAATAGTTAGTTGCATGTTAACAATAATATTATTTCTGTCACTTTTTGCCATATATTTCTGTTAATTTTTGTAAATGCTAAAAAATGTACATTTTGATTGTAAATTTTTACTGCAAATTACATTGGTCATGTAGCCTTAATACTCATTAAGGACCCGAAAATTATAAATTTTTCAGATGACCTTTGACCCACAATTCTAAAATCGAAATTCACAAACTAAAATACAATAAAAACTATATACAGTACATAAATATAAATATATGAAAAAATTTATTACCAGAATTAATCTGGAAGTAAAACTATCCCCCGCCGGACACCACGGTATTTTTGAGTCTAGGTTTCGGGCCTGGAAATAATAATTACCGTATGTACTAGATTAAGTTACACAAATGAAAATAAAAATATTACCAGCGGTAATCTAGAAGTAAAACTATCCCCCACCGGACTTCAAATGACGAAATTCATTTCATTTCATTGGCCGTTACGCATGACGTAATCCTCTCGCAACAAAAACTAGCAATGTCTCACAATTCTCTCAAAATCATCCTATGTTTAATATCCACTTCAATCCTTAATATTTAACTATTGTTTTAGATACTCATTAGCTAAAAGTATATTTTAATACTTTAAGTATCATTTACTGTAGTTAACTTTTTTAACTCATTTATTTTATTTACATGAAAAATATTGCCGTTTATATGCAGCACTTTCGTTAAGATCGTTATGGTTTAACTCGCGACAATGTGTAAACGACGGCCGATCAACAGCTGATCGTCGGTTTTGCGATGGCAAAAAAAAAATTATTGCTACGCCTCGTATTTTACATTCATATTTGGCAAATAAACTCTTAGATATATATACAGTATAAACTAATCTTCGTTATTAAAAAATTGAACTTTATTACTCGCAATTCTCTGGAAAAAACGACGAATTTTAATGAAATTTTCAAAAGCTGATAACTTTGATAAAAGTTGACCAATTTCGGAAAAAATCAAAATGGTGTACTACTTCGACCCCTGAGTGACCTGACTGACCTGATGAAAACGTCTCAACCAATCAAAAAGCATTTTATATTAATATTTTCTTAAGGGCTTTGTTGACAAAAACATGCTTGGCTGAACTGGGTTAATGGCACTAATTGAAGTGCGTGACGTCACATCGTGTGGTACCTACCTAGTATGGGATCATGCAGACAAAGCTTTTATCATACCAGACATGTCAACCTGTACGCATTCGCCGTAAGTCTTACGCATTCCAATGAAATCTTACGGTCTTACGCAACACTGGCAAAACTTGCGCTTAGGCCAAATAAAATAAATTGTTTGTTTGCCTTCTTTTTTTTTTTAAATGATAAATAGGGGCAGGTGGAAAAAGTTTTTTTTTTATTTAGGGCAAATAGAAAAATTTATTAGATTATCACTCCCGCCCGCATCAAAAATTTGGGAAATATTGATGCGGGAATAAAAAAAAAATGTTTTTGCCACATCAATTATTTCAACATCATAAAAATAGCAATGCAATTTTGTGACTTCAGATACATTTTCTTTAAAAAACTATAAAATGAAACCACTAGCTAAATATAAACAGTCCCACCCTCATCGATGAAAACAGAAGCGAAATAATCCGATTAAAAAAAATTAAAAAAAACCGCCCTCCCTCATCGATTTTTTTTTTTTAAAAGAATGATAATCTAATAATTTTTTCCATGTGCCTGTATTTATTATTTTTTAAAAAATACTCATCAGGTGGAATAAAAGTAACACACAGAGGCCTAGAATGGCAATATCTTACATCAGACAACAACTTTAGACTAATTTGTAGGGCATCTGGCAAAAAATAGAGATAAATTCACTCACATTTTTTTTTTATTTTTTTTTAAAGAAAAAAGCTAAAAAAAAACTTTTTTTAAGTTTTTACGAAATGGGATAGGGTGAATAGTTACAGCCACTTTTTCATTGTTTTCACAATAATTTTACAGAAATATGTGAAGAATAAGTTGTCTAGGGACAATTTAACTAAATATTCTGGTGGAATGTTATTTGTTTGGGACTTCCAGACTATTTATTCATGGGTCTAGGCTTATGATAAAATTTCTCTAGTATTTTTGGCTATTTTCGTACATCCGTAATGATGCAAAATTCAGCCCCCCCCACAATTCCAAAAATCCTAGATACGCCCTTCCCGAAACCAGCATCCATCATGGCCAAAAAAGAGGACTCAAGTCCCACCACCTTCCCCCTGTTTTCCCTTTATTGAAAGTACCCAAGGCAAAAAAAATCATGCTCAATTAAAAATCCCCTTATTTTGCGACCTAGTTCTCCTCACTTAGTGATAAAAATATTACTTTACATTAGTCTATACTTTGAATAAATCAAAGAAAAAATATATGCAGCAAACTTTCTCCAAAGAGTATGAAATATCATGTATTGATTATAAAAATGTCACTGCAAAATTTTTATATGTAACTTTAGATGGAAATAATATTTGGTAATATTAAGAAAGAAAGAATATTTGGCATATATTATTTTGTCTGTAGAACATTCAGTTGATTCTTTCCCCACAGCATAAATATTTGTTCACAGTGAGTGGAATATATACAGTATTTGTTTGCTTTTAGATTTAAATATAGTGATAAACTTGTATAGCTGTTCAAGATGCCAACAGCACTGTCAGAGTATGAGAAGATTCGATTAAAAAACATTGAAGACAATAAGAAAGTTCTTGCTGAACTTGGCTTGATCAACCCAGTAAGTATTATTAGTTTTTTTGATGGAGATCCAGAATTGGTGTAGGCCTATTAAGCAGTATAGAAATAATAGAATTGTAAATAATCCAATATCCAAATATCATTTATAAAAAATGGATATAAAAATGTTAGTATTATTCAGAAAACTCCATCATCCAAAGAGCTGCTAATTAATAGGTTCTTTTTCCCTGAAATCTAATCAAATTTACTTACTTGCTCAGTTTGAAAGATTTCCAAAAGTTGTGAAAAAGACTGTCAAACGGAAGCGAGAAGCACGCCCAGAGCCACCACGGAAGGTGATTGTTCGTGAAGATGGCACCGAGTTCCAAACGAATAACGGTAGTGATTTTGCTGATGGCCATCGTCGCTCCCGAAGGCTCAAAGGCCAGGTAAGTCTAATAATATCTATGAAAAAAAAATTGGCCTACAATTTGCCAAGAATATCTTAATAGTATAGCTCCATATTACATATTGATTGTAAGACCTCCTATCAAATTATGCAAAATTTTGAATTCCCTTTACCTATCCCTGATCACTATTACTAACACGTATCACTTTGCAGCATCCTTGTGTTGTCCAGTTTTCTTGTCACCCATTTTGTTGGCTCTTTTCCCTTTTTGGGCTAGTTTTGTTTGTGCTTTTTTCTCGTATGTGTGTGTCTTGTTTTTGGTTTTTTGTTCTGTATTTTTTTTTTTTTTTTTAGTCTATTCAGGGCAGCCCTACACAAGCTCCGCTTTCTGGGTTTTCGTCCCTCTAACTTGGCAAGTTATTTATTATACTTGTAGCATTATTTTTGAGAAATAAATGTTCTTTTGAACTTCAACTTGTATTCTGGAAAAATAATTTGAAATCATTCAAATGTAAAATCCCTCATTGTAGCTCTTTAAACACAGCAGCAATCCCAGCTAATAGATTTTTTTAGGTGGGTGGGTGGGGTTCCAGGCTAGCTTGGCTTGGGCTTAAATCCACTGTGAGAATAATGATCATGATAATCGCCAGGGTAACGAGATAGATGATGTAAAGCCGAGCACTCATTGCGCCCAACGGACGTCGGCCGCCGCGATTCTATGTGGAACTCCACGACGCATGCGCACTGAGTCATTTTTAAGGACAGTCAGTTCATACTGCCTCCGACAATCAGCAGACTACGTTGAGATGTCTAGCGCTCACAGACAGCAGAGTTGGGGGTCGTCGTAGTGAATGCCAGGCTTAACGTAACAAGTCATGTGCAAAAAGGGGTTTCATGTTACTAACTGTAACATAGATAAGTAATATATATAACATTACACATGTAGATAGATGTATGACTGTATTGTACATTTTATAATGAATCATTTGTGAACAAATATTTATTTTGTTATTATTCACATTACTTTTTGGTGAACAATTTTTAATTTTTTTTCAAAATTTGAAAAAATCTAAAGCCTTTTATGAAAGGCCTAATTATTTTTTTTTTGTGAAATCGAAATGCAAAATAGAAAGTATAAATCTAAAAACATTGGAAACCAAATGAATGAATTTACATTTTTTAGCTGCTTATATTGAGAGCTTTTGCAGGGCACGGTTACTGTAAGCGATGGAGGCAGTTTGATTGGTGCTCCGTTGATGTTTTTCTTACGCCGCTGCTTCCGGTGAAACTCTCACACTAGGCACTGGCAGTTGATATTCCCTGCTTGTATCTTTATAAGTGACTTTATCAGATTTGTTTGGTTTTCGTGTCTACTACCCCTTTGGGGGTCAGTAGACGCTTTTTCGTCTGGCAATTGACTTTGTAAGAGTAAATCTGGTGGAGGATAATGATGGGATGGTTCTGATGGGCTAAAGATAAAAATTAAAAGTAAAGTTTATGAAATAGGATGCCATGCTACATAAGACCTGTCCTAGAAAGGACTAAAATGTCAACAATCTGTTACTTGTACAGTAGAACCTCGTTTTTACGTACCCCAGTTATACGAACCCTCTGTTTTACGTACGCCTCGTATCGACGATGACATCATCAAAAACCCCAAAAATATTCAAAACAAATGGCCCTTTTGAGAGCAACCATAAGTAAAAAGAATATAACAATAAACTATAACAATAAACAAACCATAATGCAACGTATTTTCATTAAACAGCAATGTTGATTGAGTCTAATACCGGGTTGTTATAATCTAAAGCCACGTGAACTGAGTGAGATGAACGACCGACGGTGCTCAAAATTATTGCTTTCCTCCTTAGCTTCGTGTGGCAAACCATGGAAGAACTCGTCTGGTCGAATTTTCTACACGAAGCTGAGTAGACATAGTTTCGTACACGAACGCTTGTCGCCCAGTGCATAGCACATGGTTGCTGTTTCACATACAAGAACGCTAATTGGTTGGCACATCTCTGTTGTTTAGAATAGGCATGAAGGGGAATTCCCAAGTTATACCATTGTCGTATAGGTAATCTACAATATTTTTATGTTCTTTATTTTAGTTAAATAAAAGATATAAAGTGATGAATTAATACACTAGACACATGGTTTTATTTGAACACTTTATTATGACAACGTAAAGTGATGAATAAAAACACTAAACACATGGTTTTATTCGTAGGCCTAGGCCTAGAGGCTAGGTCTAGCCCAGGTATCATCGTTCGTTCGTACATACGTTTATTGAGCATTACGTAGGTATTAGGTCAAAGGTTACCACAAATTTAACCCAACCTCTATTTTACGAATCCCCCGATTTACGTACGCCCTCTGGTCCCGTACCATACGTAAAATCGAGGTTCTACTGTACAGTTATTCAAGTGAATCACCAACACAGAAAGCTGCTGGATAAGACCTGTGCCAGAAAGTTTACTAAGTGGCCGACAGTCTGTTACTTGTACAGTTATTCAAGTGAATTTCCAACACTGGAAGCGTGGGTGAGTTAAAAGTAGCCAAAAATAAACAAACCAGAAAACTATGTCGGGTAGTAGACACACACTTTCACTAGGAACCTATTTTTTATTTTCTATTCTTTTATCTTGGATGTCTTTTGTTTGTAAGTTTGGATTTGTTTTTGGAGATATGAATTTAAAAAAGAAAAAAATTATTTTTCAGAAAGCTCTGGAAGGAAAGGAGCTGCTAGTAGATGATGTATCGTACAACAATGATGTAGCCTACAAGCCAAAGAAAGCACCTCCAAGGGAGAATTCCTTTGGAGTAATTCCAGGTAGATTTATGAAAAACATATATAAGTTTGTGTTATTAAATGATAAAGGTTTTCTCATTTTATTGATGTTAATTGCACACTCATATCATTTCATGTTCATTTTGGATGACTTGTTTGCCAATGATGTAATTGAGTTGTTGCACTAGTGTGTATTGAATACAGACTGTAAATGAGTTATATTAGGACTTAAATATAGAATCAATAATGGCTTGTATCACTTTTTTCGGAATTTGTTTAATACTATCTTAGGAGCTTTAACATTGTCTAGAATTACATTTTCTCCCACTTTAACTCACCAATTATATATCTTATTATGCATGTCCCGAATTCTTAGTTCTGTAATTTGTTAACAAATATTTATTGCATACCTTTTTGGTAATTAGTTTGATTGAAACAAATTTATGAAAATCTATTTCTCAAAATCCAGGAATGCTATAATATTACTCAGTAATATCTAGGGCTTGAAGGAGCTAATTTTAAACAATTCAATTCAGTCAATTGCTTTTACTTGCAACTTACACTTAGGTTTGTATACCGGGTACAGCAAGTGACAAGGCCAAAGGAAGTGAGACACACTCGCCCTGCGAGAAAAATTTTAAATCACTCATCCTAAAGATTAAACATACTCAAGTATCTGAAATACATAATACCAATACATTATTAAAATTTAAATTTTAGCTACAACTTGTTGTTACTTGTTTGTGTTTATATAACGCCTTTTCTTTAGGTTACAAAGCGCTTTATTTTCTCTGTTAATTGTGTCAACGTGTTCCTGCCATATTGGTGCAGTAGCAAGCAACCCTACCAGGTACCCACTTATACTCCTGGGTGGAGAGTAGCAATGCAGTCAAAGTGCCTTGCTCAAGGACAAATACAACAAAGTGCATAGCAAGCGATTGAAACCCCTACCTCGAGGCTGGGAAACCAACTGTCCTGCGCCAACCCACTTCCGCAATTTTCTTTTTATAAAATGTGGGTCAGTTTACAAGTGTTTTGATTACAGATCGCAAGTAATCATTTGATTATAAAAATAATGATAATGAAATATTCAAATATGGAATTTTCTTTTTTTTTAGCTCCAATGAGGAGCTCTTGAAACGATCGGCTGATTGATTAATAGATCTTTTTTAGATCTACTGCCTCTATTATACTGCCCTCATGTGGCTGATTGCTTAATAGTTGATTGATTAATAGATCTTTTTGAGCTCTACTGCCTCTATTATACTGCCTTCATGAGGAGCTCTAGAAACACTTGGTTGATTGATTAATAGTTGATTGATTAATAGATCATCTTTTTTAGATCTACTGCCTCTATTATACTGCCCTCCTTTGAGCTTTTGAGATTAAAAGAACTTGTTTATTTTTAGGAGTGGAGGTAGGTACTTGGTGGTGGTCAAGAATGGAATGTTCAGCTGCTGGGATCCATAGGCCTACCGTGGCTGGCATCCATGGAAATGAACAGGAGGGATGCTATTCATTGGCGTTGTCCGGAGGTTACGAAGATGATGTTGACCTTGGTGACTGTTTCACATACACTGGTTCAGGTAACGTGATGATGAATGTAACATTGGTGTATCTAGGAGTGATAGTCCTTAAATGGGTGGCTTATGGGGTGCGAAGGTGAAATTGGGGTTGGGCTCGATACGTGCTAGCTACTACTAGCTAGCTACTTGAACATGATTTTTACGCCACTGGCGGGGGTGGGGGAAAAGACCGGTGATCCCACTCCCCTCCCAGCTATAATACTCACCCTAAACACAAATTCAAAATGCTTATACATTTTCAGAATTCAAAGGTTCTAACTTTTTATACTGGAGAAATATTTCTGCCTTTACTGCATAGAATAAAAAATAGTAATTCTAGTTTTTGCTTCAAACATTTTCGGTAGAGAGGGGTGGGTGACTGGGGGTGCCAGCTTTTTTGGGGAAAGGTGCGTATCTCACTGGAATGTAGCTAACAAATACTGTATAGTACTCATAGTTTATTAAGTGGAATCCAACAATTTTTATAAAAGGTTCTCAATAAATATATTTAAGAATTGACTGTATAAACAATGACAATGGTCCGAAGTAAAAAACCACTTCTAAGAAATTGGAAAGGAGTTTTCCTAACACATCTTATTTTATTTTGCTGCACTTGATGATACCCATCACCAGCTGACATCCAGACAATTGATAATACACTTGTAAAAACATGCTAGCATGAATTTGTGGGAGATGGGTTGGTTTCCAGGAGATTTTTGCTTGCTTGTGAGAGTGTGGGAGGGTGTCCTGATTTCTGGCAGATTCTCACTGTTCGTGGGTGAAATCAACTGTATAATGTTCCAATATTCTCCATAGAAAATAAATAAGTAGCTATAATAAACTGTGGATGTTTTGTTTTCATAGGCGGGCGAGACCTCAAAGGGACAAAAAGCAACCCAAAGAACTTACGAACTGCACCCCAATCCAAAGACCAAACCTTAACAAGAGGTAATTTTCTATTCATACACTTGTTTATTTCTCACTTTTTTTTTCGCTAGAACAAGCTGCTGTCTTTAATCCATGAAGCTTCGTCCTTGTCTGTTTTCAAGACACAACTGAAAACACTTCTTTTCAGTCTCTCTAATTAATATGTTCTCTTTTCGTTTGTTTTTTTCTCGTTTTTGTTTCTTAAGGATATTTTAGATTAATCACTAGTATCACTAGAGCACCTGTGAATGCTTTTTGTGCCATGTGTCTCAAATTGCTGGAGAACGCTTCAGTGATGCTGATTCGCTCTCAATTTGATTCTCTGGTAAATTGTTACTGGTTAGTTTTAGAATAGTTCATGGGTTGGTTTTATTTTCTTTAAGCTCTTCAAGATGATTTTTAATAGAAGCAATGCAGATAAAAGTGTCTTGCTCAAGGACACAGGCGAAATGCAAAGTGAGGGATTGAAACCCCAATCTGCAGGTTGGAAAAACCAAATGTTTTAAGACTCCTACATGCTGTGATATGCTTACCCCCACCTTCACTTTGATCCTGTGTAGACATGATGTCAAAAATGTTTCTGTACATTAATATAATTTCTACTTTGATTACAGTAAATTTGGCTTTGAGTCGCAATGCAGAAAACGGTCGACCTGTGCGGGTCATTCGTGGCTACAAACTTGATAGTCCGTTTGCCCCTGATGACGGATACCGCTATGATGGTTTGTAAAACAGCATTAATTTAACCAATAAAAATGCTTCTGTTTGTTGTTTACCATAGACACGAAGAAGTATTTTAATTTTAATGAAAAATATAGAAAAAGACAAAATTTAAAACTCTGCTTTACTTAAATTGTATATTAGAAAAGTTGTTAAAAAAGATTTTTCAAGCCAGTGTTTGGATGCATCTCCTTCAGCTGGAGGGCTGAAATACAAGTTACGATAGCGCACCGTCTTTCGGATGAGACATTCAAGCCGTTGGTCCTATGTGCAGTATGGCCCATGTGCTTGTTAAAGAACGCAGTATACTCTTCGGAAAAGAATAGGGGATTGTCTCCCGGTGTACTGCCAAATTTACCATCAGAAGGATCCCAAAACAAGTCTTCAGACTCCCGGGTTATCCTTGGTGTGATGCACAACAAAATACTTATCTATCTATCTATCTATCTATCTATCTATCAATATTAACATTACTGTTATGCATTACAGATCCTTAATTTGGCAGATACTGTAATGTGTTTTATGGTCTTATGTTTAAAAGCAAAAAATGAAATTTAAAAATGATCAGGATATTTAAAAAAAAGATCAAAATCTTCATTAGAGGTAGTAAACTTTTAATACGATGCCCACTCCTTACTTTTCATCCACTTTTTCGTACAAGCCCTTTGTCCGGCAAAGCCCAGGGTACAGTAGGATTTGAATGAGTAGCGTTGTTAGCTTTTACAAATACTCTAAAAGAAAACAGGTTCTCGTAATCTCAAAAGCTCTGTTGAGGGCAGTATAATAGAGGCAGTAGATCTAAAAAAGATCCATTAATTAACCAACTATTAATAAATCAACCAAAGTTTCTTCCAAGTGAGGGCAGTATAATAGAGAAAGTAGAGTAAAAATGATCTACAGTATTATCAACTATTAATCAGTCAGCCTCGTGGGGGCAGTATAATAGAGGCAGTAGAGCCAAAAGATCTATTAATTAATCAGTCACATGTTTCTCATCAGAGCTAAAAATTAGTCAAACATTGGCTTTAAATTAGGCACGTAGTGCTGAAAATTTGCATTTTGATTGAAAAGAGTATTTCTCCACCCTCAAAATTGCCCAATTTTGTGTTCTGCTACTCTATTTAAAGACTTGACCTGGTTTGTGATAATGTTGCATATTCTTCTATTTCACAGGTCTATATAAAGTTGAGAAATACTGGTTTACAACTGGGCTGTCTGGATTTGGAGTCTTTAAGTACGCCCTAAGACGCATTGAGGATCAGGCTCCGCCCCCGTGGGATCTGATCGACAGAAATGAAAGTCCAATCAAGAACAAGTCAATCAAAGACGAGGAAACTGAAATCTTGGATGAAAAACATAACACAATCAAAAGTAAATTTTTAAAGCTTTAAATTTGTATTAGTTAAATTTGCAAGTATACACAATAAATCAAATCATTGTTATCTTGAAGTTTGTTGTAGGTTTACTGGATGAATTAAAATGTTAACAATAAAATACACTTAATGCAAATATAATGTTCAGTTAATAGAAATTAATTCAGAAATCTGATTGTCATTTATTGTTATTGGGTAATATATTTTTGCTGCGAAGCAGCCAATTCATATTCTTGACAGCAATTTGACCTCTGAAAGGTCATTGTTTGTCAAAAAACAAGGGCCTAAGACGATTGAAAAGCGGAGCCTTATCCTACTCTAGTCCTAGACTAGCAGGATGGTATTAGGCCTAGCCTTGAAGGGACGAAGGTCCCAAACAATGTCGCTCCTTGATAGCTAACATTGTCTATTTAACATCACAATAATTCATTATTAGACCTATAGTTGTTTTTTGAATTGTACTCCACAAATCTCAGCCGATACCTCACACAACTCGTTAACGTCTCGTATCTATTGTCGTGACGTCATGGCTCTCTGGGTCACACTTGATGTCTCGCACTTGTGATCAAATAACACGCTGGCTCGCACTTTGGCAACACTCTTTGGCAGTCAACTCGCCCCTAGAAAACCTGCCCTTGGAAACTTGCCCCATAAAAAAATGTACACTTCCTAGACCATGCAGTCTTCAAAATTAAAATTGTAACCTTTGGTAATCAACTACATTTTCCACATACATAGAAATTTTTGAAACTTTCACCACTATAGACACGTTTTGACAAAAATGAAGAATTACGACTTTGTTACCCAATGAGAAGTGTTCTAATATAGACAATGGGTCGTGTCTCATATTATTTGTTATATTTTTATTATTCATTATTTTCACTTGACTCGCATAAATAATTTTGTTCGAAGAAAATTTATATGCAGTTGTACTTCGCAGCACTTCACTTGCAATTTGCAATTTCTAGTTTTAAATATATTTATAATAGGCATTTTTACCTCTAACATAACCATTTGTCAATAACGGTACAGAGTAAAGGATGCGATCATCTCCTAACTCCACTGCACGCCAATAATAGTCCTCTTCAATCGTCTCACTTTTAGATTTTATAAAATCATCAACATTCTCAAAATCAGGGTTGTTGTACCAGCGTGAAAGGCCTCCACGAGTTCCTAAGAAAGACATCAGGATACCATTTCTGTTGTAAATAAACCAGGAATTTAGTCATAATCATTGAATCAAATTGGTGTTTTATATTGTATTAACACGCTAATAAATTTACCTTCAAACCTAATCAATCAATCATGTTTATTAGATATTAGAATATTAGTATTTATTTTGTGAATTAATTTACACAAGTTGTATATTTAGGGTTAAAAGGGGAGGGGATTAATAGAGTAAGGTATTAATAGGGGTGGGTTGTGC
>NW_022719802.1:1156748-1160538 GCF_011630105.1 Anneissia japonica
ACACGTACCAACGTCCGCATGTCGCGTTAGCCTTATCCTACTCTAGGCCTAGACTAGCAGGATGGTATTAGGCCTAGCCTTGAAGGGACGAAGGTCCCAAACAACGTCGCTCCTTGATAGCTAACATTGTCTATTTAATATCACAATAATTCATTATTAGACCTATAGTTGCTTTTTGAATTGTACTCCACAAATCTCAGCCGATACTTCGCACAACTCGTTAATGTCTCGTATCTATTTTCGTGACGTCATTGCTCGCTGGGTCACACTTGATGTCTCGCACTTGTGATCAAATAACACGCTGGCTCGCACTTTGGCAACACTCTTTGGCAGTCAACTCGCCCCTGGAAAACCTGCCCTTGGAAACTTGCCCCATAAAAAAATGTACACTTCCTAGACCATGCAGTCTTCAAAATAAAAATTGTAACCTTTGGTAATTGTAACCTTTGGTAATCAACTAAAAAAACACTTTACACATAAATTTTATATATTATCACCTTGTGCTAACTGTATACTTGCATATCAGTAGAAGTAAGATTTTTAAAATGCAGGTCTCATTCGAACGAAGACAATTTTTGGACTGGTGTTGTAAATTGTAACCTTTGGTAATCAACTACATTTTCCACATACATAGAAATTTTTGAAACTTTATTAAAAAAAACCTAAACCATAATTCACCACTATAGACACTTTTTGACAAAAATGAAAAATTACGACTTTGTTACCCAATGAGAAGTGTTCTAATATACTGTAGACAATGGGTCGTGTCTCATATTATTTGTTATATTTTTATTATTCATTATTTTCACTTGACTCGCATAAATAATTTTGTTCGAAGAAAATTTATATGCAGTTGTACTTCGCAGCACCTCACTTGCAATTTGCAATTTCTAGTTTTAAATATATTTATAATAAGCTTTGTCTAAACTATCAAATTTCATCAAAAAAATGTGATGGAAAATAACAGTTGAACATGTTCAATTTTTTTTATATGATTTGATGATATGTGATATGATGTCATCATACCCATATATGGGCACATCAATTTTTTTTGTCACATGAAATTTGATAGTGTAGACAAAGCTTAAATATTAATAACATTGAAGAGGAATCTGCCCAAGAATGAAAAGCAAAAACACTTTACACATAAATTTTATATATTATCACCTTGTGCTAACTGTATACTTGCATATCAGTAGAAGTAAGATTTTTAAAATGCAGGTCTCATTCGAACGAAGACAATTTTTTGGACTGGTGTTGTAAATGGTTTTTTTTTTAAGCTTTGGTTTTTGTAATGATTATGAAAATAAAAGATAGATGCTCATTTGGGCCTGCAGAAACGAGATCTTTAATTTAAATGTGTTTAATTTAGAGGGAGACCTCTCCATAATTTTTAATAATGTAATAAAAGTAAGTATTGAAGGTTTGCATGGTGAATTGACATAATAACTAATTGACATTAATTGACATTATAACTAATTACAAGCTTTCAGTACCCCATGTGGTAAATTCTATAAATCTCAATTTAGAGCAGCTTAGCTCAGTCGGATGAACTGGTGGTAGCCACTGTGTGTGCACTGAACTGTGGAGATCTCTAGGTCCCCGGTTCAATTCCCATCGCTGCTCTCCCTGTGTATCGGCTGGAGGGCTGAAATACAAGTTATGATAGCACACAGTCTTTTGGATGAGACGTTTAAGCTGTTGGTCCCGTGTGCAATATGGCCCATGTGCATGTTAAAGAAAATGCAGTACCTTCTTCAGAAAAATGTAAGGGATTGTAAGTGCACTGCCCCCTAATTCACCGCCAGAAGACCCCCACTTCGGACTTAGTGGGATTCACACTGAAACACTCCAATCCTATCCAATTGATGGTATTTTGTTCTGAGAAGAATCGTTTGGATTTTATTGTCCCTATTTAGATAGTAATGCTATACATGTATATTAAATTAAAAATTTTTTTTTTTTTTTTTTAAACCATTTGCATTGTTTTTGTTTCAGATGCTGATGAATATGAGTCTTAAATAAATCAATCTCAACACGTAAAATTGCTGCAAGTATGGTGCTAACTGTGTGGATACAAATTATAAGGGTTGATTATATTATTTTACATTATAAAGTTCACTGCCCTCTAAATATTTTAGCTTTTTAATGTACTTATATGCCATTATTTGGTATAAGCTGCTTAATTGTTTATATTATATACCTGTACGTAATTTTAGGATTAGCTGTGTGCATTTTTAACATTTAAATAAATCAATCTCAACATGTAAAATTGCTGCAAGTATGGTGCTAACTGTGTGGATACAAATTATAAGGGTTGATTATATTATTTTACATTATAAAGTTCACTGCCCTCTAAATATTTTAGCTTTTTAATGTACTTATATGCCATTATTTGGTATAAGCTGCTTAATTGTTTATATTATATACCTGTACGTAATTTTAGGATTAGCTGTGTGCATTTTTAACATTTAATGTGACTGTTAGTCAATGCTTATTTTTTTATAAAAACCGATAACATATGTTAATAGAAGTTATTATGGAAATTGAAATAAAATTGTTTTCATTATATGTGACTTTGTTTGAGTGATACATGTTTTGAGTAAAAAATTACATTGATATACGATATGAGATTGCAATCATATACAATCTCATTTCTGAACAATCGCGTATCCACAAGTCTTGAAATTTGCATGATGATGGACTGAGGGTCTCTAGCTTGGTGATATGAGGGGATTTTTAACTTCTTAACACGTTGACTGCCACACCTTTTTTTTTGTTCCTTCCCGTCTGCCAGAACAAGTTTACATGTACAAACATACTTTTTTAAAATTCTATCTAGTCATTTATCATCAAAATGATGTGTCTAATAAATTGGAGTAAAAATATTAGGGGACTACTAAACTCGTCGCCAAAATCTGGGACAGCATTTTTTTTATTGTCTGCCAGGTGCGAGTTTTCTCGTCCGCTTTTTGCATGGGTTGGTATATGTTGAGAGGGCACCCCCACTCGTGCAATCGAATGTACTGCCGGCAAGATAACACAATAAACATACATCTGTTATTTTTACATTATTGTCTAGGTGTATCTTCCCCGAACTACCAGCCGTTAAGTCTGTGGTTCTACAATGTATAACAAAGAAGTAATAAATACTAGAATGTTACTTCGATTTTGACGAGTATAGTCGTTCCTAGCACCCTAAGCAACACCCTGTGGGGCGAGTATACTCGTCGCTGGCAGCCAAAGTGTTAAGTCTTAATTGTTTAGATTCAAATTTTTCCGGTCTGTGGGGGAATGTGACCCGTGCATCCCCTAGGTACTCCACTGTTTCTGAATTCAAGATAATCGATAGCAGGCTCCGGAGCAGGGTTTATGGGATGTGGACACACTCCTCTCTTCTCCACTAATTTCAAAAGGTCCACTTTTAAAGTGTATTATTTCACTATAATCGTTCTCAATTGTCGCAAAATATTTTGCATCGTTGCATTTCATTTGCCAAATCTCCTAAACGTTGATTTCTAATAGATTGTGGTACGATTTTTTTTTTAAATTGATCAGCTCCTATGATTGCAGATTGATCTACATGAACAAAAAGCATTGTTATATGTAGACCTATAATAGATGTATTACACATCAAACGTTACTTCTACAAGTCTATAACACCAAAATGAACATAATCTGTTAGATACGCCCACTTCTGTGCATTTTGCTCAGCTTGCTTGATCTCAAATGAGACACGTGTGTGTGTGTGTATATATATATATATATATATGTATATATATATATATAT
>NW_022719802.1:1161237-1164184 GCF_011630105.1 Anneissia japonica
TGTGGATTTTGAAATATCAACTTGAAAATTCAGCATAATCAAGTTTAATATATGTTACAATCATAATATTAAAAACATTATTGTATATTTACTGTCTTCTTGAAATATTTTACAGGTCAAAATTACACATAATTGCTGCCGACGTTGTTGTTATTTTAATTTCTTTGATTTTTGAAATGTCAACTTTCTTTCTAAGTCATCTAAAAATCACAGTACTTGCTTAACTTTTTGAGTAGATTCAGATTCTGCATTCAAATAATCACACATTCTTGACTGTCAAATGTCTATTCTTGAAAATTAATATATATTATATATTTATCATATGCTGATGCTACTTTTTGTGCCTCATTTTCATAAAAGTGATGCCAAAATGTTTCTGTAATATTTCCTTTGATTTTGCTTTACAGTATACAATATTTGACTTTGATGAGCTCTTAAAGGGTTTAAAGTTTAAAGATGTTAAAAAAGAATTTAGAGTAGCTTTGTCAGTACGTGGATCAGTGTAGCTGTGGTTACTGTTGTCATCCTTCTCTGTTAGCATCTTCACACAGTGCACACAATGCTAAAACAACTTTTATATAAAATTATTTTAACTAAAATAACTAAATATAGTTAAACATTTGAATACATCAATCAAACTATGGAGTTTGAATTTATTAACATAAATTTTCTGTTTATATTTTTCATTAAAAAAAAGCTAATTACCGGTAATGCAAATTAAGATAATCTGGTTAATTTAAGTTTATTGTAATTTAAAAAAATTTTGGTATCACGTTTTTATGAAAATATGGCACAAACTGTTAGCAGCATCAGCATATGATAAAAATATAATATATATTAATTTTCAAGAATAGACATTTGACAGTCAAAAATCTGTGATTATGCGTAATTCTGGCCAGTAAAATTGTTCAAGAAGATGGTAAATATAAAATAATATTTTTAATATTCTGATTGTAACATTATTAAACTTGATCATGCTAAATTTTCAAGTTGATATTGCAAAATCAATATTGGGTTCTACCACCAAACACGACTACCTATATTTATCAAATTTCTGGCTGGACTATAATGGGAGGCATCTTTTGGATAGTATTCATGCTTGGTTTATATTCATATTTAATTTATGTACCTATACAGAAGTTAGTAGGGTATTAGAAATCAAAACAGTTTTGGATTAGGCCTTCTAGTCTTTGAGATTGACGAAAACAATTGCTGAAAGCTCTGTCGCGTTCATTTTGAAGCCATGTTTGATAGAGCATAATTCAAAAAGTATTCTGAATCTACTCAAAAAGTTGAGCAAGTACTGTGATTTTTAGCTTTGTAGGTGACTTAGAAAAAAAGTTATAACATTTCAAAAATCAAAGAATCAAAATAATGACGTTGGCAGCGATTATGTGTAATTTTGACCTGTAAAATATTTTAAGAAGACAGTTATACAATAATGTTTTTAATATTATGATTGTAACACACTGAATTTTCAAGTTGATGTTATAAAACCACATTAGGTTGTACTACTAAACGCGACTACCCTTTTGTAAAATTTCTGGCTGGACCATAATGGGATGCATCTATTTGGTAGTATTCATGCTTGGTTTATGTCCATATTTACCTTACTAACACAGAAGTTAGTAGGGTATTAGAAATCAAAAACAGTTTTGGATTAGCCCTTCTAGTTTTTGAGATATGGGTGAGGGAAAAGAGCTGAAAGCCTGGTCACGTTCATTCTGAAGCCATGTTTGGTAGAGCATAATTCAAAGAGTATTTTTCTAAGAAATTATCTGAATGCAGAATCTGAATCTACTCAAAAAGTAGAGCAAGTACTGTGTACTGTGAAAAAAAGTTGTGCCATTTTAAAAATCAAGGAATCCAAATAACGACAACGTCGGCAGCGATTATGTGTAATTTTGACCTGTAAAATATTTCAAGAAGACAGTAAATATACAATAATGTTTTTAATATTATGATTGTAACATATATTAAACTTGATTATGCTGAATTTTCAAGTTGATATTTCAAAATCCACATTGGGTTCTACCACCAAACGCGACTACTCGTATTTGTCAAATTTCTGGCTGGACCATAATGGGAGGCATATATTTGGTAGTATTCATGCTTGGGTTATGTCCATATTTACTTTATTTACACAAAATTTAGTAGGGTATAAGAAATCAAAAACAGTTTTGGGTTAGCCCTTCTAGTTTTTGAGATACGGGTGAGCAAAAATAGCTGAAAGCTCTGTCGCGTTCATTCTGGAGCCATGTTTGATAGAGCATAATTCGAAAAGTGTTTTTCTAAGTAATTATTTGAATGCAGAATCTGAATCCACTCAAAAAGTTGAGCAAGTACTGTGATTTTTAGCTTTGTAGGTGACCTAGAAAAGTTATGACACTTCAAAAATCAAAGAATCCAAATAACAACGTCGTCGGTGGCTCTAATGGGTGCCACGCCCACTTTTTCGGACACCGGTATCTCGGAAAGTATTGGTCCGATTGAGCTGAAATTTTGGATTTTTCTTAGTTACTGAAGTTACAACAAACCCTGAAAATTTAAACAAAATCTGAGACGGTGACTTCCGCGGCCACGTTGAATTGGCATGGAATGACCCATATATAAAATTAAAACGGAACAGTAGAGAAAATCCGATCAGAATGACAAAATAAACTAAGCATCCACTGGAAGGAATCTTGCATTCACACCTGGGCTGTGTATATATATTGCCTTGGTTTGGTTCTGTAATCATTAGTGGTCGTGGGACTAGTTTGGGCCTTACCTAAGCTGGTCGAACGTTTCGTTTGGGTGTATACCTTAGCTGCACTGATGAGGCCTGGAAGGCCGAAACGGATCCGTCTGCAGATATTGGGATTCCTTCCAGTGGATGCTTAGTTTATTTTGTCATTCTGATCGGATTTTCTCTACTGTTCCGTTTTAATTTTAAATAGTTTTGCAT
>NW_022719802.1:1164373-1182716 GCF_011630105.1 Anneissia japonica
ATATATGAATGTATATATACCATAGAGACCTGGATATATACGTGCAGATTTAACCCCCAGGCACTTTCTCTCCAACTGACTGAAACGCTCACATATAGAAAAGCTAAAGCTAAAAAGCCTAAAAAAAAAGATCGCAGCTTGGAAATCATAATTCAGATTAGGTACATACTGCGTAGCACCGGGAACACATTATAAACGGATAAATATAAATTGATAAATAGTAATAACAGTGCTCAAATAGGAACATGATCTTATAATCGTATCAAGCATAGCCCTTCCCACACATAGCGGAACTAATAGATAAGCTAGAAAAGCTTAAATATCATAATAAAAAATATGATTCATAAATCATATTAAGAGGGTCTTGAAGTTAGGCGCAGGGTCACTTCAGTTTAATTCTACATTGACAACAATTTCACCGTCAAAACAACCATCGAGCACTGCAATGTTAATCATTGTTGACTTGGTGTTAGAAAGGATTTTTCTTTACTAAGGAATTAGATTTGACATGGCCTAAAATTAATGGCAACTTTTTCCCTAATAGGATGACGGACTTCCGGTACAGTGTCTCGATGCTGGAAGTGGATAGGACAACCTTCGTTCTCATCAAAATAGTCCCTCATCTTGTAGCATACAGACAGAATTCCATGAAATGTAACGTTTCAAAGTTGCTGGCGTTTGCGTCACTCCGCCTAATTGCTTTTAGTGTGAGCCACTTGGGCTTTAAATATTAAGCCAAGAAATATTGTGGCGTCTGTCCATTTAAAAAAAAAAACGAAAAAAAAAAAAAAAAAAAAAAAAAGATCTTAAAATTCTTTCAAAATTTTCAACAAATTATTTAACACATCGAACAAAAAAATAGTTTCCAATGATTTACAAACAATGTACTATAAATTTTGTAAATAGATTACCAGCCAACAAGGGTCCATATAAATAAAGCAGGATAGGCATTATATAACTGTCCGGTTTTTTTTTCATTAACATTTTTAATTGTAAGCTAATAATTTATTTAAAATACAAATTAGGCAATTCAAATACGGAATTTATTTTTTTTGTAAAGCATATCAGAAAATCACCATGCTAAATAGTAAAAATCGATTAAATACAGCTTAAATTAATGAAGTACTAAAGCTTCAAGGAGGCTTCGCCCCCTTCCATTACACCAGAGGCTCTGTCCAAAGACTCTAGCCCCGCTCACATTCACGCCCTACCCTCTTTCTAACTTAACAGGCTGGATTCGTCCCTGTTTATTGAACATGCTAGTTATGAGGACAAATGAAGATAGTGATGATAATGGTGATGATGATGACGATCAAGATTATAATGACGATGATGAGCTGTGATAAATAATTTCATGAAGATAATAACGACGACGACGATGATAATGATGACGGTTGTGATGACAATGTTGATGATGATATGAAGATGATGATAGTGAAAATACTACGTAGTAATTAGGATGATTAAGATATTAATGTTTAATTAATTTTTAATAATGTTGGAAACAATAGTAAGAAACTAACATTTTCAGAAAATGTTTGATATCAAAGTTATACTTTCTTAGAACCTTGGCTTGGTTTTTTTTTAATTATTATTATTTTATTCGACCCAACAGGCTTGCTGCCACATGACTTAAACCCAGGACCCCTTTGATTAGAAGACAAGCATCATAACCATTAACAATACATTTGATGAAGCCAGCATGCTGTCGGAAGCTTCAGTATATTAAATAATTGAAATTGATCTATGATAAAGTGTTTTTATTTCACACGTCTACCTGACTAACACGGCTCCATCTATACTACTGTATTAGTCATTAAATGGAATCTTCGGCTGCAGAGGGAGACTTGTTTTATTGAGTAACGTTTATATAGTATCATAGTAAAGTTGCAGTCCCATGTGCTGAAGTACAAGTAAAGATAAGCGGGCGCAACTAATGTAAGCATATTACACAGCTTATTCCTTAAGCAGGGCACTCACTGCGCCGGACGGTCGTCGCGATTCTATGAAGAACTCCATGACGATCCGACTGCCGCCTGCAATCAGCAGACAGCTCGTCCGCATCGTCTAGTGTTCACAGGTAGCGGAGTTGGATTCGTCGTAGGCTACCACGCAGTGAATTCCCGGCTTTAGGGGAGCTATTCACATTTTCGACCCTTGAAAAGTGAAAATTCAATTATTATTAAACAATAGGCCTACTTTACGTGAGCCTGTCGGATTTCACATTAATAATAATTCATATAATGTTTATATATCATTATATTGCTGATAGGCCTAAACCTCCCAACGAAAACTTTATAAGCCTTCCCGACCTACATACGTGGTTTAGCGTGTGTTATTACTGCATATTAATTGCTACAAACTTGTTATTGCTCTCTCAAACTTTAATAAAAAAAAAATTACTTTGGTTGATTTTCCCTTTAAGTTATATAAAATTATTTCGAAAATTCAATGCATATACACAAAACAATAAAATTACAAAATAGAAATATACTAACTTAAAATGTCAGACCAGCTGACGCACAATTTAGAATTAAAAAGCAATTTATCATACACAGTTTTAGTTTCACAATCAGATTATCAGACACATTAAATTTTATCACCTTTTTCTCTGATTTCCAATTTTTTAATCAATATAGGCCTAATACTCACTGAAGTGGACATAATGTGCAAAGTGGCTTTTGCGTAGTTAATAAAAGACGAAACATGTAAGAAATCATTAAATTGACATTATTATTCAAAATTTTATTGTGAAGTGATCTATAGTGATCTATATAACTCAATGAAAAAGACGATGAGATGTCAAAACATGAATATTTCAACCCGTCCTCGGGTCTTCTTCAGCATGTGTGACACCCGTGCTGAAGAAGACCCGAGAACGGGTTGAAATATTCATGTTTTGAATAAAATTTGTGTTCTAAGTCTACCAAGTCGTTGACATCTCATCATCTTTTTCATTGAGTTATGTATCTAAAGAACACACGTGGATTACATCTGTCTCTTATAGGCTTTTAAAAATTGTCTTGTAAATACAATAAAATGCCAATTAAAAATAAAATGTCAACATACTTGTTTCCTGTTTCAAGTATAATGTTTTTACTACTAGACAATTACTAATATTCCTTCTTTCATTTACATTTACAACTACACGGTAGACGAATCTCTTTGAACTCGAGCCTAGCACCAAACTGCACGTCCCCACAGCCAGTGTACGCCAAGACTTGTCGATAACAATATTTAACAGAGCATGTTGACTTTCCATTAGCGTCACAGTTACCCCTGCAAAGAAATATGTATAAAAAAATGACAGAAAATAGGTGATAGGTTTAAAACCAACATAATCACCACCAACAACAACCACAACAACAAAAGACTAAAAACAACTTCAACCACAACAATCACAACATCAGCAGGAGTTGTAATAATAGTGTCTTTTTTTTTTTAGTAAAGTTTAAGCAATTTGCACTCAAAAGTTAATTATTCTCAGAGTGCTTCTCATATCGTACTTCTTTTCAGAGTAACACGTATCAAATGTCATTTTGAACAGCAGAACTGCTCATATGAAACGTTTTAGACTCAAATTTTGAGTTTTAAAATGTTTATTATGTTTTTAAATGTTTTTATGCGGAGGTTCGAAATGACCGTTTTTCTGAAAAGTCCTGTGTTATGAAAAAAATGATGTCACTCGTACTAAATGATAAACCACTTACCTGCATTTGACTCTGTCTACCGTCTGATACCACATTGAACCATCAGTAAGAGTACCTTGAAACACCGCAACGGCTTTACCATTCTTGTTCTTTCCCTTAGTTAGTTTGACATTCTTAGTTGTTGGAGAACACGAACGCTGCTGCTGACTTTTTCCCTTTGGTTTTTTTAAACTTTCTGAGGTAGCCCGGCTACCATGCGATATATCGCTCTCTGTGGCGCCTTGTTTCCCAGTTTTTCCCTGCCTTTCAATTGGTCCTTGTTTACCAGAACGACCTTGACCTGAAAATCCTTGTCCTCCATTTGGTCCTTGACCACCAGATGGCCCTTGTCGCCCTGTCGTTCCGCTACTTCCAGATGAACCCTGTCCACCTTGAGGACCTTGACTACCTGACAAACCACGACTTCCCTGTACTCCCTGTCCGCCACGAGGTCCTTGACCGCCTCTTGGTCCTTGACCACCGGATGGTCCCTGGCCTCCTCTGGGTCCTTGGCCACCAGATGGGCCCTGTCCACCATCTGGACCCTGACCCCCTCTTAGCCCTTGGCCACCGGATGTCCCTTGTCTTCCCTTGGATCCTTTGCTACCAGATGGTCCTTGTTTACCCTGAGGTCCCTGGCCTCCTCTTGGTCCTTGACCACCAGATGGCCCTTGACCTCCTCTAGGCCCTTGGCTGCCAGATGGGCCCCGTTTGCCTTGAGTTCCCTTGCCTCCTCTTGGCCCTTGGCCACCGGGTCTTCCCTGTCCTCCCCTGGGTCCTTGGCTTCCAGAAGGTCCCTGGCCACCCTGACGTCCCCGACCTCCTGTTGGTCCTTGACCACCGGGTAACCCCTGGCCTCCCTTAGGCCCTTGACTACCAGATGGGCCCTGTCTGCCCTGAGACCCCTGACCACCTCTTGGTCCTTGACCACCGGGTATCCCTTGTTCTCCTCTTGGTCCTTGGCTACCAGAAGGGCCCTGTCTGCCTTGAGGTCCCTGATTTCCTCTTGGCCCTTGACCACCAGATGTTCCCTCTCTTCCCCTATGTCCTTGGTTTCCAGAAGGACCTTGACCTCTTGAGGCTGTCTCTTATACACACGTGGTTCCTGTCGACCAAGACGACCAAGAAGACCAAGAAGACCAAGAGGACCAAGAATTACCAGAACGAGCCTGACTTTCCATTTGACCCTTTTGCTCCTGCGGTTTCTGATATCTGTATGTTCCTTTTTTACCAGAAAGACCTCGTCTTGGCCATTGTTCACCAGATGGTTCTTGTGTCCACCAGGGAGACCGAGGACTAGTGTTTAGTCTCTGGCCTCCTGTTGGTCTAGGAATCTCTACGTCTTGGTTACCCAATTGGCCATGTTTTCTACTTGGTTCATTTTCGTTTGTTGAACCTCCTTCCTCAATTTCTGGTTCAACAATTGGCCATTTTCCAGTTCTCTCAGGAACCACTTCTGTAGTTTCATTAAGCGAAGCTACGCTAACTGCTACGCCAAACTGCGATCCTTTAATACTTCTGCCAGTCCTTGAGTGAACATTCAATATTTTACCGTACAACGCAGTAATCAATTTAGCTTGGTCGCTAGTTCTGTTACAAATAAAAATCCCAAAATATTGATAATAACTTAAATATATAAGTATACATGAATTAAAATCACTATAATTATAGTGCTCTTTTATCACTGTAAAATTTCAAATACTCGTACGCTGAAAAATACCACTAATGCAATTTATGAAGCCGCTTAGACTAGTTGGTTATTAAAACTTGTGGTAACAACTGAAACAGTGCTCAGCCCTAAATATAGGCTCCATCAATCTGTTTTACTCGTGAACATATAGCAGTTTTTCCTTTGGAAATTTTTAGGCCCCACTTGTTTAGGCCATTCTTTAAACCTCTCATGAAAATTATTTAATGCCTTGACGCGAGGTAGCCATTAGCAGGCTCCATCCACAAAAAAAAAAAAGTTTGGCCTATTTCTTCACAATGGAACAGTCTATCTTCTTCTAACTAATGAAAACATTGTATTTAGGAGGAGTTGTGGAACTGGACCAAACGAATGGAACAAAAGATGGATGGATGGAACTAAATTTTGATGATGAGTGAAGAAATGATGTAAATAACCAATGACACGTTATACGAAATCCACAAATCTAATGACTAGGATCTATTTAAATGTTATAATGAATTTTTTATTAAGTCAAGAGACCGAACGCATTACGCATTCAAGCAAATAGGCCTAATACACCAAAATAGATCCTTGTCATTTGATTTCTGTATTTCGTATCACGTGACATTGGTTATTAACCCTATTTTGTAACACATCATAGAAATTTAGTTCACCGTGCATTTCTACTTCCATCCGTTTTTGTTCATTGCACGGTGCCTAGGAAACGAACACTTTTTACGGAAGGTTAAATCCATAAAATGACGCCTAGGCAGTGGAGTAGCTAGAGGGGCCAAGTGGGAACGTGCCCCGGGCACCAGGTTGGGTGGGGGGTGTGGGGAGGGGCGCTGAAATTGGAGAATGAGAGTAAAAAAAGAAGCACTTTATAGAAAAACACGACGAAATTGATGTATCTCGTCAGGCATGAATATTTTCCAGTTAATAATAAGAATCTGAATGTAGTTGTTTTTATTGGCAAATTTATAGTATTCTTTTCAGGTTATTTCGACCGTTTTCTCTTGTTTGGTTTTTTTTTTTATCCTTTTCTGTAATGACTACATGACTAAAGCTCATCCTGTCATATCTCAGAACCACGATGGGAAAAGCGAGTCTATCGGCTTTGGCACTACTTAGTATTGAGCGTGATGAAGCAGACAATATTGCTAACTTTGATCATGTTAAAGCACACAAAATTCAGTTTGCGAGTTTAAACAGTGTTAAAAATTCAGCTTACAAGACTCTACTATAAGAAAAATTTAAAGAATAAGAATACTAAGCGATAAATACAACAGCCTTACAAATTAGGATAATGGTAAAGTTGTATAAAAAGTTCCGAACATCGTAATGCAGTTTCAGTAGTAAGAAAAACAGGGGTGGCGCCAGACCCCCTTTGGGGATAGCTGCCTCCCAAGTAATTAATGTTTTTCTATTCGCGCAATGGAAAGAATATTTCCATTCGTTGAAAATGGACTGTTCCATTCAAATCGGTTCCGTCTCTTCGAATGGAATAGACTTTCACTTCATGAAAATATTCTTCCCATTGCGCTCACAAACATTCATTATTAGTATAGCATTTACTGGCATCAGCTGCCACTAGATTTCGGGTTTTTTTTTTTTTTTTTTTAATCTTTCGGGTTTTTTTTTTTTTTTTTTTGTAAATTAAACAATCAGAACAGAATACTGATGCTTTTTCCCAGCGATAATCAAGATGTAAAATAACTCGTCTTTAAAATCACATAGACAACAAATACCACATTTAACCGTAATATTTACAGATAAAATAAAAAATATTACCAATATTAACTACTACAGTTAAAATTGATTTTAACATTTAAAAACATTATCTTTTATCGGACAATTAGCCATAACTACAATATCAATATATGTTACTAACGGTAACGAAGCGATATTTATGATTAAGTTTGCTTTTGGTAATCCTCTGCTGTTTTGTCTACATGCTCCATAGGGTAATTATATGGAAACCAACTTTAATCATTTGAATGTGTCACAATGTACTTACATCGGGCAGCCTCGAAATCTTAAGACAACATCCGACGCGGCTCTTTCTGACCGTCGCTCATGTGGGGAACCTGCAGTGACATCATATTGTTCTGCTACGACAAAAACCACCAAAGCAAGTACCTATATGATAATAAAAATAGTTGTATTAGATTTTACCTTCAAAGTATCAGTAAGGATAGTTTCAGCTGAAAATGTTTGAAACGCAAAAATCCACGGACAACAAACAATTCTTTCTACAAATATGGTCCATTAAACTCTTAAGTTATTTTTACGTACCAAGACATGTTTGGCTGATATAGTTATCATGTTGACCAGTCTATCACCAACTAAACGTATGCGATGTCTTAAAATATTCCGGATTATTCTAGGTCTTAAAGCCGATACTTAAACATTTTCTATAGGGTAATCTTAAGTATTTCCTGTGACTTACTGAAGTATAATGTATCCCAAAGGATGTTTACGAATCGATTCCCAGGTGAGTATTGATTGCAAATCCGACATGCCTAAGTAATTACAGTTAGACCTAGATTATTTGACTATACAACATGCTTTGAGCTAATGATAGGTTTATTATAATTATTTTAAAAACCATTGAAATTTGACTATTATTATTATTATTATTATTATTATTATTTTTATTATTATTATTACTATTATTATTAATAATAATAATAATATTATTATTATTATTATTATCAAAATTATTATTGTTATTACCTACAAGGAGGTTATAATTTTGTTCAATTTGTGTTTGTGTGTATGTATGTTTGTTATCAACCGCCTGCCTAAAGTCTTAGGTCTACATACGTCAGATTTTCACGATGATTGCTGATATTGAAAGGGAGGTTCCTTTCTATTTTGGTTACGATCCAGAGTGGGATTTGGACAGTGGCGTAGCTACGGGTAGTGCAGCCAGTGCAAAGCACTGGGGCCCATTCATAGAGAGACCTAAAAATATTATTTTAATATAATTTCCAACTTTTATTTGAAGAATAAAACGGCCAGCGGGCCCTCCCCTCAATAATATTCGGGGTTTTTTTTTATTACTGTTATTTTCAAATACGTGGTATATCAAGGGTGCCCCCTCCCCTTCATTTTTTCAAAATTATAAAAGAATTGGAAAAAAAGGGAAATTATATTAAAATTTAAGCCTGAGGGTTCATTTTACGGCCATCTAGAGATGCTATAGGCCTATTCATAAAATTTTCTTACCTCAGCCCCAACCATGTTAGTACATGGTCTTCACCCTCCTTGGTCCCTCTATTTCGAATTCAACTGAAATTGTTAAATGTACCACCAATTGTCTTGATTAGTTTAGAACAGCTGCTGAGACCGAATATGCCCCTCTTAAAATAGTTACGAATCCGAACAGCATTAGTATTTATTATTAGCAGGGCTTTAAGAGTAGGGGGTAAAAAAGCACTTCTTACGATGAATTTTCTGAGAACTTAACGAAATTCTCCTATCACATCAAAGGGCCTGGCAATTAATATTGCTCTGGGGCCCTTTCGCACCTAGCTTCGCAGCTGGGTTTGGTGGGATCATTTAAATAAACACTCCACAAAGGATATCTCAAAAACTGGTCTACTGATCTGTGTGAAACATTCTGGAAGCTTTAACCAAGTTACAAGGGAGACATTATTAATTTAAATTAGGGGAAATAAATATACAAATATCAACATCTCAAATGATCATTGGATCTAAATGGAATTTTCTCAAATGGTTTGTCATGTTCCAAGGAGGAAATGAATACATTTTGGTAACGTAGGGTGATGATATGAGGACCATTTAAACAGAAACGTCCCAGACCAGATATCTCAAACACTTACCAACTGATCTGAATGACACTTTCTGGGACTGTTACAAGTTACAAGAAATAAATTATTAAATTTTGGCGAGATTAGCCAAGAAAGAACTTGGGTGTCATTTAAAATACTAAAGTCAAATATCTAAATATCTAAAAAAAAACAAAAAACGAACATTGGATCTGACTGAAAGTTTTTAGAATGGTTTGTTATTGTCCATGGAAGATATGAGTACATTGTTGTAACGATCCGGAGTAGGGTGATATGAGAACTATTTAAAGGGAACTTTTCAGACTTAAATATTAAAAAATATATAAACAAATTGATTAATTCATCTGAAAACCTTTCTGGAACGGTTCGTCATGGCCAAGGAAAAACGTATGCAGTCTAGGTGACGCTCCGATGCAGGGTGTGTATGTGGAGACCATAATACGGAACATATATATCTTAAAAACTGATCAATGGATCTGAATAAAACTTTCTAAAATTTTCTTAGGCCAATGAACAATGATTGAAGACTCTCAATAGCTACCAGATCACATATAACTAAAAATGTATTAGTTGATTAGTTGGCCAAGATGTTGGCTTTATAAGCGAGGACCCGGGCTCCGTTGTGGGTAGCGATTTTATTTTCGTTATTTATTTATTTTTTTTTAAAGGCAAAGATACTTGGGTATACACTCTCCGAGTGCTCTAGTTATTATTATTATTTTCAATAACATTGTATAATCAATATTTGACCTATTATTGCTATTACCATGCTTATGATTTATCATTGTTGTATAATTTTGCTATAGTGTAGGCCTATATACCATTACCGGAGTTAATTGGTTTAAGTGTCCTTGAGTTCAACTTCAAAGGATAATGTCACGTCCCCCCAGGTACAGTTAAACTCTAAGCGTCAATATCTTTTATAAGATTATTAAATATTATTTCATAAAACTTTGAACTTCCAACGTGACGTTGGGATTTTGGCAATACCTTATCAACCATCAAATTATCGTTTGGTCATTAGTTTGCTTGTTGTTCATCCAAATTAGTGGTTGCATCATAAATGGGGAAAGTGC
Source organism: Anneissia japonica (assembly GCF_011630105.1). Taxonomy (NCBI): domain Eukaryota; kingdom Metazoa; phylum Echinodermata; class Crinoidea; order Comatulida; family Comatulidae; genus Anneissia; species Anneissia japonica. The sequence continues at coordinate 1,174,623 of NW_022719802.1, forward strand.
CAGGATTTGAAATTAATTGACCACTCGACATTCACTCAACGTGTTTCGAATTAAGACGAACAATATTCATGTATTCGACTTAATATCGTTGATATTCTTAAACAATACAACAATACTTACGGTGCTTCCGATATTACAAGGTCGTACAATATCACCCTGAGGTTATTTAAGTGTATCAATAATATCAAGTTCTCCGGTACTTGTGCATTATTATATCCATCCCACGACATTCACCCATATGTGCTTAGTATAATATCCTTCCATTGAAACAGACCAAAGCGGTAAAATATAGATATAAAACGTTTGTGAAATATGTACATTCCTAAAAAACGTTTCTAATCTAAAAGTATAAAGTCAAATCAAATCAACTTTATTGTCTAAAATATAGAAATTCGTCTCCGTTTTGAACAAAATTGTACATACATAATACCAACAAATACATATTATAATAAAATGACATACTTGACATAAAAAAAATTGATACAATGCTAAGACACTATACCAAGATAATAAATTATTATTAATAATTGAAAGAGGATCTATCTTAGCTTATTTGAGGTAAGGCTGAAACTTTAATTTTGTATCCTGTATTTGGTTGTACTGTTGCATAGTATGGAACAAATAAATCTTTTTAAGCAGTCTGGAAAATTATGGATGGGGACGTTTTTAGAAGGAAGGGATTAAATCCAAAATGTTATTATTCAGAGTTAGTGGATGGTTGTTTTGTGAAATGCCTTGTTTTACCAAAGTAATAGGTACGTCGTAGCATACTTATCCAACCGTCTCGCATCGTGCGGGACGATCCTGAATTTTATAGTAATTTTGGACGAAACACGCATTTCGCAGGAACACATATGCGTGATACTAAATTTGTCACGCATTTAGCACAAATCTACACAAATTATCACAAATTCAGGGGAAAATATATTTAAAATTAGAAGAAATTGGTCTTATTAAAAACAAAAACTATCATGCAGTAACTTGAGTCATAGACAATAAAGTATTTACGTGAATACTTGTTTCATTGATGTTTAGTACTAAAAATTGACCTTTAGTATCCTGTCAGTTTTTGGGGGTGTGAATAAACATTTTGTTCACCCAATTGAAATGCATTTAATATTTCTTCAGTTGTGCTCTTCTGTTTTGTTAAATCAATTCACGATCCCTCGCCAAGTTTTTTCTCTCAACCTTTGAAGATTATTCATAGAGTAGCTTTCAGTTTCGTATTTGTTAAATTCCATTCTAAAAATAAATAAATAACTATATTTTTATTAACTTTCAATTAAACACATATCAACAAATAAATCTTTAGGCCTACTGGTTTACAGTTTAGGATGATTTTTTTTTGCCAATAACTTACGTAGGCGTATATTAATTATATCCTCAAAAAATTGCACATTAATGAGGATTATATATTTTTGTTTCGCTAAAAACATAAGGTATAGTAATTTTTTCATCAAAAAATTCAATAAATAACGAACAAATTTCAACCTTATAAACTGCCCGTACATATAAGAGTTCGGTAAAGGTATAACAAGGGCGCGATGGATTCAAAAGAAGGTTGTCATTGGCAATATTATCTGAGAAGATATTGACGTTGTGGTTGGTTTGACGTTCTACATGCTCGTTCCTGTCAAATATGATTATTTACCACCAAACTCCCTCTCCAAGCATTAGTTTAAAGCCATAGAGAGTATCTGGAATTTCAAAATGCGCAATATCATGCCATCTTTGTTGTATGGATAAATCTCGTTAAATAAGAGAAAAACATGAATCAATGGTGACGACAACACATTCTCCGACCCACACACAATCGCAAAAAAATGCATTCTTCCACCATCTTCATTAGGACGACATAATCCTCGACAACACCCAATGCATCGTAGAATCAATAATCATCTTTAATTTTTTTCTAGTTTATAAGTCAAAAGTCAGTCATGATATTCAATGCCTTTAATATTCAATTTTATTTGATTAATGTCCTTGACATTGGCCATAACAAATAATAGAGGGAATACACAAAACTTGTACAATAATAACAGGATGGTTTTACGTCACAGAAACACGTAGAATTTTGAATCATCCAGCGATTCTAAACAATGTAGTGATTGCTAATAAATCGGGTGTTCTGCAAGCGCTATGTAACAGCATTCTTACAGTCCTAGGTTCTGATATTATGTCCACATAAGTTACCAGTTGTACATGTGCGACGGACACACTTCATTAACATGCTGTATTAGCGATTTAGAACCCTAGCATTTAACATTGAGAAATAAGCTCTGTAAGACAATAAGTACCCATTTTACGCGAACTATTAAAACCGCGTTCTATTCATGATTGAAAATAAAACATTTTAGACTTGCACATGTGGTAGAAGAAAAAGAATATTTTCTCTCTCTTATATCTGTCTCTTATACACATCTAGATGTGTATACATATTATATATATTATATTATATATATTATGTATATATATATTACTATTATTAATAGGATAGTTAGGCCTATATTTTGTATATATATGATATATATATATATATATATATATAATATATACATACTATATGTATGTAGGCCTATGTATATTATATATATAATATAAGCCTATATAAAATATAGGCTTTACTATCCTACATAAATATTAATAATAATAATTATAAACTGAATATTATTAATATGTTGAATACTGTAATAATGAGACTTTTAATTCTAAACTTTTCCATTCCTTTTTGTGATTACCACAACGTGTGTAATGCTACCGGTACTAACTAAATTAGTTTATATTTACCTATAATATACCTATCACAAGCCATATTTGAGAAGTAATGTCAGAAAACCTATGATTGGAATAATGTAAAAATAAATATTCTGTAATTATTTTATGATAGTAAAATCATCAATAAAATTATGTTAATATCGTATTTAAGTGTAAGCACGCAGAATCAAGCGGAACCTCTCGGAAAGAAGCTAAAATAGTAACTCTTCTGCCATCGAACAAGCCTGTCAGTCGCAAGCCTCGCCGTCTTCAACAGCATGGTAGTCAGTTTGTTTGGCTGTCACGTAGGTAATTGGCAACTCCTCGTTCATAAGAATCATCTAAATTAGGAAACAAAACAAAATATAATGCCTTTATATAATCAAAGATACTAGAAACTGAAATGTGACATAATCCTTACAATATAGGCTTAAATGATTTATTTTTAATTAATACCACTGTAGCTAATAATGGACCGTACATGAATGATTCAGGTTGCCAATCATGTTACTAAAAGCAACCAAAACTGTTAATAATAATCTGAAATGGCAATGACTTAAGGAAAGTTATAAATTCAAAATTGTGAATTATGAAATGTATTAGAAGATAATTTTTGTCAAATCGGATAGCTGAAAGTTTTAAAAATTAAAAATATACAAAAAGATAACAAGAACTGGTTCGAACAAGCGAAAAAAAAAAAAAAAACCCTCTGAAAATTTAGAGACGATACAAAGGCAAAACCAAAAGTAGAGAAATATTTATTAGACAAAAGTAACTTTAAAATAACCAACCAGAAATTCAAAGCTAAATCAAATTGTTTGGATTAGAAGATCAAAAAGAATAATGGCATTGTAAACAATACAGGTATTTGCCGTCTTTGTGGAAGCAATTTAAAAGAATCTGTAGATCGTTTTCTATTTTCGATAACAAGAACTGGTTCGAACAAGCAAAAATAATAATTAAAAAAAAACCCTTTGAAGAATTAGAGACGATACAAAGGCAAAACCAAGAGTAGAGAAATATTTATTAGATAAAAGTAACTTTAAAGGAACCAACCAGAAATTCAAAGCTGAATCAAATTGTTTGGATTAGAAGGTCAAGAAGAACCATGGCATTGTTAAACAGGTATTTGCCGTCTTTGTGGAAGCAATTTAAAAGAAACTGTAGATCATTTTCTATTTGAATGCAAAAATCTAAAATCAATCAGAAATTTTATACCGTATTTTATGAATTAGAAAGATACCCGGCACAACGATGATTTACACACGTATTGGGATGATTTTAAACATGGCTATCAAACATACTTTGAACTTGCTTGGAATACAAGAAAAATATTTATTATTAATTATTATTATTATTATTATTATTATTAATAAAAGATACCGGTAAGTGTTAATTACTGCACCTTTGCTTGTTTGTTTTATTTATTTATTTGAACTTACACATTTAGATCGTTGGAAATCAATGACAGTTCGCAAACTTAACTAAACAAATAATTATATGGATATGTATGAATATGGATTGTCAGTTTCTTTAGTTAGTAGTTTCATTTATTGTAGTTAAGGTTTTTTGTTGCTTGTAGGTATTTTGTTACAGTAGTTAATTTGCCGTATTTAAGATATTTTTATGTTTCTTTTTTATGTTTTTTTTTTATTTTTCTTTGGATGCACCATCAATGTGATGTGTGCCACTGTAAAAAAAGTGATCCCGATTAAAAAACTAAATTAATACGTAAAGCTAAACTGGAATGGACGGGATTGTACCTCTCCGGTAGTAGCACCCAAGAAGTCTTAGCCAGGGGACTCAGGCCCCTTCGTGGTCAGTTAAGTTCATCAGAAAAGGTCCACTCCTAGTTTACTTTGTCATGATTTATCTCAATATACATTAAGTTATACGCACCTGCTTGTCTTCTTTTGGTGGTGGGTTCCGAAGGAATATACACAATGGAGCAAAAATTATATTGAGAAACGCCATGCCACGAACCATCCTAATAATATCAAACAAAAAATAATCAAATATGAAGCGTTATTAACAATTAATAAATAAATTAAACAAATTATTGATTATTATTTAAGTAAATAATAAAATAATAACAATAATATCAATAAATAAATTATGCTATTGTTTTTACTAAAATTATGCACACCCTAATAACAGAAACTGCATGCCTTCTTTATATATTTTAAATGGTTCATTATTTATAGGTAGACTGTCGATCTATTGGTGGGTATTTTTTCAAAAAACTAATTTAGCTCTTTCACAGTTGTATACATTTGGTTAATACCAGGTACAATTAACGTAGATCACTGTATATAATATAGAAGTGAAACTTTATTTGAGAAGTTAATATTTTTCAGTAAAATATTGATTCCAGTGTACGTTTTTAAAGCTTGCCAACGAAGAAAAAAATATGATATGTTGTATAACTGTTTTTTCTAAAACACAAAAAAAGGTGTGAAAACTTTGGAATGGTTAATGAGATACAGATTTTCGAATATTTAAAAACTGGGAGAAATAGGCTTTAAAGCCCCATTCCCGGGAAAATTTCAATTTTTAAGAAAAATCTAATTTTTGTATAATGTTATAAAGATTTATAAATATAATACGGAATTGCTAGTTTATTTTCAGTAAAATATTGATTCCAGTGTACGTTTTTAAAGCTTGCCAACGAAGAAAAAAATATGATATGTTGTATAACTGTTTTTTCTAAAACACAAAAAAAGGTGTGAAAACTTTGGAATGGTTAATGAGATACAGATTTTCGAATATTTAAAAACTGGGAGAAATAGGCTTTAAGAGAATAAATATTAATTTTTATCTCAAACCGGCTTACTGAAATCGTAAACAATAAATAATACATACCATGGAAATCCTACAACTGAGATGAGCTCGCCGCTTACAGATGGTCCTTAAAGATAAATTATTAAGTAAAGAAATAAAATATTGGTAAGTTATAGGCCTATGTTTTAAGAAAGCCATGGGTGTATATTATATTCTGGTATATTTTATTGAATCAGCATTGCACAATAAAATGAAGTGAGATAATTAACTATAAAAATAACAACTACACAAATATATATATGGCACTGACTTAAAAACCTATATTATTATTATTATTATTATTATTATTATTATTATTATTAAATTTAAAATATTTAAAACCAATTGCACAAACAATCAAAAACCATATTTCATCCCAACATTAAACTACTGTAAAAAGGTTCAATTAAAAATTTAAATACACAATCCAGCAATTCAATTGCACTTTTCCAATGACATTCTTTCTAAATTATAAAAATAATAATAATAGCAGTGATTAACTAAAACAGAAGACTGTCAAGTAATTATTAAAGCATTTACACCATGATTTATTTATTTAACAAATTGAGCAGTTTGATAATCACCATTGTTTATACAGTACAAATTACTTTGTCAACAAGAGATATTATGATAAGATGATTAAAAAAAAATCAATTATTTATTAATTCATTTATAAGACGCCGTCGTCATTTAAGGAAGAGGATCTGCGTAGTACCTCTTGGTAGAGCAGTTGTAGTAGTCTAGAACTCGTTTTTTTTTTTTTTCATGACTGAGCTATTTCATAGGGAGATTTCGCAACCTTACGAAAATGATAACAAATACGAACACGTCGTTATCATCATCGTCATTCGTGCCTCCAACATTCTAGACAACATGCTGTATAAGCTGAATATGACCCTCGATTCAGGTTTCAATCATCTACGTTGTGACAGTTATGCTACTGTAGGAGAAAGGTTGTCAAATCTGATGACGTATCCGTATTCGTAATCGTGTTCGTAAGCTTGCAAAAAAAAAAAAAAAACTACTACTGTTCTCTTGGAAGCATTTTCCTTTGAGTTAATGTATTTTTGTACACCTTATGGGCAAAATTCAGACATAGGATTTCCCTTCGATCCTTAAGGGAAATAATTCCAAGTGTATCATGAAGACTTTTCTACTAGCTCTGCTACACAAATCATCAACATGGGCATTCCATTTTAGATCGCATTGAATTGTAATAACTAACAGTTTTGTATTGTTAACAATTTCAAGTTGGTGTCTATATTCAACCTAAAGTCAGGTCATCAACATGTTTCCATACATTAATAATATCATTACATCTATGTTATTCACATGCAGAGTTTATTGTACATAAGAAAATTATTGGTGTTAAAATGGTGCCCTGTGGTACACCTACCTTTAGTGTTTCCCAACTAGAAAAATTAATTTCTGTATCTAACTCGTTGGTTTGTACCTGATACAAAGTTAACCACCCACTGCACAAGGGATGATGGTATCACCATTTTTAAGAGGCAGTGAAATACAATGGTGTAATCGATCATTTCATACGCCTTCGAGAAGTCAGTCAGCACTAGTGTACTGAGACTACCAGACTTAATCATCATCATCATAATGATCGTCGTCATCATTATTATTATCATTATTATTATTATTATTATTATTATTATTATTATTATTATTATTATTATTATTATTCATTCATTCATTCATTCATTCATCTTTTATATCAGAGTTTCAAATCCATAGAACAACAACAAAAAAGAACAAGGAGATCAAATGCACAAGAAAAAGTAGATAAACGCAATTTGCTGTATCCACTGTACACAAAAGTATTATTAACAATTAAGTTAATTATTGACATTATTATTATTATTATTATTATTATTATTATTATTATTATTAATATTATTATTATTATTATTATTATATTATTATTATTATTATTATTATTATTATTATTATTATTATTATTATTATTATTATTATTACTAATACAATCGGATTTTCTTTAAAGATGTATTTACCATAGGCATGATGATGTAATCACACCCATGAGCCTATTATATATAAGTACTTATTACATGAAGCAATGATATGGTGGACAGATCTTAGAGAGAGTGATCATCTCATTTAGAAATTCCCGATGCTCTATAGCCAAGTGATAGCCATAGAGAGTTCATTCATATTTATTTCAAAATATGAGAATTGAACCAAGGGCTGCTTCAAATCAAAGGCGAGTCACATTTTAAGCACCAAATAACAACTGCTCTAATTTAATCCATGTAGGAAAAACGGCAGCTTCAAAATAAAAGAAAAATAAAATTAACAATTAATGATAATAGTTTATCAACGATAAATCCGTAAATTCATACCAACAGCAAATCCAATACAAAACGCTACATCGGCAATTGCGTAGACACTTCCATATACTGAGACATGGCGAATATCAACTAAATACCCCATCAACGGCAACATCGTGGAATCAACCATACCTGAAGATTAACGAAAATCCTTATATCT
>NW_022719802.1:1183986-1186200 GCF_011630105.1 Anneissia japonica
TATATATATATATATATATATATATATATATATATACAGCATTGCCGCAAGACGATTTAAAGTTTATCTCTATCATATCATTATTTACCTATAAAAAGCATCTCTTCGGAGATCTCGTCTTGTCGTAAATTGCTGATAAGAAGAGGGCGTATCATATCGAACGCTGCTATTTACCATGCATCAAGGACTGGTGCTGTCTAATACATATGCGCATGAGTGTGAAAGAATTTTGTGCTTCATCGGATTTGAATTCACAAAAAAGCCTCTATGGCCTAGTTGATTAATGTGTCTGCATAGACAGCAGAAGATCACGGGTTCGAATCCCGATTAGAGTACCTTGTTTTCCACACTCACAGATTCCTCTTTTTAACGTTTAAAAATAGTATTTTTATATAGGCCTATTATATATTTTCAGTATTACCGCAAGACGATTTAGAGTTTATCTCTATCATATCATATATATTTGATAGTTGATACGATGTAAAGTATATACATATATATATACATATATATATATATATATATATATATATATATGTTTATAAATGTATATATATATATATATATATATATAGACCTATTGTATAAAAGGAGCAGCCGAAAATTTTCGATAAAAATGTGAAATATTTTCGTAAACAGTTTGAGTTTACACCATATAAATCATTAGGCCTATATTATAGGATGATATTTCTTATGGTATGTACTACCTATCAGTATATTATGCTGCTACAAAATGTTTAGTATAATTGGAATAGAAAAGGAGTTGGAAGTGTATTGTACTGTACTCACCAATACCATTGCTCCCGCCGTTGTCAAAATACCAAACATTGCACACAACCACCTGTGAATACATATTATATACAATAATACATATAATTATATATAAACAGATGGATAATGATAATAACAGTGCTCGAATAGGGAACATGATGTTATAGTTAGGCCTATATCAAACATACCTTTTCAACAAAAAGATCATTTTTATAGTTGTATTAAAAAAACTGTCTCTGGTGGAATTCGAGCCTGCAACCTCTCGCTATCAAGGTAAGTATCATATCATTAGACCACAGAGATATAGTTATACGCTCAGATCTAAGCCCCCCCCCCCCACACCACCAAGCACCTTCTCTCATACAACTGGCTAAAACGCTCGGCTATTTATTTAAGACATTTATTAAAACTATGAACGATACAAAACACCCATTAAATCAGTTTATCACTCATCGTAGGTCAGGTACAAATAGACACAGACATTCCATGTTATCCATTACTTCAATGATAGATATGTCAGATAATACTAATTGTATTTTATCGGTTTGTTGCTTTTCGATTTAAAAAAACATCTAATAAGGCTTTTGTTGTTTTTGTATGTCTTTCATATTGTATGCAGCAAGTAAAAAGAATTTCATTTATCACATATTTGGTTTATGATATTAAATCTTTCTTGTATCTTGTATATAAATTTTAAAAAAGGCAAAAACAAAAACAAAAACAAACAGGACAATCAAGAAAGAGTCAGATAAATGTTTAAAATGTGCTGACATTTTCTTTTTATGTCATTTTATATTATGTCACTGTACAAAGCAATGTTTGGAATAGGCAATCAAAATCGTAATCGTAATGGTAATCATACACATAATCGTCATAATCATGTTTAACACGCATCATAGATCTCGCATGATGGTCGATGACAACTCGGAAATTTCAGATTTAATAGCTATTATACTAGATTCTTTGTTCCTGCTGACATTAATTTAACTTGTATTGGACCTATCATATAAACCGTAATTATTATTACAATTATTTCGTAATGTTCTGAATGATGCAATTCCTAATTGCGTATCTTCTTAATGAGTCCTCTAATTACTTTAATGGCAACATCTTATCAGCACCTCCATATCTTAATTGGTTGGGTGATGTTGCGTTGTATGTTCCGCATACAATATAAATTAGAGAATTTCTATATGTTCATTCAAATGAGTACCCATATTATACATCTTCTTCTATATTAGGCCTACTGTTGTTTTGCCTTTAGATACATGTGTACGTACATATATAATCCTTTTCAAGCCTCAAGCAGATTCTAAAAATGTATGAGAGAAAGTGCCTGCTTAGAACTGCGCTAGAGCTTTCAGACAACACTAGTTGCTGTCTCTTATACACATCTAGATGTGTATAAGAGACAGCCGTTAACACTGTTAAAACAGTGTATCT
>NW_022719802.1:1190701-1197289 GCF_011630105.1 Anneissia japonica
CATATAAAAAAACGCCGCAACATCTTTACCTTATTCAATTCTTCCATTTGGATTTTCATTGTAATATTTCGGCATTAATTTTGATTAATTAATTTTATTATTTATTTCTATATTTTTATGATTATTTTTGTTCACTGTTGTTGACTGACCAGGGTGTGTGGTAAGTTAATCACGTTGATAACCTTCAAAGGCTTCATCATCTGCTATTGTCGGTCCACTGCTGGACAAATGTCTCAAGATGTTGACGGCAAATCAATCTTCCCCTCTCTTGCTGTGCTGCACCGTTTTGCTCTTCCCCAATAAATATCGATCTCATTTCCTAATCTGTGACGTTGTTTTCCCTTGTCCGTTTTACCATCCATGGGGTTTTTAAGAGGATTAATACTTAACTACAATTTATTTATATGCCATAAAAATGCTCGCAACAATGGCTGAAACAGCCTTAGCCACTTGGCAGCCTGTCAACAATGCAATTTGAGGTATCTATACATTGTCCGCCCGAGATTGGACATCGTTTCAGTTTGGTTTGTACCGTCCTGCTGACTACAAGTTCAACAATCAGAATGAAAACCACTGAGCCGAACAGCATTTTTACCATTATTGTTATTAATAATAATAAGATTTGTAATATTATATTTTTTATTTGTATTCATCCCCCTCCCCCACTAGCTTGGCCAGGGCCTTCTACTACGCTCGCCAGTGTGTGGCTATTGTTTATGGGTCGATAAAGCATGGGTACCGTACGATATCTCGATTATGGTTAACCCTAACCATCTTCAGCGTACGGCACCTTATTTTTCGACACAATAAATATGGAATACCCTGGCTCTACTAATTGGCAGTAGGCCCTAGGTTGAGTCGTCAGTTTCTCTGTGGTTATTTTTTTATAGGATTGGCAATGCATAGGCCTACATACGACGATAGAGCCTAACAAACCTTTTTTTGCGATTATTTAATTACAATTCCCCCTGATGAACCGTCTGTAAAGCAAAATAGAGACTTTTCGACCCGCTCGAGTACTTATTTTTTTCCATCCATACTGATCGTTTTAGCTGAAGAGAGGGATTTAGCGATGGGCGTCACTTGACCTAACTTGGGTGTTGGATGTGACCAGACCTAGCATAATTATGCTTTTTAGCATAATTTAGATCCGTTTAGCATCTAGCATATGTGCTGGCATAATTTTGGCAAATTTAGCATAACTTAGCATAATTTTGTCCTAAGAAGTAAAATATCTCATACTGGTCTCACAAAAAAAAAATGGTCATGATTGAAACCCAACAAAATTAGATACCAGGTAAATTAAAATTGTTTTATCCAAAAATCCTTGCTTTTATCAATATCTATTATTAGGCGACATTGGCCAGAGGCAGGAAAGAGCATTTCCGAGCATCATAAAATAATAACTTTTCAGTGAAGGGCCACTGACCCCCTCCAAATTATTCTACCACATCATCAAGTCTGTTTTTTTTTTCCTTTTTGCCTTTGTCCTGCACCTCGACTACAGACCCTTTAATCAGTCTATCAAGTATGGGCCTGAACATTTCTGAAATGAACTGTATAAATGGGGAGAGCGAATATGATGTTATGCCAAGAAACAACTGTTTGATACAAAAAAAAGTGATGCTTTATTTTGACTATGATGGTACTATTATTATTCTCTTATATTAAATATTCTTAATTAATTTGTTTGAAGGGCTAAATTATTTTTAGAGTTGATCTTACGCATGTTGCATATAAAGTTCGATCCGTTTCTATTTCATACCCTCATCGCAGCCGCTGTTTGGTTCCTCAGACAATTTTTTTGGTAATCATACCCTCTTCGCAGCCGCTATTTGGTTCCTGAGACTATTTTTGGTAACTGCGCATGCTCGACATGGCTCGATAACGTCACTTACTCAATGCACATGCTCACTGGCTGTCTAGCATTTCCAAGCACATGCTCACTGTGTTTTTATAGATAATTCACAGACGTTATTTGGTAACTGTGCATGCGCATTGCTTAGTTCAGAATTCCCATTTCTTCGTAGTAAAAGCTACCGCTACCTACATTTTTTTAATGACTGTTTTCTCTTGATCGTACAGCCTAAAGTTGAGACGCGAAAATTGCAGCCTTATCAATTTCATAATATGACGCAATTGCTTGGCCGGAAAAATATTTATGTGTAAATAATCGTTATGATTACATATAAGTAAGATTATAAGGCCCAAGTTAGTTACTGATATTAATGGTATGAACACACTAGAACATTTAGATGTAGTTATAGTGAACAATATATTTAATAACAGTGTTTGGTAAAGACAAGTAAAATCCACAAGTCAGTTTTATACGCCAGTATTAACATTTCTTATTCTCCAGTTCATTCAGTTTTAAGTATTACTTTACTGTTTTGTTGAAAATATAGTCTGCAATAATAAAAGAATAATGAAGATCAGTATTTGAATTGCTTATGTACTTAATTAAGTTAAATTATTACCTTTCAATTACAAAATGGAAGGATGTTTTACTTCCATTTTTACATATTGGATCTATGATTATTTAAATATCCTCAAATCAAGGGAGAACTAATATTGTGTTGACAATTTTATTCACATATAATTTAATAGAGATTCTTCCTTTCTCTTTGGGCGATTATGAATAACGTCAATGAAACGGCAGCTTTTGTTTAATTTTACTAGCTAAAAGACAATAAAGACAGGTCTCTTGTTTCTGTCAATTGAGATAAAAATATACGCAATATGTCACTAAATAAAAGTAAATGTTGCCGAATTCAAGAATATATATATATTTTAATTTGAACAAATCGTCTGCTTACTGAGTATTATGATTAAAATTTTGTTCTTGTAAAAATAATGATAATCCGTCATATTTACGAGTGAACTGTACCGTGGATACTGTACGACTTTCTAGAAGTATGTCTAATTCTAATTTTGTCGCGTTTTTCTTGTTTTTCCTCCTGTTTTTTTTTTTCTTGTTTATTTTTCTCAGTTTAATAATTTTAAAAGAATTATAATTGAAACATTTTCACTTATTTTCTTTTTAATAATTCTTAATGTATTTTTTTACTTTAATTATCGAAATAATAATCGTAATGATATCTTTATATTGATTTATAAATATTGATGTATTTTTTATATTTTTAATAAATGTTGCTATCATAATTGTAATAATGTTTTCATACAGATTTTTAAATTTTGATGTATATTTTCATTGAATGATTTTGTATTTGTCTTTTCAAAAAATAATACAAACCATTTCAGCCTCTGCTGTTATTTGTAATTTCATGTTTTATACCAAATACATGTTTGATTTAAACCAATCCACCACATAGGTAAACGGTGATGTACGCGACAGACGGATTCATGGATTGGGGAAGGCAGCCAGCCCGAACTCTCTAAAGTTTTAAACATTCAAACTTTGAGAAAACAATTTCGCCCATCGAGAGGTGCCATAGACATTTAATCATTCACAATGGTGGGGCTAGGTGAGTGCCTTCCATCTGTAAAATTCCCCCTCCCCTGCCTCCACCCTCACCCCCCTCTTTTTAGAATTTCTGCATCCGCTTTGTAATAGCAGGGAACAGTGGTAATAGTAATAACAACTTGACTTCTCATGCAACGAACAAACAGTAATTTGGAACCTCTAAACAGGACTTCGTACATTGAGATAATTATAACAATTTCCAGGTCATTATTAGCATTATAAGAGTCAATATGTTTTTAGTTTAATATTGATTTTTGAAAAAAAAATCACCTCCAGTTTCAATACCATATCGTGTTTAAATAATGACTTTGATACATAACTAAAAAACAACTGTTTCAAATCTCACGTACTGGGCCATATTACAAACGAAGCTGATATCACATTGATCAGAGACCCCTCCTCACCCCCTCCATCCATCATAAATTCTCCTTACATGATTCAGTGCTCTTCAGGTTGAATATATATAGGCTTACACAGAGGAATGAGCAAAAATCCGGCAATAGAGAGGCCGAAAAAAACTAGGCCGAAATTCGCTGTAAGATCGGTAAATAAAGCTGCAGTGAAAAGATGATATAATATTATTCTAATATCGAATAGTATTGGATCGTTCCTAGATCCCAATAGGCCGTATACCCTTACTGCTCGTCGGTACACATTATTGTGACGAATGCTCCTGTGTTTTATTATTCTTTTATTTACTTTTTGGACCAAGGCAACAATATACCAAAGAGCAAACTTACATCACTTTTTTAAGTGCCAATTTCTTCACAACCCCCAAGCATACACACTTAAGTCTCATTATGATTCTTATGTTGTGAGAAAATTATTTTGCTGTGACAGGAATTAAAACCAGGACCATGAGATTGGACGACAAGGCTCATAACCACTAAGCTATTCAACACCACTCTGTATAATATAAGAGTTCCACACGTCACTTGTGATTTTTTTTTTTTTTTTTTTTTTTGTCGTGCTTCGACAAATTCTGTATTTACTAACGGTATACGTTGGGGCTCATCACAATCTGTCGAACAGCGCAAACTCCTTAACAGGGGATCAAGTCAGGCCAAAGACATATCGATAAAACAAACTAATACTGGCAACGGTCCTTCGATGAGAAAGTGGATGAAGAGAATGAGAGCCAGCCTAGACTCGCACGGAAGCATTCTCGGCGATACCCGAAATTAACTTTGCCTAATTATTACATTGTCATTAATAGAAATTCCAAGCTTTCTATTTTTAAATTCATGTTTATTGGCAAGAGAATTAGATAGAGTGGACAACTTGTGTTACACCTTCTTTTTTGGAAGAGATATGATTCAAATTCATCAACCAAAAATTTGCGTCATATGAATACATATTGAATAACATTGAATATTTTTCCACTTACACCTGTACTGGTTATGGCTTTCATAAGAGCACATCGCCAAACCGTATCAAAGGCCTTTCAAAGTCTAAAAATGTCAGTTATGTGGGGAGTTCTGCCTTCAGCTTTTCTTGTATTTTTTTTTGTTCGATTTTAGTATTTTAACGTTTTTAAAATCTGAAGTTTGAATTGGTAATGTACTGTTGTATTCTATCGTATTTATATTTTGAATGTATTTGAATGTATTTTTATATGCAAGGTTTCATCGAGCAAAACATTTCTTTTTTTAGAGATCAATAAAGTTTTTTTCTGATTCTGATTCTGAATAATACTCTTTTTTGATATCAAAATGTGGTCTTCGCATCAAAAGAGGAAACCCCCATAAACTTCAGTTAAAATAGCTAGGTCTATAAAATATATCTGATATCTTGTTATCCACTATTTTACAGATGATTTTGCAACATGTAAATTTAGATTTATTTCTAAGGTAATTATTTAGATTTATATATTGTCTTTCTTGAATAGGCAGTGGCGTTACCAAATGGTTTTATGGTGCCTGAGTACCCATTTTTGTTCAAACGTGAAAAATGTAATTTATGTTGTAGTCATTATGATCCATTCCCTAGTTTTGCACCATGGGGCATTAGTTGAGAAGGGTTTTTGCGGGGCGTTTATTCGAGGAGGAGTTTATTTGAGGGAGGTATTTATTTTTAAATATGTTTTAGGTTTAAAACGGATACGTATATACTCAAAATAAATGCCCCTTAATTTCGCTGTAAATGTGCATCCACAACACTTAATTACCATCAAAATGTGTTATTGCGTGTTGATAAAGACTTACTGATCCCAGCCAGGTTATAGTCCAGCAAACTTTGGTTGGTTGCATCTTTTTTGCTATATTTTTAAAAAGTTGGATATGATGTAGAGTAAACATAGATAAATCAAAAAAGTATGTGCAACATTTTTTTTTCATACGTAAGGGGGGTTGCCATCCTTTTCAAAATGGCCGCCATTATTTCCTAAAATTGTCACCAATATTGTAAATGTGTGTCATTAAAATGCAGTATTCAATTGGAAATCCACTCATAACAATGACAGCAACAGTTAACTAAATATTTTTTAGTTATTACAATTTAAAATGGCTGCCATTTTCCATTATTTTAGCTTTTTAGCATACATATTAATATAATAATAACCGATCTGTACTGTAAAACGAAAACGTGTGATAGAGCTAGTTATATGCAATTGCCATATGCTGTTAATGGTTATTACCATAATATAATGTGTCATCATCAGGCATTGTAGTCCTGTCCGAAATGTAGCAATATCAGAGGTTGCATTTTTTTTGCTATATTTAAAAAAAATTGGATATGATTTAGAGTAGAAATTGATAAATCAAAAAAAGTATGTTCAACATTTTTTTTTTCATACGTAAGGGGGGTTGCCAGCAGTTTCAAAATGGCCGCCATTTTTTCCTAAAATGTTCACTAATACTGTAAGTTTATGTCATTAAAATGCAGTATTCAATTGGAAATTCACTCATAACAATGACAACAACAGTTAACTAAATATTGTACACATTTTTGAGCTATTAAAATTTAAAATGGCTGCCATTTCCATTATTTTAGCTTTTTAGCATACATATTAATATAATAATAACCGATCTGTACTGTAAAACGAAAACGTGTGATAGAGCTAGTTATATGCAATTGCCATATGCTGTTAATGGTTATTACCATAA
>NW_022719802.1:1199100-1200693 GCF_011630105.1 Anneissia japonica
ACGTTTTCGTTTTACAGTACAGATCGGTTATTGTTATATTAATATGTATGCTAAAGAGCTAAAATAATGGAAAATGGCAGCCATTTAAAATTGTAATAGCTCAAAAATGTGTACAATATTTAGTTAACTGTTGTTGTCATTGTTATGAGTGAATTTCCAATTGAATATTGCATTTTAATGACATAAACTTACAGTATTAGTGAACATTTTAGGGAAAAATTGCGGCCATTTTGAAACTGCTGGCAACCCCTCTTACGTATGAAAAAAAAAATGTTGCACATACTTTTTTGATTTATCAATGTGTACTCTACATCATATCCAATTTTTAAAAAATATAGCAAAAAAAATGCAACCTCTGATATTGCTATATTTCGGACTGGACTATTAGAAACATGTAATTCTACTTGATAGAACTCCAATAGAATGTGTTCAGAATGATGTTGCTTCCATTAGATTTGTTTACAGTCATTTAGTACGGCATTTATTCGACGGGGCATTTATTCACAAAGGGGCGTGTATTCAAATAAATACGGTTTATATTTTGTATAGGCCTACAGCACCCCACCTTCCCCACACTTTTTTTTTCCCAAAATTCTGGATACGCCACAGATAGAGAAAATATAATATTTCTTATTCCCTTCATCTGGAATATTTTCAATGTCAATTAATCAACATTTAATTAATGAAGCAGACAATAAATGTTTAGAATTTTTTAGAATGAAAGAGATTGGATTTTAATTTCAGATTTAAATTAAAACTGTGTAGGCGAGTAATATTAAGATACACATTTTGTAAGCTTTATATATAATACAGTACCGTATATCAATTAAATTTAATGAAAAATTCCAGCCTTCAAAATGTATTTACCTGAGACAGTCGAAGCCGACGATCCAATTCCTTGTACCATCCTAGCTGTCAATAACACGCCATAGCTTTCGCCGAAGGCAAATACTGATGTTA
Organism: Anneissia japonica; assembly: GCF_011630105.1. NCBI lineage: Eukaryota > Metazoa > Echinodermata > Crinoidea > Comatulida > Comatulidae > Anneissia > Anneissia japonica. The sequence goes on from NW_022719802.1 coordinate 1,200,061, forward strand.
AGAGTAAAATAAAGAGTGCATTTGTTTCAACCGTAATTATGTGCCGATGACACTTTACAATAATTGGCCAGCTTATAGTTTAAATTTGACTCTGATTTTCCTCGAATAATGACCTCATTACGGTGGTGCGACGATACAGATTTTGAAATGCAAGAAAAAATATGTAACTAAATAGGCATTTCTTGATATTGTCTATTTAGGCCGCATATATCACTGGAATTATACACTTCAATATTCGTAAAGAAAATGTATAAATTAATTCTTTTATTAAATACGGTAATCAGTCTGTCCTGTTTATACATAGCAAAGGAAGACTTATATTTGCAATAATACTAAGCTATGTATTCTGTTGATCAGGTAGGAATCCCTCCAATATATTGGAAGAAGAATACTCTAACATAACAAGCATCATTGATAACGTACTCACCTAATGTCGAAATGAACATTATGCTAAGTCCGGTAAACATCGGTATGTGAAAGCCAATCCTACGGAGAAAATTTAGCATGGGGTGTCAAAGAGATCATTATTATACAATTATGGATATACTCAATGGTGTAAGGACATCTATCAATTAATGATAGAGAACCCATTGACAACCCGAACGACGTCAAAAGGGTCTTTATTCTGTATAA
>NW_022719802.1:1200848-1212738 GCF_011630105.1 Anneissia japonica
CTCCAAAATAGAGTTATGATATAATTTAAACCATGACCAATAACATAATACCATCATACCATCATACCAACATCACCATCATCATCATCATCATCATTATTATCATCATCATCATCATCATCATCATCATCATCATCATCAGTATCATCATTATCATCATCATCATTATCATCGTCATCGTCATCATCATCATCACTATCATCATCATCATCATCATCATCATCATCACCATCATCATTATGAGAGTGGCAGGGGAGGCGCAAAGGGGTGTGAGCAGGGCCCTCGTATGGGAGAGTTACCTCCCTAACCCCCCACACAAAACCACAATTCGTCGGCCGGTCGGATCGGCCGACTACATATATCGATTAAATGAAATCGATTAAAAAAAACCCTTTAAAACCCTAAATTGTCATATTTTTCGAGAGATTCGTCCCCGGACGGACCACTTTCGAAAGATTTTGAGCGACGCCCGACCGTGCCCATTTTGCTCTCGTCGGGGACCTCGGACCATCCAATGTTGGATGAAGCTCTCCTTAAGCAGTTTTCACTTCCTGCTTTTTGAAAATGTTTGTACACTTTGTAAAAACTTCATTTTTATGCATTTACAGGGAAAATGCATCATGCAGGCATGTACTTCATTCATTCGGCGCATGCATTATTGTTTTTAAACATTGCCCATAGTCTTCAATCGACATACACACGTAAAATATGAGTCTTCAGATTTGGAAACTTGGTCTCGCCACCTTAATGATAAACCAACTACGGCTCATTCTATTAAACCTGTACGCATTCAGTGGCGGATCCAGGAATTCTAAACAGTGGGCCCTGGAGGGAATTCACAGAGTCTAGACCACCTCAGCCCCACCATGGCTGGGGCTGGTAAAACAATTATGATTATGGCACCTCTACTATACTTTTTCTCAATTTTTTTTTTCAATTATTATTTTTCGTCCCTCCTCCCCAACCCTTGAATTTACCACTGGCGTTAACCGTCAAACATTGTATCTCACCTATTTGTTAGTGGTCCAACAAAGGGATTAGTAATGAGCTGAGCGATAGCTTTAGATGCAAATAACACACCGATGTAAACACTTTCTTTTTGAACTGTATTTTCAATTATATCCGGAACTTCAGTTTCCGCCGGAGTAAAGTTGCTGGGAATTATACTATAGTTTTCATACTTTGCATAAACATTTGTTGGCTTTGATTCACGCTGTGCATCTTCAGCCTGTTGCTCGTATAAGAAATCCGGAATTATTGGAACTGTAAGAAATATGAATATAATAATATCGGGATAATTAAATAATAATGACAATAACAATTACAATGAATATTAAGAATTATTTTCTATTTAATGTACTATTTTGTTAGGCCTTTTTTCTCAATGCAGTTCTGCACACTGCCATGAAAAATATTTATTGAATAAAGATACCTTGATATATAAAGATACCTTTTTAAAGCCCAGCTTAGAAAAGTTAAACACGGTGGCACGCCAGGCCTTGTTACTATAGGCTTGAGATAAGCCACCTAGTTCAGACTGGCATGTGGATAAACCCGGTGAGTTGAGCCGGGTTTATCCACCTAGTCTGAACTAGGCCATAGGCTACGTTCAGACTTGGAGATAAGCCAGGCTTGAGTTAAGCCCGGCTCACGTTAAGCCCGGCTTAACTTTGCCGGGCGTTCAGACTAGCGGGTTTAGCAGGCAAGAATTTGCGTAATAAAGAACCGTAACCAGGAAACGTGTTTAAAAAAAAAAAAAACATTGCTCGCGAAACGTACCTCGCTCACAGCATACGTAATTGAATGCTGATTGGTCATTTCGTCACCCGAAGTCAATGCAAAACCCCCCGCCATTATTAAAGCCCGGCTTAGAAAAGTTAAACACAGTGGCGCGCCAGGCCTAGTTACTATAGGAACATAGCCCGGCTTGAGATAAGCCACCTAGTTCAGACTGGCAGTTGGATAAACCCGGTAATTTTAGCCGGGTTTATCCACCTAGTCTGAACTAGGCCATGCTATTTTGAGTCGCGAGCGTGGTGGTATGCATGACGAGGAATTACTGGTATCTTAAAGACAATGTTCTGAAACAATTAACGGTCATCATGTTTATCACTGGCCTTTTGTTTTCTCAACGAATAATATAAGTCGTGAGAGAAACATTGTTGGTTTATTTATCTTTTGAATGGCGTGCTTTAGAAAAAAAATCCCATACGTCACAGCGCGGCGGATGTGATGCATTTAATACATTTTATTGAAATATCGAGAATATCCTTTATTACGCAACTAAATTAATCTCCATCAATATGGTGAGAAGGTTTTTTCTTTTTGAGATTTGTCAGCAAAGAGAGTTGGCAACTATAACAATTTGATGGAGAGAAACAAGGGAAGTTGAAGAGTTACGGAACATTTCTTTCTTGATAATTAATATTTCTTCATCGTTGAAGAAGTCCTGAGAATAGGACAAAATATATTTGTGCCTATATTTCCTAACACCGTTGTTCATTTTATAATTTCACTCTCTCTTATATACACAGGTATAGGTATTTCTTTTGAAATAAACCAGTGTTTTATAATCCACATGACTCATTGCTTCAATTCCTTGTTTCAATGCCTTTTATATAATTTCAAGAACACACGTGGATCTATGACGATATATATATACTGTCTCTTATACAAATGTGATCGTTACAATATTTTATAGACATGTTTCAAAACAGGTCAAACATGCTACTGATTGTTTACCGTATTGTCGGTCAAACTCGTCTTTTCTAAAAACAAATGTTATCAAATTTTTATGTTTACAAAGTAATAGTCCTATACTGTAACATCACATAAAAAAGAAAAGAATACAGTAATATTTATTATTTTATTATTATTATTATTATTATTATTATTATCTAAGTTAGGAATCTTTAAAATGACATCAAACCACTAAACATAGGGCCTACATATTAAAACTATAAACAGATCAGAGATAGTTTAATAAGTTTTATAGTGAAAAATATAATAAGAAATCTTACCAACAACGGTGACAAGTATATTGTCAAGGAGAAGCGCCATAAACACGATGAACAACAGAAACGTCCTCGATTGACGCAAACTATTAATTTTTCCCAACAAGTTAAATCCGATGTTGAGCTCTGACATCACGTACAATTTCTTCCTTTTAAAAATCCAAAATGCATATATCTTCCGAACGCTACCTACACAGACAAAGAAACATACTGTTTACTATTTACTTTGTTAATCATTATTTGGGTTGAGTTGTTGCAATGTCAGACTGAATCAAAATTTCCAGTGATTTTCAGTCTTTGTACATGTGAAAATGAGTCACTTGTTAACAAATATGACAATTAGTTAACCTATTAATATGTACAAGTAAATCATATACTGTAATACGATTATTTGCTATTTGAATTAAGTTTCTAGGATTAGATTTGGAGTAGCATCATTTTAAATTTGAGATAGGTCTCTATGATAACACAGGAGAAATTCACTTCTATATAAAGTTTCCTGTTGACGCACATTCTGTTTAGGCTGTTTTTCAGAATCAATAAAAAGAGGAAAATCAGTAGGTGTTTTGTAAGGCAATTTTCTCAAGATATAGGACTACCTGAATATTAAAAAGATCATACTCATGATCTAGTCAACCTAGGGATTTAATTATAACAAAATATAGCTTAGATTAGCAACAAAATAAAAAGAAAAATATGAAAAACCCTAAAACTTAATTTGTTAAAATAGGACAAATTGAAATGCGTACCACGAACCATTTTGTCAAAACATCTCGCTCGTTTTATGAAAACTGCTGTAAATAATTTAAGTGTAAAATAAAACTATACAAATCACAAAGAAACAACTCAAAGTATTAGAACCATATTTCCATTTTAAAAACTGAAAAATTGCGAAGCTAAAATCTTGAAAAACATTTAAATACAGTAGGACTTTGTACGCAAAAATTAAAATTGAAGCTGTTTGTTTAATTAACATTCCAAGATACAGTATGCACGTAATATGTCTATATGTTGAACTTAATACTAAACAGAAAACAGAAAAAGAGCTCGAATTTGAAACATACAATATTAGACAACATGTATTTTGCAGCCTACCAAAGACAAACGTCTTCCCGTAATAAATTAAGTCGGTCTTCCCTCGTCAGTTAGCAATCATATTGTAACGCAAGCAGAGCAAACTAATGACTTCTTCAACGCACCAATTTTAATTACTGTGATGTCAATGATTGCCCCAGCCAATGACGTGTCCACGATCAATAACAGTGTCAGAATGTACTGATTCTGAAACAAAGTCATTCACTAAGCTGTCAAAAACATACCCAACTCGAGGTTGTAGGCCTACGTACTAAGAATCATGTTTTTTGTTCAAAGACGTTAATTAAAAACCTCGTGCTGTTGCTTATGTGTTACGATATGGAGGAGTCGCTTGATGTGAAGTTGTCAGTTACACTATAAAGATGTATATCATATCTTCATTGACACCTAAGTTTTTTCGCTTAGGCCCTATACAACATGCAAGAACAAGAACAAGAATGATATTGTTAGGTGCGACCAACCATTTACAGAATAAAGATTTTATATTTTTTACATTTTTAACAGGATTAGGCCTAGTTGTGAACACTGTTTTAAAGTTTCAAAATTTTGTGAATAAATGTCTACTTTTATCATTGCACTTTAAAAATGTACGAAACATAAAGAGGGAGGCGACCTGTTGTTTAAAGGAAACATCTAAACCGATAGCGAATTCTGAGTTTATACAAAGGTAATTTAAATTTACAGTTATATTTTGAACTCTTCTGACGTCATTCATCCAAGCCGTACAATTAACCTATCAAAACAGACTTGAATCGTTTTATTTCAGATTATTTACGTAGTAGATTGCTTGCCAGTGTTCAGATATACCACTTTTATTTAGTGGAAAGGTAGGCCTAATCTATAATCCAAAATGCCAATAGATACGAAGATTATAATTGCTTGCACGATCTAGGCAAATATTGAAAGTCGCTTCGATTTTGATTACTCCCATTGAACGTAAATTGCAGACAATAATGATTTAATCACCAGTTTGATACGAGGTCTTATTCGCAATATTATTTTTATTTTCAATCTTTTACGCAACAAATATATTATAATATAATTATTTGATAACATGTTTAACCAAGATTATTTAATCAGGTAACAATGTACATGTTTTGTATTGGGGTCCGTGAATATATTGTATTTTGATTTGTACAGTATAATAGTAACAATAATTATAATCAATTTCTAATATAATAATGATAAAATATATTAGATTCAAAGTATTATTAATAATACAGTAGTATTAGAAATATTTCTAATGGAATTGGTATAGTAACCATAATAATATAATAATAACATATAAAATTGTAATAGCTCAGTTTTTCATTAATAATGTTTAATAATGATAATAATCACGTACATGAAATACACGTAAATAAATAAATTATATAAATAGCTTACGTTGTATAGTTTATTAAAGTACTATTGTGGTTAATATGAAGGTAAAAATATTGTCCTTATCAATCACGGGCATTTAAATAACATTATTTTTTACATATAAGATGCCTACCGCATGTATATCTGCCACAAAATCTAAATTTAAGCAGCTTTGTGGTAAATGTCTGAAAATCATTGATACTGATATTTGTGTCTGGTTAGTGTCTGTAATAACTTTGTAATTGATCCAAATGAAAAATTAAATAAGTTAACTAAATTGTTATTTTTTTAATTTTTTGGTAACTATGATAGTAATGATAATTGTCATCATTTTAAAAATAAGAAAGTAACAAATAATTATGATTGATAAATCAATCATAATGCTAAAAATATATGTTTTGTATATTGAATCTGTGCTTTAAACAACGTACCAGACATATGGTCATGGTAAATTGATCTTGTAGTTGAGCAAGGAATAATGTAATTACAGGAATTAAGGTAGTTTTAATTAAATGGATTGTGATTTCAGGAACAAAAGGATAAGATTACGTTTACGTTACGCCTCGTAATGTAAGAACATCACATGACAGAGAAGCTTCAATCTGTTGCGCGGCGCTTAAGAGGCGGAATGATTTGTCTTTCTTCTTTAGTAATTCATTTCTTCCTGCTCAAGCTCAATGCATCTATTTATGCTATTTCTTACGGATCGTTTTCGATTATCTGTTAAACATATATGTACGTTGTTTTCATTCAAAAAATGGCAAAAGGAATGATTTTAAAAGAAACGTTTTACAGTATGGCAATTACTATATGAATTTGATGGCTTACACGCGAAGGTCAAAAATATTCATAGAAATATAATTGGTTCTCATTTGCTCAGATTGCATTGGAGTAGTTTAGCCTAATTGAACTCTCAGTGTGAATGTTATGATAACATTAAACTTATGTATTTAAATAAATATTGTCCATATTAATATGCACACAATGTCTATCAATAAACATGTGATACACGTACTATAAGTACAGTAATAACAGTAACAATAATAGTAGATACGCACAACTAACTTGAAACAGATAAAGAAAACAGCATTTGAAAGGAAAATCTAATATACTTATTGTGACAAATAGTATTGGCGGCCATTTGGGATTTGAAGTCATGTTTGATGTCTGAGTTATCAACCCGTTTTTTTTTATCATAGTCTTTCTAAAAATCATTTAATTTAATATGAAAACTTAATTGAACTGAGGTGCATTTTACTAATCCATGTCTCTACATGAGGCTGTTTTCTAATGAAACAAAGGCTAAGCATCCGCATGCTCCATAGAATATTATTGTAATGTGTCTGGAATTGATGAAGCTATGAAGGTATATTGTATTGTAGATGATTTTATATAGACAAAGTATATTTTAGAGCAATAAAATAGTAGGCTAGAAAGCGATACCCTACCATGGAAGATTGTATTCACTAATCTTACAATGACTTCACAGTGGTGGGTGGGCGCCAGTGAGGATTGTGTGCAGGTAATATCCACCAGTAGGGAGCGGTATTACAGCATCTAATACTACTTTGTCTGTCAGATTTCTACAATACTAATAAAAATAACACCTTTATTAAAGGTATATCACAGAATTCAAACATACGTCTGGACTACTCTTCCAATTTTTAGACGGTCGATTCGTATCTCCAACTTACAAATACTACCCGTTTAAGAGCAGCAGTGAATGTATGGGTGTAGATCACGCAAGATATATAAGAGACACAGTTTCCGCAAAGGAGGTGCTGCGACGCAAGTAGCAAACGAAGGGATGCCAGAAAACGCCACACGAAAATGGGACGGCGGCACGCAAATCCCTCGCGCCGCCGATATAGGCCTACGATATAGGCCTATCTTTATATATATGAGCAATTTCACAGTGAATGGACACGCCCCAAGCAATTTTTTTAGCAAGGTATAACTAAAGATTTTATTGTTTAAAATGAAATATTTTTACATTTATATTATCATATAAATGAGCATACATATTAAAAATCATTTCATGATCATACAATTCACAGTAAAAAAAAAACAATGATAAATTGACATACTTTTTAGCCATATTTCACCATACAAAAGTGTGACAAGACAAAAATGTCTAAAATTGGATGTAGTATATTTTTTTAATTGTATTACAAGGAAGGAGCTCATTATTTCTATATGATATATATTGGAAGCTAATAAAATAAAACACTAGAAAGAAAAATAAAATCCTTTTTTATTTAAAAAAATATGTAATTTGATGGCTTTTTTAACGGGCCGTGTAACATTTGTATGTCAAAAAAAGTTCAAAGTGGCCCAACATTCCTAAAAAAAATGTGTGTTATTTTAAAATGTTTATCAAATTGGTGAATATATATAGGGCCTCACAAGAAAATATTTTTAAAAATTGGTAATGAGGCATATTTGTTTTGGAAAGACAATTTAATTATCTTATCACACCCTCATTCCAAAACATTGATATATCTTTTGTTCCACAGAGTTTAGCCTAAATCCTCTTTACTCTATTTTTCCATGAAAATGTAACGATACCGTGCCATTTACTGTGAAATTACTCATATATATATATGTATATATATATATATATATAAACAAATAGATAAATAATAATAATATATCGCATTCAGCTAGTACATTGACAGCTTTCTTGCAAAAAAATGTAGTAGTTTTTTTCGGCGACTGCGTCCGTGTGGCAGCCAAGTTTTCTTTATGTTACATTTCATATCTTTCTAATATCCTCACAAATAGGCTTGAAGCATACAATTGCTTCAAGTCTTCTCATTCTTTGTTCGGTGTAATGAATTTGAACTAATTTCAATGTCCAGAATCCAGAATAGCTCATATTCGCACATGTGTCAGCCTCGGTATTAATTCCAAACTGGCCAGACAGGACTCATCCAATATAACTTCCTTAAAAATAATTTGTTGAATATCTGGTTTTTTTTTTCAATTTACAACGATATCAGACTTCTATTATTAGACTATTATTCTTAATATTGGTTGATTAAGAAAATATATTTCAGCCATACGAATTACTAACTAAGTGTTTTCAACATAGAGGAACAGAGGTTAAAACTATTTTTTCTATTTATTAAGATGACTTACTTGCGTCATATTTTTGGTGAACAAACACTTATATAGGGTTTCCGCAATACAAAATTAGCATGTTTTGCGACTAAGTGTTTTTACATAGGCCTGAACTGTTCTTTTGTGACTACTGTGCATTGATATTGACCATCGCTGTTTCATACCTGTTGAGAATGTACACTGAAATTGCCATCAAGTACGGCGACAGCGTGTGCCAAAGTCCGCGAGTGTAATAGTTAAGCTTGATTCTCACATTATTAGCGCAATTTAAGACGCCAACCACTCTCCGAGTCTTGCGTTTTTGTGTCAAGCCACTTGCGGTTGCGTTTAATACGTGCTATGTGAACCAAGTTTCAGCAGTTGAATAAAACGATTTTAACATTTTTTATGCAGAAATTTTCTCTTCAGTAAATACCAATGGCATAGGCCTATGTCTGAACGCTTTAAAATTGAAAAATGAAGTAAGGTGAAAACTGGTGGCAAAGTGGTAAATTACACCAAATGAGTAAAATCAAAAATCATATTCGTTAATAATGTATTTATTTCCAAGGCAAATTTTGATGTATATAAAAGAAAATAATTACAAGATTAAGATTGTTTATAAATACGTAGACTAAATATATCATTTTATAACAATGGAAATAAAATATCCGACTGAAGTTTTCACTGGTATTTAATAGGCCTATACCTACTTTTTATGATTTTAATATGTTGTTTTGGGTAATTAATAAATTTAGAAAAATAATATTCAGAAAAAAAAATGTTAATTTAAAGTGTTTGCATACTAAAGAGAAGAAAGAGAAGAAGAAGGGAAGTAAGAAAACAAAATGTTTTTTAAAGTAATGACTAATAACAACATTTCTTTTTTATTGCTTTTTATGTATGCCTCTTGTACGTTATGTTTTTGTGTTATTATTGGAAAAAAGCAAAAAAAAAAAAGTCTCAGCAACGTAGGCCTGGCTCAAGTGCTACGCGTTACTATTATGTCAACACACTGGCATTTATAAATTGGGTTCTACTGTACCTTCGAGTGAGCTAGCTGTGCATACTTCATTTTAATATCCTACCTATTAACTTAATGTCAAAATCAGATGACTTATCTTCTTCAATTTCCAACCTCAACTATCACAGAATAATAATTTTTCTAATAAACCATCGACCTTTCGCATAGTTTAATCCTGCTTCCGCATACCCTTTCGAAAGGCATCGCGAAACTCAACAACAAATGTCCCAAAATAGTCGGATCATATTGGTTTTCCTCAATATTAAAGCTCAAAACCATCTTCATTTCACCTACATATCTCTTTACGCATAAAAAGAGCTCTGCATTTGTGTGCAGTGACTTGAACTTGGTAAATATTGAGAAACATGAGAAGGCTCAGCGCATATTTACTGAAAAGATTGGTTTTCGCCTACAAACTGTAAACACGCAAAAACATCATAAATCAAGTTTTCATATTATATTGAACATAACAAAAAATGAATCTATATTAAATACATTTACAGTTTTTGCATTAATTGTTTTAATCATCACATTTTCATCTACCTGATTAGGTCTAGGGCCCTAACATAATTTTCCATGCCAAATTTTGTTAGGCCCTCTTCACGTCCAAAGGCATACAAATATGGACAAACACAGGATTATAAGTGGGTTTTAGATCTTAACTTGAAAACAGATGGATTTGACTTGTAGACGGAATTTTAATATTGTAATACAATTCCACAATGACCACCTCCGTCTGTGATTATAGCTCATCTATGACCAGAAATGGAACCGTCAGATATAAATTTAATTATATTTTTTCATTTTTTCTCCATTTAAAAAAATATTTTGAAAAATAAATTGTTGGGTTGGGGGAGAGGGTGGCTCTGTATTAATGTTGGTGATGATACTCCAATCGATAAGGTCGCAGACCTTCAGTTACGGGTCTTATATTGGCTGAAAGTAACAGTCATAACGACGTCTCTACCAGTGATTCATATACTTATAACATTAGGACGACAATGACAGAACCTAACCCATATAAACATGTATAAATAAGCCAAAAATAGACGCACTGTTTGTAACATTTAGATATGTTATCAACGTATCTTCATCAGACAAACAAATGACGATCAGTAAATAACGGTTTGAAACGTTACAAACAGTACGTATATTAATGGTTTACTTACAAGAAGTTTCTATGTTCATACAACAAGAAACCAGATGAAACTCCATAAAAAATAACATAGGTTATGAATACATCTCTTCAACCCATTGCTATAATGACTATAGGCCGTATCCAACATTTTACGCAGCTTTCATGACACGTCACCGTAGTATATTATCTTTCAAGTTAATAACCTCTTTAACATCCTACCTCGTAGCAAAGAAATTAATAATATATCGGCGTTCATCTATGAACGGTCGTAAGGGAGCCACTGGATGTCCACATGATTGATGTCCACTGGTCACGATACCAACAAAACACAAAATACATAGGATTCGGTGCATGATATTATAATTTGAACAGGCGTGGCACCATATTTTACATCATATTAACTATCGTAATAGATCTATAGGCCTATATGTATATAGATAATACCTAACTATAATTTTTCTTAATGGATTGTCCTTTTTTTGTTGTTCATCGGAGGGAGCTTCCACCTGTGTCCCGGATTCAATAAGTTGACTGGTTGGTAAAGATACTTGAGTATTCGTGACCTGGCATGAATAGATATAAATCAAGCCACTTGAATGTCTAATTGCTTCATAGACCAGATAATATTAGTATTACTTAATTGTTAAGTAAGGCAAGACTGTATTGGCCATTGAGAATAATTATGGTGTGGATGGATTTATTCGGTGTAAACACCAAGGATAACTCACGACACTCAAGACTTATTTTCAGTGCGGTCCTTCTGAAGGTGTTTGGGAGGTACACTGAGAGACAATCCCATACTCTTTTCCGAAGAGTGTAAACTGCGTTCAGTAACGTGCACATGCGTCATGCACACACGACCAACGACTTAACCGTCTCATCCGATAGACCGTGCGCTATCTTAATTTGTAGTTTAGCCCTTCAGCTGAAATACAAGGAGAGCAGCGATGGAAATTGAACCGGGGACCAATAGATTTCCACGGTTCAGCACACACACAGTGGTGGCTACCGACTGAGCTAAAAAATAGGCCTATGTTAATTCTAATGTTTGTATGATAATGGTTTGTTACTTATACGTTAAAAAGATTACTCTTTTTAACGTTGAAAAAATGTATTTATATATATTTACAGTATTACCTCAAGACTATTAAGAGT
>NW_022719802.1:1213027-1217579 GCF_011630105.1 Anneissia japonica
ATATACATGGTGTGTTTGTGAGGGTGTGTGGGTTTGTGTTGTGTGTCTTTGTGTGTCTGTCATATATCATGTATTTTTGTGTCAAAAAAATGTTCAAACACTTTGAATGGAGAATACCATAATGAACTAGATACCACAATAATATAATGGCGACAAGGCAAAACTAAATATGGATTCTAGTGACAGAATTTTGGCTGCCAAATGAAAAGAAGTACTAATATAAATACATTTTCTGTTATATTAGCCTATTTGATAACCTCACTTCAAATTGTTAGAAGCCCTGCACTGAATTAGAACCAGTGGCTTATCAGCTCTCATTGGCTAAAAGCCTGGGGCCCAGGGTTCCAGGACATCCAGCAGTATGTATTAGTTGCCTTAAATGGACCTTTGTAAATACTGTAGTTGTATTTGTAAAAACATCAAAATAAATCCTTAAAACGTCAAATGCACCCCATTTGGCGCCTCTACTCAGGCACAGCCCATTGGGGTGCAGTAGGCACCGCAGCATTATTTAGACTAGAGTACCTACACATTGCACCACCCACCCCAAACCCTTGTCTAAAGCCAGACCCACACTGCGCCCGACGGTCATCGGCCGACTCGATTCTATAGAGGTCGCAACGCCACTTTTTAATGACATCCGTCAGACTCACCGACAATCAGCAAACGGCGTTGCGTCGTCAAACGCTCGCAAGGAGCGGAGTTGGATTCGTCAGGCGACGATTCTAGGCCTACGACCGTCGATTGAAGCAGTGAGTAACCGGCTTAACACACATCGCACGTTCTTTGTTCAAAACCTACTGTATTCCTCATACAGGTAGACTTGCAATAATAATATTGGTCAGTATTAAGTATTAAGTATGAAGTATTAATTCATATTTAAAACTAAACGCATAGGCCTAGTAATTGTATTGATGAGCTGTTATTTGTTTTTGGTTGGCTCACGATTCTGTGCATTAGCTTTCCAGCCTATAATAATTGGTTATCATTCAATTGATATAGGCTCGAAATTTTTAGTTTGCTGACCAATCGTATGCCTACGCACAAGACTAACGATGTCTTGATTCAAAAGCAGTTGACACGTTAAATCGGAGGAATTACACCATAAATGTGTCGTACAATCGGCAGGCAAACAAAAAATTACTTATCCTCGCTTCTACCAGGTATGACAAAAATTGATCAAACGAAGTTACTGTTTACCAACCTAAAGGCCAAGTGAATATTGTGTGACGTAACATTGATTATACGTGACGTATTAATTCGATCGATCGGCACTATTATCTCCGTAACAAGCATACGAGTTAGCTCGTTTTCAATACTAATAAAGAAGATATGCGTTTATTTAAACGATGAATGCATCGGCAATGTTGTGTTGGAAACGGACTCATGCGTATATTAAATGTTATTTAGCAGTGGACATTATTGTCTGGAGTAATTATGCGATGGTGGATTGATCGACGTAAATTAGGTCTATCTGATCATCTGATTCAGATCGGCATTGGATGTTGGATAAAAATGTTGTAGGACTACATGGCAGCAAACAACAGTACATGCACTAATTAAAACCCTTAAAATATTCTTTGTGTCCTGGTAAGGGCTGGAAATACACATACAAAAATAATTGACACTGAGAAACCATCATCGAATGGAATAAATGTAATTCATTAAATGATGAAAATCATAACAATCAGTTAATAATATAATACAGACTAAACCAATAACATTAAAATAAGAGTTGTATCACTAACTACAGTAAATTTATAGTCACGGCTTTCCGTAATCTAACCGTAACCCGTAAACATGCATTGAATTAATAACATAAAAACGCATATTTTAAATCGGTGGCATAGGCCTATGCCAGAAAATATATAGCAGAACGATGTACAATGGGTAGCCTGTAAAAATGTACGGTATACATTAAATATGATTGAAAATAATTATACAAAATTGAAAGTAATAAACATCATTGTCCCCATACAGTTCACTGGTAAAATTAATTTGTATCGATGCTAAACACGATAATCGCTGACGACCGGCCCATTACCGGTATATGATTTGCAAGATACGTTTGCAAACATGTTTCTTACTTCGGATTAGCGTCAATAGTCAGGGACTGTAATTTTCTTTAATTAACTAATTAGCAGGATTATAATGTCAAAAGCCCATGGTTTTGCTTGAAAATAAATTAAACATGGCAAATTAATAAATGTTAATATTGTACACAGTAACTACAATCCTTTTTAGTCTAGTTGAATAAAAGTAATAATAGGCCTACAGTACCTAGTACATCACTCAATAAAACAACAACGTAAGAGATTCGTGTCTTTGGCCATAAATGACCGTCAGAGAATTACTTGCTTTTTGTTTATTGCAAAATGACTTTATGAAGAAATTGAGGTTAAGCACTCCAACATACATAAATATGAACTTGTAGTAATATGTGTTTGTTACAGTAGTTAAAATATGTTAGACCTAAATAATTTTGCTGGGAAGAAAGTTGTTGTTGACCAACCATTGACCTTTCCGAACATTGACCAATAGAGATAAACTCTAAATCGTCTTGCTGTGCTGTAAGTATATATAAATGAATCTTTAATCGTTAAAGAAGAGGAATATATATACATATATATATGTATATTATATATATATATATTATATATATATACAAATCAAAGTTGCTGCTTAGCAACACAAATAATTATAAATCAAATGGTTGCTCAGGAACATGATGTTATAAACACGAAAGTTCCTTAATCTATGAAAAAAAGAGGTCTCTAGAAAAATCCGCAATCTCGCTACTGTTTACACCACAGAGGCCCGTAATAATTGCGGATCTGTGACCACTGTCCCCCTTACTTCATACAACTTGAGGGCTCACACATAGTTGAGGCCATTTTTAAGCTACGCAATAGCGGCTAGCAGCTGGTAAACCATAGCAAATAATATTTAAATCAAGTTGCTGCTTAGCACTGGGAACACAAATAATTTATAAATAAAATAGATAATAACAAAGTGCTCAAATAAACATAGTTCATCAACGAAAGTTTCTTGTAGTTATGTGAAAAAAAATGTTCTCTTGTGAGAATCGAACCCCAATCTCTCGCTATTTCTGCGAGCATCATACAGTTTAGACCACAAAGGCCCGTTCGTTATCATTACGGATCTAAGACAACTATTCTCTCTTCCTTCCAGTGGCGTAGAAAAATATTTTTCATTGGGGGGGGGGGGAGATGATTGATACCAGATAAAATAATTTTGTTATCAACATACATTATGCTAAAATTTTCATCTTTGTAAGCGCATAAGACAGAACAAATTATTTCTGTGACAGTCTTTTGAAGTGTGTATGTAAAGCTCCATTTTATCCTATACATAGTCAAAATATTGTGGGGGGGATGATACAATGGACCATTCCCCCTTGTCAAATATTGGGGGATATATATCCCCCATCCCCCCGGGATCTACGCCCATGCTTCCTTCATATAACTTGAGGAATTACACATGGTAAGCCAATTTTTAGGCCTACTACCAGCCGGTAAATCATAGCAAATAATAAGGCCTATTCAAATAAAGTTGCTGCTTAACACTGGCAACACAAATAATGTATAAATCAAATAAATACAGTGCTCAAATATAAAGGAAAATGATATATAATCGCACCAAACATAGTTGATCAACGAAAGTTTCTTATTATAGTTATACGAAAGAGGTCTCTCGTGGGTGGTGGGAATCAAACCAGTAATCTCTCTCTATCTCGGCGAGCCTCATACCGTTTAGACAACAGAGGGCCCGTACGATATCACTACTAATCTCCATTCATGAAACTTGAGGGCTCACACATAGCGGCCAACTTTTAAGCTACGCCATAGCTAATTAAAATTTCACTGTTCCCTGATTAACCCGAGACCTTGCTGTCTATGCAAACACCTTAACTTAACCAACTATGCCAATGAGGCTTTTGTTGGTAATCCGAATGCGTTTAACGCATCTAAATCGCCACACTCATGCGCATGCGTATTAAACAACACTGGTCCTTCTTGATGCAAGGCAAATAGAGTAAAGCGTAATAGAGTAAAAAGTAAAACGATTGAACAAGTTGCAAATATCATCAGCAGAGTGCTCAGTGGTAATTAAACCAGAGCGAATTAAAACAAAAATAAGCGGTTCATACGGAAGCACCTAAGTGCCATTTGACTTGACGACTTGTCAAGATAATTATGTTGTCAAGTCGACATAATATACATATCATGTCGACATGGCGAGATAGATTATTTTGACAAGTCGACATACTAAAAATGTTTTGTTGTCATGACGAGATAGGTTATCTTGACAAGTCGACATAATAAAAGTTGTATGTTGTCATAGTGAGATAAATTATCTTGACAAGTCGACATAGTAAAAATGTTATGTTGTCATGGCGAGATAGATTATCTTGACAAGTCGACATAATACATATTGTATGTTGTCATGGCGAGATAGATTATCTTGACAAGTCAATATAATACATATTGCATGTTCATGGCGAGATAGATTATCTTGGCAAGTCGACATA
>NW_022719802.1:1217698-1220798 GCF_011630105.1 Anneissia japonica
TCTTCCAACGTTATTGTGTTTAAACTGACTGTATTATATGTGGCTCAAATCCTATATTTTAATTTTAATTCGGATTTTTATTCATTTTCTTTTGCTTTTGTATTCTTCCTTTTTATTTTGCTGTTGTTTTTCAGCGACGTAACTATAGACAATGCCATTTATCACCATTAACGTTGAATTTTGGGATACTCTAGGTCATTTCTACGACCGAAGAACAATTCCACACTAGCCTCGCGGGTTAAAAACTAAACATTTCAATATTTATCTAAGGGCCTTGGAATACTAACTGATCTTCTGGGTTTAGCCGAAATTTCACTCTATAAAATTTATATATTTAATATGGTGGCTTCATATGAAATTAATTAAATAAAAATTCAAAAAATGTCAAAGTTATCAGCTAACCACAATCAGAACGTGTTTTCCCCACAAACATTTTAAAATATTAACTTAAAAGTTTACGTACCTTACATTTTTGCTTAAAACAATATAAAAAGGGGTGGGATTTAGTGGAAAGTAGGCCTACTTGAAAGTGCATTATCACCAGCCTGCTTTCCGTTAGCACGGGTAATGAAGAGCGATCGCTTTAACGTAAATGTTAAAGTTGAATCTATTAAAAAAAAAAAAGATTAATTACAAAAATGATAAAGGCCGAATTAGGTTTGTACACTATGCAAGTACACTGAAACCCTGTCGTGTCAACATAAGTCAAATCAAACCAAAATACTGTTATTAATTGAAATGTATGAATCTCATGAACCATTGTTGTATAATTTTATGAAAGTACAATGTGCCCCGTGTATTAATGATTAATAGTGGCCGCGAATATCGTATGCAATGCTTAGAGTAATGGCGGAGGCTTTGTTAGGCGAACACACCCTGCGACAATTGTGTCGGTAGTTCTTTAGTCTCTGTCCACAATATCATATGTAGGCCTAACAAATAACTGTGATATGCCCATATTTGGGTGTAATACGACATCACCATGCCCATATATGGGCACATCACACAAATTTGTTAAAAGTAGTAACAGGTAGGCCTATTAGACAATGTGAAAGTCGTGAATGTACAATCAACCAAAGTTTCCAAGCATGTTTATATTATTACTTGTGTATGACAAATAAATAAATCTTGAATCTTGAAAGGAGAGAGCTTAAAGTCAGACTTCGGAGGAAAAATAATTTTTTATATGTTGTAGAACTGATTTTTCTAAAATAGAAAAAAGTTGTTTGACGAAAAACTGGGGAACGGTGAACGAGATACAGATTTTTGAATATTTAAAAACTGAGGGAAAAGGGGTGTATATCCGCCCATTTTTACACCTTTTGAACTTGCCTTTTTCTACGACTATATCTAGGTTTGTACATTTTACTTAAAGAACATCAGTTTAGTATACAATAATCATTAATTGAATGACATAACATATCTATCTCTATTATTATTATTATTATATATATGTATGTATGTATATATATATAATTTGAATGGCTACCGTATTCTTGATACGATTATTACATCAGCATGTTCCTATTCGAGCACTTTATTATTATTGTTTACAGTGCAACGCAGCAAAACCTAATTATACACATACATACATACATATATATATATCATATATATAATATATATATATATGTATATATATGTATATACATTAATTATAAGGAGATTTTATGTTTCAATACTTTTTAAGACTCTTCTTATAATAGATTCTTAAGCGAGCTTTGGTTTTTCTTGTCCACAGTGAGGTCGCACAGTGTTTTATGATGAATTTCATAAGCTGTATACGGTTATTGAAATTACACATCGACTACTCTTTATGTTTATACAGTATTTCTAAATTCTTAATTATATTACATTTTGTATAATGTAGCACCAGCAGGTCTAAATTGAATTGAAATGACTTCTCTATGTCTGGATCTTCGTAGAGGATTCAACATCCCTGGCCTCTTAAAGATTGAACGCCAGGCCTCGATCACCTGTTGTACCCCATAGGGATAAATGAAACGTTGAGGTACAGTATGATTGGGATTCTTGTGTCAACAATTTTTGTAAACTATTTAAAGGGAACAAGCAAATTTACTGTCCCTCTGCGTGGAGAGGGTAAATTGCGGATGTCTAAAGCCGGGCACTCGCACAGTACGCGTCGTACGGCCGTCGCACGACGAATCCAACTTCGTTCTCTGTGTACGATACACGACGCGAAGCGAAGCCGTCTGCTGATTGTCTGAACAGATCGTCATTGAATATTTGTTGCGCACGCGTCGTCGCATTGCCTTCTTTATAAAATCGCTTCGGTCGACGGCCATCGGGATTGAATTAATTGTATCAATTCTATTTTTGGTTTTCTTTAAGTAAGTTGTTTAATTATTAAAATGGTGTGTTAATTTCAATTTGTTTAATTTTTTGCTTCTCCTACACGGACTTGTAGAAGAACAACTCTAGTTGAAACAAGTTTTTCTGTGTTAAAATAAAGCTTATTATTATTATTATTATTATTATTATTATTATTATTATTATTATTATTATTATTATTATTATTATTATTATTATTATTATTATTATTATTATTATTATTATTATTATTATTATTATTATTATTATCAGTGAGTGCCCGGCTTAAAGCCCTCGGTTTTTAATCCTCCTCTTCTGAAGTGTCCTTAAGAAGTCATTTTTAATTTTTTTTTCCAACCAAAAAGTTACCAAAGTCACAAACGACATTTTAATAGGTGGCACCTGGGACTTAATTGTGCCCGACTAGCTCATATATACTGCTTAAAATAGTTTTCACCGATTTAAGCCCACAGAAATTTTACTATAAAATTTCTTAAATTGATTACCAGTCAATTTAAGGATTTATGTAAAAGATAACAGGAGATATTTAACTGTCTGAAAATTAACTGGGGAATTTTTTTAATTAAAAATTTGAATTTTAATTTAGTAACTTAACTGTTCCCATTAATTATGTCATCATCAGGAATGAAAAAATTATCCATATTAGCAAGCTTATATGCACTAGTACCAAAAGTGTTTAACCAATCAAAACATTACCTCTAGTAGGTGACATAGCAGTGATTTAAACATAAGATCAAAGCATTCTTAC
>NW_022719802.1:1222238-1226548 GCF_011630105.1 Anneissia japonica
TGTTCATTATGATAGCTTTGCTCCATGGAACCATAAGATCTCCTGGATTCGTAGTTTAGTTTCTAGAGCCCACAGATTGTGTACTCCTGATAAACTTCAAACAGAGCTTAGTAACATCAGGAAGTTTATGTCTTGGAATTGGTACCCTTTAAAAGTTGTTAATAATGTACTTAAGAAATTAAATGAACCTAAATGTATACACAGGCCTACTGATGATAGCTTGATTAAGATTTGGATTAGATTGCCTTATCTAGGGAAACCAGATGAGTTCATTTTACGTAGATGTTTAAATAAGGTAAAGAAACACTTAATTAAAGAGGTAAGATTCATAACTTTATGGCAGTATAAAAATGTTTCTCATTTTATATCTACTAAGCATCAAACCCCTAAGGAGTACACAGAAGTTCTGTTGTCTATCATTTCAAATGTCCAGGCTGCAATAGTGATTATATTGGTAAGACAGATAGGTGCTTAATAACTAGACTTAAAGAACATTCTTCACGATCTGATAGTGTTATATTGATCATGTTAAAAACTGTGAGGCATTCCAATATGTTTTAGGATTACAGGGTATACTTGAAAATGATAATGTCGTCTGTAATGTAAGTAATAAATTAGGTTTAGTATTTTCTAGTACTAACATTATTGGTCTATCCTATTGTTTAAAGAAGCGTTCGCTATACGTAGACTACACCCTTTGCTTAACAATGGGCTCAGAGCTTCAAAAGAGCTTTCTTTGTTTTTGTAGGTAGCTTTGATCATTAGAGTAAGAATGCTTTGATCTTTTGTTTAAATCACTGCTATGTCACCTACTAGAGGTAATGTTTTGATTGGTTAAACACTTTTGGTACTAGTGCATATATATAAGCTTGCTAATATGGATAATTTTTTCATTCCTGATGATGACATAATTAATGTCGAAATATTGAATCCCAACACGATGGCGTGTATTTCAATACTTGGAGTATGTATTATACTTTCTTATCTGAGATTAATCAGTGAACCTTTGGGTTTTAACTGTTCCCTGATTAACTAAAGCAACCACTCCATATAGACTGCATAATCTCCGCCCTGTGGCAGAATCCAACAATACGCAGGCTGTGTATAAAATGAGATAACAATAGGCTCCCATCGGGAGCGTGTGCCTACTGCCCAATTCTATAGAACTGATAATGTGGAAAATGATTATTGACTGGTTTAATATCATGAGAGAGAGTGGGGGTTTTGATATTATACTCTCATGTATAATTGCCTATTAATTGTATAAACTACAGTACACCATATTTCCTGTTAATATACATTGCAGTGACAGTGATATCCTTATCCTGTTACCAGGACAACTATTCCTGTTACTAACCTCACATACCTATAAGTTTACTTACACATGCCCTCCACCGGAATTAGAAAGGTCAACTGTTGCGTAACAACAACAACGTCTACTGCACCCTGTGGGGACACGAGTATTTTTGATTATGTCATGTTTTGATTTGGTGCGTTACTGTTTTCCCAGACTGTAGCCCTATTAAAAATATTTTCAATGACATTTTACTATGAAACTCTTTGGCCTACTTGATGCAATGGGAGAAGGAATGGATTAGTCGCATACGTACGGCATTCTTTTTGCCGTGAATCGATGAACACCAAAGAGAACTGGGGGGGGGGTGTCGGGAAAATTTTAATTACTAGATGGCGGGAAATGAGCTTTTCCGATATCTGTGGTGTCTTTTAAGACACTTCAGTCATTAAAAGTTTAGGTTTTCCCCTCTGAAAACGATTTAATGAATCGATGAACCCCAAAGAGAAAGGGTAGGCAGGATGTGGGGGTTGGGGGTCCCCCCCCCCCCCGTGAAAATGTTGATTCCTCATGGCCGGAAACGAGCTTCTGATTTGCCTTCAGTTCTTTGAAAATTCAAGCCTTTCCCCTTTTAAAAACGGTCAGGAAAATTGTTCTCATATTTATTGCAGCAAATAGGTGTCATGTATATACATATACTAAAGAAAATTTGAGTACAGTAGTTGCATATTTATTTCTTTTTTCCTTGAATTGATGAACCCAAAAAAGAATGGGGTCGTGGTCCAGGTCCTCTCCCGGGAAAATGTTGATTCCTAGATGGCGAGAAAGGAGCTTTCCCGACTTCTAATTTTCCCACTGTAACTAAAAATGTTCAGCTCAATGGGTCATGAAAAGGTAAGTCTAGATTTATTTATTTTGTTTTGATTTTTTTTTACCCGATCCACCAATGTTATATTAGAATTATATGGCAGTACATCAGTTCTCGATTTTATTTTTAATCTAATTAATTATTTAGGCCTACTTTAAACTAACACCGACGCTGGACTAAAAGTGAACTGTTGTTTGACCAAATTGGAAAGTTGCTTTTCAGCTCAGAAGGCAGTCAAGACGTTCCATACTTCCTTTCCTCAAATTATGTAGTTTCAACACATTGAAAAGAACCGATAGATAGTAAATCTCAGAGGTAAAAAAAGCACTACATTGTGGGCTCGTCCACTTAATGTCCCCAGACTATTCTAATAATGGACCTAGGCCTAGCTCCTTTTAACTATGAGCATAAGAGTCAAATACTTTGTGGATCCAGTGCATTCGAATGCTAGGCTAGGCCTAGCCTATTAATTATTGGTGTGCCGTACTGGCGTAGGAAGGACTGCCTGTGGTCAACTAGGCCTAGGCCTCGTAGCCTTGTAGTAGTAGACTAGCGAGGGCCTACCATCAAGCTTGGTTTGACTAGGCCTAGCCTTGGGCCTAGATCTTCAGTTACCTGGATATCTAGTAGTAGGCTAGGTAGGCCACGGCCTTGACTATATAAAATAGCCTTTTCCACGAATCGGTAGAGATGTTGAAGTGATATGACAAAACAAACAAGAGCCTAGGCCGATGTCCTACTAGAAAGGCCTGAAAAGTTTGTGTCACTTTGTGAAAACAGTATGCGCGGTACGCTCTCCCATTGTTAAGGCACAAACTTGCACAAATTGTATTTTAGCCTGTATTTAACCATGGAGGTATTATTGAGAAGGAGACCACTCGAAAAAGCTACGCGCACGCAGAGCTTATGCAAATAAACCAAAAACAACGCTGCCGCAGATCATGAAGAATAGTTGCGCGATGCCTTTGAAGTCTAATGTGTTCCCCGCCACCAAATGCTCAGCAGGCTTAGATACCAAAAAAGTGAACATTGAACATGGCAAAATGGAGAGTGTTCTTTTGTCAATGCGCACTACTTACAGTCAATCACTATGGCTGCGCAAACATTTCTATCTTGAAGCTAATACATTGATCTTTCAAGAAATACCAAACATGTTTTTACTAATATTTTGATGCATGTGTATAGATCTATTCCAAGTTATACTGCAAGAAGGGTACTGCTATGCCTAGGTAAGCTAGGGAAATCTGATCTTTACATCTAGCCCTAACCATGTGATCATAACTATTGCAATGCCGCATGCGCGTCTTCTAATAACCCACTGAAAGTTTGTGTTTGTTTGTAAAAACGAAAAATCCATTTTTCTTGGTTTGTGCGCTGCAGCTAATTAGCGTAGTTAGCTAATTAGTGTAGTTGCACTCTTAAAAATTAGATGAAAAGGTAAAGTTCGATGTACACAATCAAAATGTCAAAGAAAAAAAATCTTGAAAAAATATGGTTTTTAAAGTTTGTGTCTGTTTGTGGTGTCGGTGACGATACAATAAAATTGTTATAAATGTAAGTATCCTCACAAATGCAGCATTACATCGAATTGCTTCAAATTTACAAAAAAAGAAAAAAGAAGCTAAATTCAAAAAACCATTCTCAAAATTAACAATAGTTAACAATAATAATAATAACTTAAAAAAATATTTGAAAATTGATATAATTACTGTAATAAGAAATTTACAATCATTACAGTACATTAAATCATGTTACCTGGTATATTGAATTATCTAAAGAAAATCTCAAAAAACTAATAGGATTGTTAATGTAGTATTAAGATTATTATGGATATACAGTCAAGCAACTACATTATATTAGTGTAACAGATTTAAGACTAAAACGTTTAGGGCCATTCTGCAACAGAAAGCCTATCGCCTTCATAATTTAATCTTAAGGCAATTTTTTTATTATTATTATTAAAACTTTATTTTTACACGGAAAGCTTGTTTCACCCAGAGGGTGTTATTCTACAAGGCCGTGTTGTCATTGAAGTTGCAAAATAACAGTATAAAATAAAACTAACACATAATCACAAAAAAAAAAGATAAAATTACATACAAATACCAGATACAAAAAATGAAGCAAAGACCAAAAATTTTACAAAAG
>NW_022719802.1:1226619-1241615 GCF_011630105.1 Anneissia japonica
ACAGCTATAAAACACATACTCAGTTGCCTTTGGAATATTCCATAACATTGCAGCCGCTTATCAGCACATTTTGCATTGCAACCATAATAGGCACCCCCTTATACTTCTAGGTGGAGAGACAATGTGGATTAAGTGCTAGTTTGACCAAGAACACAAACGAAATGCCCCGCAAAGGGTCAAAACCCTGACTCAAGATTGAGCATTAGAACTGCAACTTTTGCGCAAACCGCTCCCACAAATTTATTAACAATTGATACAATTACAGTAGAACCCCTATTAAGGGGACACGTTCGGGACCAAAAAATGTGTGCCATTAATAGGGGTTGTCCCCTGAATAGGGGTTGGCCGTAGTGTTAAAATATATACTTCTCTCGCTTTATAACCAAAAAAAGTATCTTCTAACACTCTGACCTCCAGGGTTTGAAAAAATAGTATCAGCCACCGCCTGACTTTTTAGTGAATTTCAACACTTTTCCGAAGCTTGTTGAGAATGTGTATGTGATCAGATTGACATGTAATGATTACTACAAGAACTCAGCTACAAGAATCTTAGCTTTACAATGGTACCAAACACTTTATTCTAATCACAATCTGTGACCCGTAACAGTAAAATAAAAATGACTCACTTTTGGAGATTTACGCAATTTCACACAACGAAGCTGAGATAATCGCGATTTCGTGAAAGTACATCAATACCGCTACGTTCAATGTAAACAAGCAAATAGTGAAATACTTACGGTCCAGACTGAATATAGTATTTAAATTGTTAGTGCAATGTCGGTAATTACTTCATCTATCGAAATCCGTAAAAAAAACCTGAAACACGGAGATCTCCGTGTTTGGCGGTCAAGCAATGCATTACTAATTTGGCAGGCATAGTGTTAATAGAGGTGTCCCAAAGGATGCTCTACTACTGTATGTTTATTTCTTGTATAAGTTTTACCTTTATCTAAATTTAGGTATGTTTTGCGTGTCTTCTCTCTTGTTCTTGGCTTGTGTGTGACGCAAGAGGGTTTAGAGGACTGCGACCGCAACGTTAGAGTTGTTGTGGCCAATCATGTTTCAACGTTAGATCACGCTGCTATTGATCTCATCTTGCCATCGGTTATAGTAAGTTTTGTATGTTTATTACAGCCAATGTAATGATGAGGGAACAGAATGTTCATATTTTTAGTAGGCATAGGTGTACTGTATTAATGTACTTTGAATACAGATGCTGTCATGTAAAATTATTCTGCATTTATCTCCGACATCGAGTGACCTATTTTGTACCTTATGAAAATAATCATAATCTTTGATGGCTTAAATTGCAAAAAACTTTTACAGATAAATAGAACAAGCAGAATTTTTTCTTCCATAGGCATATTGCCACAGGTTTTAAGTTAGAGCAGCTAAGCTCAGTTGGCTAAACTGGTGGTAGCCACTGTGTGTGCTGAATTGTGGAGATCTGTAATTGGTCCCCTGTTCAATTCCCATGGGTGCTCTCCTTGTATTTCAGCTGGAGGGCTGGAATGCAACTTACGATAGCACACCGTCTTTTGGAGGAGACGTGTGCATGTTAAAGAACAGTACACTCTTCTAAAAAGAGTAGGGGATTGTCTCCCGGTGTACTACACAATCACCACCAGAAGAACCCCCACTGGAAATAAGTCTTCTTCAAACTTTCGTGGGTTATCCTTGGTGTTCACACCTAATAAATCCAACCAAAGGAATTTTTATAACTTATCTGATCTGATTTCATGTTATTTACAAATATCAGACTCGTCATCCCCAAACCAGAATACTGTCGCTGATTCTCAAACTCAGTAATTAGAATAACAAAGTGGCAGTATTGTATACTGTACTTTAGTAAAGAGAAGCCATAATTGTACTCATAACTTTGGTGTTAGTAAGTCGATTCCCGTAAATGACCAATCATTTTAAAGCCTATAATGTGGCGAATATGAATATGCAAGAAAAAGTAAATTTTTATGTTTTTGTTACTGATGCTGGTTTTGACATGGCAAGCCTCATATATGAAAATATAAACAACAAATAATACTATTAAAGTGTCAATAGAGTACTACAGTGTTACGTCACGATACCACATGATACTACTTCGTTGCTATCGGCGACACAAAATGCATTCAACCGATGTCATTTTCACCACTGACAAACCATTGATCCATGTATATGTTAATTGATGATTAAATGTGTGTTCGATAATAATAATGCGAGCTTTTTGTGTTTTTAGTACATTTTGATGGTAAATTATTAGGTTTTAAAATGCCTATTCCAGAAAGCCTATTCTAAACCATTAGGATTATGTAGTCATTCATGCGTAAATGAACGGTAACCAACGTCCAGAGGGCGCCACCTGGTGTTGTGACGACACGACTGTGGTCTCTATAAAAAAGCTAGGGCTCTAGCAATCCAATTAATTTTGGTCTGGCCTACAGACTAGATATCAGTCTTCTCCTCAATTTGTTGTTCCTCGTTCCAAACTTGAACATTTCAAAAAATAATTTCATTATCGAGCCACTTCTCTCCTGAATTCTCTCTCATTCTTTAATGATTCTACTCTCTTATCCTTTCAATTACAACTAAAATCCTACCTTAAAATCAATCAATAATCCTCTTCATATTCCGTTGCTCTCTGCTGCCTGGTGTCTTACTTATTTATTTATTTTTTCTTGTTTGTTTGATGTACTGTACCTTTTTGTTTTGTATTATTGTACTGTACACAGAGGGCCTATTCTAGTTAGTTTTGTGCTGTAAGAGTTAAAATATAGTATAATAAATAGATAATTATATAATATTCAAGTTTGAAGTGGATGACAAATGATGAAGATTGAAGAGCAGTGCATTTCACTGTATAAAGGGAGCATTAAGCTAACACTTTAAAAATGCTGCTGCCATACTCTAATGGATGGATGTATTTTGCTTTCCTTTCAGCCAAGTGTGTGGAATCTTCCTTCTGTTTTGACGTGGCTGCTTGGGTTTAGGGAAATGGGAGCCAAGCAGGGCAGGGACACTCTGATTCAAACTGTAAAACAGCACTGCCTAACTCATCAACTACCAATTCTCAGCTTTCCAGAGGGTGCAGTTACTAATGGAAGGCATGGTTTACTTAAATATAGGTACTCGTTTCACTTTCTGCCTCAATAATCTTTGTAGTTTAGGTTTACCAGAGTTTGCGTTGAAAGGATATTGGTGTTGCAAATATGTACACCAGAGCACAATTACCTTTTTCCTTGTAACTGCTCAGGTTCCAAGTGGGAAGAAGTCGTTTCTGGCAGATCTGTTTTAGCACAATTTTATTTGCTTCTGTAGGTGATACCCGGATCAACACTTTATGGAGACAAATGATAATAAAGGGGGAATAATAGTTGTAAAAACATGCAGATTTAATTAATTTGCATGAGATGAGTTATTTTCCGGGAGGTTTTTGCTTGGTTGTTGGAGTGCGGGAGGCGGTCCGGATTTTTTGGAGACTTAGGAACCCTGATTTGATTTGTTTTGATTTTATTCGGCTTTATAGACAACAAAACACACAATTAAAATGCATGAAAAAATGCGTCCAATATCAAATTACAATAAAAGCCGGTCATTAAATATTAAAACAATTACAATAAAATCCAGTCATTAAATTGAAAACATCAACAATCGACAGAGAGACATAAAACAGCAAATATCAAGCGTTACATCAATTTACAAGACTTAAAACCAAAAGCGAAAAAGAAAAAAAAGCCAAGGATGACCCATAAACAACAAACGGATTATATGAAAAAAAAAGGATCTTTATTGGGGAGGAGAATGTTATTACAAGCAAGATGATTATATTTTAAGGTAGTCTCATATGGTACAAGTGGCAAGGTGATTTTTTATATTTACTTTAAATAAATGAAAACTAGAAATTGCTTTGATTGATGTGGGTAGTTGTACATAGCTGCTCTAATACACACGAATCAAAATCCGGGCACACACTGTATCAATGGTCCTCAGGAGACATGATCTCATGGAGAACGCAATGTGGACCCCTGTAATTGTACAGACCTGATCTAATCAGGGGCAGCGCTAGTGGGGGTCTGGGGGGAAAAGAACCTGCATTGGGGACCTCTGGACCCCTGCTTGAACCCCCTGCCGGGGAATTACCAGCAAGGTAGTCGGGGAAAAATCATAAGTCAGGTAAATTGTGTGGGCTTGTTTTAAAATTGGTTACTTTTTTTGTCTCGATAATAAAAAAAATAAAAATTTTTTTTCTGTCCAGTTCTTGGTCTTTTTCCCTTGACCAGCCAGTTCAACCAGTTGTAGTGACAGCCAGACGGCCTTTTTTTGCTGTCAGCTTAGAAGTGTTGGGAAGTAGATGGTGGCAAGATATTTGGTGGTTTTTCTTTGTACCTGTTACAGTTATCCATTTGAAGTAAGAAGTAATTTTTTTTTTCTCTGTCCTTCACTATGTCTGTCTTGTCTTTCAGTCATTAAATTTTATATACCGACTGCATTGATTCCAGGCATTTGATTGGTTAAAAGCCGGGCAACATTTTAAGCCATGCCCGGCTAGCAGGGCAATAGTCTTTTTGTTTCTTTTTGTTTTTTTTGTTCTACTAATTTAATTAAATTTGACTTAATTTGATGACTGGGAATCTAACAATCGCTTTTCTCCACGCTGCATACTGGTAGGCAGGGAATAACAATGGCAGTGTTCCAGATTTAAACTGGTTGACGAACATGAGATGTGTTAGTGAGTTAAGCAGCGTTAAAAACTAATTAAGTATGCCGTTCGAATATTTGAAGAATATCTTGAAGCCATGTAAACAGTGATTATGTAGTGGTAGATAATACAAATACTGGGATTTTAGTCCGGTCATAATTCAATAGCCCTTGGTGATCTGGAGGCTGTACTATGTTCCTTGCATTTTCTTCTTGAACGGTTGTCTCGGCATCCGCATGTGCACACACGCATGTCTCAGGACATACTACAGCATCCAGATCACCTCGGGCTATAATTTTAACCATGCCCCTCAACCCAGTAAATATTTTTATAATAGGTGTCAATCAAAAACCAAAATATCCAAACTGAAACATATTTAGATCTGTTTGCAAACTTAATCATTGACAATAGATATCTTTCATCATATTCATAATATCATTATCTAGAGTAGTCACTCCATAGAATGCATACCTCTGCCCTGTATTTGAATATTGTAGTTGATTCTATCAAAAATTGTACGTGTGAATTACTCAAAATCATCTTAAATTTCAGTTTTTACCACAATGCCTTCATATTCTTAATGCAATTTTTAATTGCAGTCCAAACATAAATTTTTGTTTCAGGCCTATTATTTTTTTATTACCTTAACAAATGTGGGAGCAGCACATCTCTAAGATGAAAGTGGTTTCGCTTTTGCTGCTCCCTGGCTCACCTATTTTTCTTTATGTTTGTGAATTTTTGATTTGTTTTTATTTATAAATGTTTTATTGTTCATTGTATTGCCAGAATAAATAAAAAATAATTAAATTAAAATACACACATTAAAGAATATATATATGGTTATTATTGAAATTGTTCATTTTGATTTTTAATGACCCTTTTATTTTTTCTGAAACAGATTTTTACCAGTTGTTCATAAAGAGGAGTCGGAAAGTGTAGAGGATTTTGCCCGAAAAGTACAAACAATAATGGCGAAAAAATTGAGTATATTGGCAACTATTCATACGAGTGCCGACAAAGTAGCATATGCAAAAAGAATGCTCTTTCAACATCCATCAGGTTAGAAGATATTAAAAAACTTGTTTAAATGGGGCATACCATCCCAAAAGCAAAAGAACTAAATTGACTCCTTCATATATTCTTATTCCCTACATTTTAAGCTTTAAAATGATGGGTCATTTACTGTAATCGACTTACTGTTGCCAAAATTATGAGTAAAAGTATTATGGCTTATGTGTACTGAAGTATAAAATACTACAACATTCTTCTATTATAGGTGTGATTTTGCCTAACCTGATGTGAAAACCTGAATTTAAAAAAAACTTGCAAAAAATATTGTGGATTCGAGTCCCACCCGAAAACAACTCTTTTTTTCGCAAGTGTTTCCACACGTACTGGGTATTCAGTACATTTTCATGTTGAGTTGGGCAAAATTACACCTATACTTGATTCTTCTGACGCAAATCCAGTTTATTGTGCGTTCCATCTCGATAATAACAATTACCATTCTTATGCTAATTACTCAGTTTAACATATAGTGACAAAAAACTGGTTTTGGAATGGCATGCCTCAAATGGTGAACTAAAAGTAAAGGTGAAAATAACCCTTAACTTGCACCGTTATTGTTCTTGTGCACATTATGGTCGTTTTACAGTGCAGTATGGTTTGGCTGATTCTAGAGTTGCATTTGAATCTTTTTGCACTGCCTGCCATTATATTTTTCTGTCAGTGTAAAAAAAACATTAAAAAAAATTGACAAACACTTGCAAACAATTGTCATCTATTGCGAAAAAGGGATTTCCTGGGTTTAACCCACCACCAAAAATCAGCCCAATTATCGTGTTCAAAGGTAGGGGGTGGTCTTATAATACCCGAGGAGTATTTTCGTGATTTTAGATGTATGCTCAAATGTTAACTTATGTACTGCAGGGGCAAGATTAACAGCGAGCCCATCACCTGTAGCATCGTCAACATCTTCAACACACCTTAGAATGGCTAAGCAAGTTAAAGAGGTTCTAATGGATGTCCCCATCCATGTTATATTACAGGATATAGGTAAGACCATGAAGGGATAAATACAGTGCTAAATAATGATCACACATTTGGTTTCACAAGTTTTTCAGATGATGCAAAGCAACAAACAAGCGTTAAGTTCTGACCAGTGTTCGCCAGAAGCTGTTTTAGCAGTCAATTTTACTGCTAAAAATAACTGACCAACCAGTAAAAATTCTGAGAATGTAAAATAAAAAAATAAAACCACTGATTAGTCCTATAGGTAGTCTAGGCTGGCCTTCTTTCAATTAAATGGACATCATTCCAGTCCATACCTAATTGCTTTTTTCAAGTCATTAAACCCCACTCAAAAGGGATAACGCCTCACACTGCATGCAAAGCTGAATTGTTATGAACAATTTTACCTGTAAAAATGTTTCAATTGGGAGAACACTGCTGTCCAGAACCAAATGTTCTTTGACAAAAAAATGTTGTTTGCCCATATATAGTCATGATGTGCCAATAGTCTTGATGTGATGTCATCTTGACTGTATTTTGGCATGTCATGTTTTTGTCAAATAGAATTTTCTAGTCTGAACAGGGCCTAATAACTATGTAGTGTCAGATGAAAATGATTTTTAACCTATTTTAAAGCATCAATCAGAAAGTATATGCAAGTTGAGACAAAATAAAATAAATGTATAAGCCAATATTATGCAGGTTGTTGATTAAATATAATGAAAATGCAGTCAACTTCACTTTTCAAAAACAAGGTAAAATTACCTGATTTTCAGTTAAATAGAATCTACAATCCAGTTAAAAGTACTGTACCTTAGTAAACATACAGGGTACACTTTTTTCATCTTTTATGTTGAGTTCATTAGATTCTAGGCACGTTTTATTTGATTTTGGTTTAATATGCTGACAAAATTCTCCATTAAGAAATTGTATCAAATATATATATATTCTTAATATTTTTTGTTTTGGCATGTCTGTACTCAATCTGATTTTTCTTTCACCAAAGTTATGTTTTTTCAACGATTTATTGTGTATTGAATTTCTTTTTGATTCCTCAGCTGAAACAAATAGTGTTGATCTAACAATTTCAAATATCCTGGAAAAGAAAGTTACTTATACACCTGAGACAAACCCACCCTCTTGTAGTGAAGCAACAGTATCGTCAACGTCTAAATTACCACCTATAGTACCACCAGGGGTAAGTCTTTTTACACATATGCTACAACAGCAACATATAAATGTGAAAGCATTTTATGAACCAGATCAGTGACCCCCAAACTTGTAGTGGTGATAAGATTTAATTTCGCTGGATGTAGAATGCAGTGTTGTCAATGTAACTGTATAAAAGCTCTGTTGTATGTCCATGTCATAATGTGTCTATATATGGCCATGATGTGCCTATATATGGTCATGATGTGATGTCATTATGACCATATTTAGATATGCCACATATTTTTGTCAAATAAAATTTGACAGTGTGGACAAGACAAGAATTATGTCTATCAATGGCAGTGTGATTGTACAAAGCAGTGTTTTAATACTTCTAATCTTAGCATTGTTTTGTGGAATTTATGCTCTGGAATTCAAGATCTTAAAACTACAGTAATCTGGAAACACAGTGGGTTCGATCGCAGATTTCGCTATGGAAATCCGGCCGCAGCTATCGATTACTCTCTTCCTTAAAAACTAAAATTATTTACCACTTTTGTTTGGTGCATTAGTAAAACATTCTGACAATGCAAATTTTGTAGCATTTTCAACGATATGTCTTTATACTGCTTAAACACTCCAAAGAAGCCATCTTTATTCGATCATATACACTGCATCGCTCACTGTCTTTGCTAATCCAGCACCCACTGAAATTCACAGGAGTTATCGATTGTGTCTATTCTAGGCAGTAGTAGAATAATAAAATCAAGTATGACAGAGCAAACTTAATAATTTATGAACAGCTAGTAGCAAATAAGAAAGCTGAAATAATTTTGTTAATGTTGGAAAGTTGGTACACTCCCCAAGTTGCACATGGTGTATTACATCATAACACCGCATTGTTACCATGTGACATTGTTCTGTTACTGAGCAACTACTTACCAAGCGGATGCTGAAGGTGAGTGCCACTAGAGCTAGCCAGTTTATCATAGCATTTTCAACTACTGTATTAGAACCTACTTTTTTCGTTAAAAACCTAATAAAAACATACAATATATTATCGTAAGTACTGTATATTTTTTTTAAATACAGTGCAAACATTTAATATGATCAGGGGCGGTGCCAGAAATTTTCCGACGAGGGGTCCAAGCCCTCCTATAGGGGGTGGGCCACTTGTCAACCCACCCCCTCTTCTCCGGTCGGAGATAAAATTTAATCTGTCTGGGAAAATAATAAAATTTTGTGTTAATTATGGGATTCTTTATTTCAAAGATAATTTGATAGAAACCAAACAAGTTAAGAGTCCCCCTGTCAGGAGTACGAGTCCCCTGTCAGGGGTTCTAACTCCCTGTCGGGAAAGAGCCTTTGGTGCTCAAGATTTGATTTTTCCCTGACCTTGCTGTAAATTCCGGCAGGGGGTCCAAGCGGGTGGTCCTTTACCCCCGGACTCCCCCACTAGCGCCACTCCTGAATATGAATCAGTGTTGTAAAGCAAAGTTAAAAATTTAGTTGAAAATGCAATGCAAACTGTAGCTTAGCTGAGGAGGCACTTTGCCATGTTGACTGCTTGATCGGCAATGACGGTGTTACGATGTCATTGACGTAGTTCGCTGGAGTTGTGTGAGTATTAAATTACCAGTAATAATAATTATCTGCATCTTGGAACAGGATCTTACCCCTGTAGATACTGTATGTTCTTGGTTAGTGTTAATGGTATTTATATTTTTATAATCAGATTTTGTAACTTGATATTATAACATATATTTTTTCTGTTATCTCTGGCAGTCTGCCAAGTATGCTGCAGCTGAATTTAGTAGAAATTCAAACGAACGAATGAGATCATTTGAAGAAAGAAAATCTGCTTTACTCGATAATGCTAGAAGGTAAGCAAAAACATCCAGGCCAGTAAGTCTTTTATCCATTACTATTTTGTACCTTCCTCATCCTCCAACTTCTAACTGTATTCTTCCCTCGAGATATTACAGACATTCTAAAGCTCTCTTAACAATCATAAGCAATTCAGTGTAATTTGCTTTAAAGTTACTGTTTGTAGAATACTGTATTTCATTTAATTGTATTGGTAATGTAATGTAGTTATATTTATAAAGCACTCGAATTGTGGACTAGCACTTTACAGTAATTTGCCTTTTGTGTCTGTGCTACCCGCTAAACTGGTACATACTGTACTACTCTCATCTGTCCACAAGAGGGGTAACCTTCTACTCGTCTCAAAAGATCTACTAGGTTCTTTAAAGTGCACATGAGCAAAATTGTGTGTATACACTGGACCTATGGTTTAGTCCTTGTCCGAGAAGACTTGTTCTGCCACCAGAGCCATAGGCGAGCGTGCAAGTTCCAACCAGCACCAGTATAGTATGTGGCTATATGTTCCGGTGCCTCTGTCTTAACTGCTCAGACATCCAAATATTGATGTTTTTATGTAATGGTCCATTAGTTGACTACTCTCATGTTAGGCTCTTTTAAAACATGCCATTGTATTAACAGATTTGTGGCTAGTGTAAGATGAAAATAGATGATTTGAATTTGTAATAATGTATATATTTAACCATTTTGACTCTTTTCTGCTTCACTTTTAGACGGTACAAAGAAAAACATGGGATCATGTAGCAGACAAGATCATGTAGCAGAAAAGATCATGTAGCAGGAGAGAGTAAACATACCAGTGACAAGTCATTTTACATACATTTGAAATGTCCCTTAAATAAATTTTCTTAAATTTTAGCAACAAATTATCTAAAATATTAATTTAATGTTTTTATTTTCTATATTTACATGACCTATTTAAAGTTATGAAATAGTGATGTGGTGGTACTCTTAAGCTGAGCACACTCTGATAAATTTATATCCGCACTGTGATAATAATATGTAGTTTTTTTTTATATAGCGCTCTACATAACTCTCAGTGCTTTTCTACATTTATTACTCCAGTTGAATGTCGCCTACGGGGTAAATTCCATAGTTTCCATATATCAGCGCATTTTGCACTTGAACCTTGTTATGTACCCACTTATACTCCTGGATGGAGAGAGCAATGCAGATAAAGTACCTTACTCAAGGACACAGGCGAAATGCACAGCAAGGGAAGGAAGCCCTAACCCAAAGGGGCTCTGCAAGTATAAAACGACTTGACACCATCTGCTGATTGCCGATGGCAGTGTTAGCAGATCGTCATTAAAAGTCATTGGGCCTTGTCCCATAGGAACAGTGTGTGTCTTGCTTCATTATATCCCCTAGCACTGTTTACTGTTGAAATGCTTCATACTGGCACAGTCAATTACAAAATACCTTGATTGCATTATTAGTAGTAGAGTGGAGTTTAAAAGCTAAGCTAAGGTGTTTGCTTTCCAATAGACACATTTCGTGAGGTTTGTTTACAACCGGTCAAATGACAAAGTGGGTATTACTATAGAGAATTTACAGTGTAATCAGTGTTACAAAGTGTAGGAAAACAACCGCCCACCATTAACGGGAGAAATAACTGGCAAGGAAAGGCACTAGGATTGTTCAAAATAGTGTTTATTTACTTAATATTCTAGCATTCAATGTTCTTTGTATGCTTTGGAATTTATGTGATCCTTTGTAAATCTTAGCTAGCCTAGATATCGTAGTGTGTCAAATTCGAAATTCGCAGATCAAAGACTCTAAACAGGCAGTAGATGTGCAGGGACCTAGGCCTAGCATTTCTCGAAAAATCTCAATGTTTAAGGCCAGTATCTTTTGGAGCATTAGCAAACCATTATGGCAAAATTCTCAAGTTCAATTTCCAATCAATTTGGTATAGTTTACTGGCACTCCAACCAAGATTATTCAACATCAAATATATGCTCTACAGCAGAAACACTCCGAAGAAGCCACACATTTTCCTATTACTAAGCGTCACTCGTGCTGTCTGTTTACAATTGACACCCACTGGCCATATTCGACTGGTCGTTCTTCATTAAACCACACCCACTACACCTGAACAGGGGTGAAATCCTACATAACTTGAAAATACTTGACAAAACAGAAAGGCTGCATTACTGCTATACACGCTATGTAATCAATGTTGCTTCGACTTGTGGCAGTATGGGTTTTTCGTAAAAAAAAATGTTTTCATCCAGTTTTTGAATTCTGTTAGCCTACAATTATATTTTGACTTCATGTGGGTAGATTTAATCTAAATTATATTAACGCAAATGTTGTTGCTAAACTGACCAATCGGCTATGCTTGTTTTGGTCACATGGATAACAACGTTAATATTCGTTGTCAACGAAATGAACCAGTTGAATAACAGGGGCAGATCCAGTGGGGGGCACGGGGACAAGTGTCCCCGTTTTGCCACAAAATTTTAAAAATTTCAATGCAAATCAATGTTGTGTGCTACCGGTGCTACTCACTTACCTATTCTAAAACTGTTGTGCTCCCTCCACCCCCACCCATTAGAAAAATTCTGGATCCGCCCCTGAATAAGCCCATTATACATCATGTGACCACCCTAGCAGAGTGTGTCTCTTCTAGGGTTGCGAGTCGAAATGCTGTCACAGCAGGAATATATCACTGTCCTGCTTGTAGGTAACAACCCTTTCGCAAGAAAATGCTTTACACACAGTAAATATCAATGGGAGGTTTAGGAAGTGGAGTTGTTTTAGTTGTCAGAAAAATCCTGCATCTGTGACAGGAATTGAACCTTTGAAACTGGGATAGGAAGGCAAACATCTTAACCACAAAAAGCTATTCAACTCCACTCAATTTCCTGTTGAAGGAAATTTAAAAAAATAGGGTGATTGTAGTTCACACAAGTCTCCAACTATTACCATACCATTGTAGGCTCACAGATATTATTATGCAAAGATATACATTATGCATACATACAATTTATTAAAATGACATGGTTGGCACAGTGGGAACGGCTTGGTTTCCCAACCTTGAGGTTGGGGTTTCAATCCGTTGCTATACATTTCATGAGCAATTCACTTGCATCTTTTTTGCTTCTCTCTACCCAGGAGTATAAATGGGTACTAGGTGGGGTTAAGAAAATGCGCTATTTAAATGATATAAACAAACAATTGGTAGAATGTAGTATCTTTGCTTGTCAGTACATTGTTATTTTGTTCAATTTTAATTATGTTGCTATCAATTGGTCCATAACTCTAACCATACAACAGTATTAATAGATCCATTTAGTATATTTGCTCGTCAGTCCATTGTTAATTATGTTGCTATCAATCGGTCAGTAACTCTAAAATTAGAGCATAATGCTGTACTATCTTTGCCTGTCAGACCATTGTTATTTTGTTTGATTTTAATTATGTTTTTTATCAATCGGTCAGAAACTATGTACTATAATTATAATAGTAGTAAATAAATTCAAATCATTAAAAAACCCCATACATAAGTAAAACGGTTGGTTTGAAAATAGGGCATGTCAATTTTAGACCTTAATAAAAATAGGTGAAATTTTGTTTTATTTTAATTTTGTTTTTTACCAATTGGTCAGAAACTATGTATTATAATTATAATAGTAGTAAATAGATTCAAATCAAAAACCCCATACACAAGTAAAACGGTTGGTTTAAAAATAGGGCATGTCAATTTTAGCCCTTAATAGAAATAGGTAAAAGGTCACTAGGTTCTAAAATCTGTTCTGCATTTTTAAACATCCATGGCCAGGTCCTTATAATTAAAACAAGATTGCCTCTAAGTAGCAGAGTAGACATGTTAAGATAATGTTGGAGAGCTCAAAGTACTCGTCCTAAGCCATGGTAGTGCTTGTGAAGATGCTCTTTGTATTACTTGACTGTACTCGTAAGAGTGTCCAGGCGTAATGTGCTATTTCCTTATATTTCCGATGACACGAAGTGTAAAATATGCAGCTGTATACATTTTTAGATTAATAACATTAGATTTATCATTTTACAGAGAAAGCTATTTGTAATGCTTTTTTTATTTCAGAATATTTATAGAGGGTGACCTTTCCAGTGTATCCTAGAAGAAAGTGATGTTCAGGGGCCCACTCAGATAAATGAAATAATGTAATGCTTTTTCCAGCGTAGTATCTTTATGAGGCTTTAGGGAGTTGTTTTAGTCGTTTGAAAAAACCCTGCTAGCCTTAAATTGCCGATAAACGGTTCGGTTAGACGTCTAGGCTTGTGGTTATTTTTGTTGTCAAGCGCCTCGAGGTTGGTCCAACGGGAGGCGCTATACAAATTGCAAATTACAGTATTATTATTATTATTATTATTAACCCAGGACCCTGTGGCTAGAAGGCAAAGCATCTTAACCAGTAAGCTATTCACCTCCACTGCATTTGTTCATTTTACTGTTAATATACAGTACATGTTTCACATTATCATTGAAAGATACACTGCCACCCAAGAAGTCTTTGAAAATTGTTAATTTTAAAAGAAATAACATAAAACAACATTCAATAAGACCTGGATCAAAAATTTCTAAATTTACTGACTGAAGTATAACAAGTGTCCGCAAAGCTCATTTGTTCATAAAGCTCTGTCCACAGTATCAAAACTGTTGTATGCCCATATATAGTCATGATATGATATTAACATGACCATATTTAGGTATGTTACATGTTTTTGTCAAATAAAATCATTGAGGACGGTATTTCTCATTTAAGTTTCAGTTGAAAGCCATTTATCGAATGTACATGACTGTTCCTATTACCAACAATGCAAATGTTTTATGAATACAGTATATTTTTTGTCTAATACATTAGGTATTTAATGTTGGAGAGAAATGACTACTGTACATCTAACTCTTGGTATAACAAGTATATGAAAAGTTAATAAGAGGCTCTGTGCTACCATAGACACATAAAAGAATTGTAGATGAATCTTATACCCCTTTACACTGCAAGCAAAACTCCAGACACAACCTGGAACTTTGCAATACCCGGGCTAGAAACTCCCAAATTGTTATGGTTGGTGTAAACGTCAAAATATACAACCTGGGTTGCCAAACATCCCAGGATCGATGTGTGGGACGCATTCAGCGTAGGACAACCCGGGTGTATTCCAGAATCACCAGTGTAAACAACACCAAATTCGATTCCAAGATATAGGCCTTTCACCTATCGCAGCTGTGGTCAGGTAGGTGAAACTTTTCTCGCAACAGCCTAGGCCACAG
>NW_022719802.1:1241639-1311134 GCF_011630105.1 Anneissia japonica
TCGAAAAACGTCCAATAATTATAACCAAAAAAAATGTGACCTTGTTCTGAGAATCATAAAATGAATCGCATAACAGTACAGTATTAAGATTGTATGAATGTACAAATGAGTTACAATATTAAGAATACTAGAGCGCCGACTCCACAGGCGCAATCTTTTATACTGCCAGCAACATAACACAACAAACATACACGTTATCGTCTAGGTGTATCTTCCCCTAACTACCAGCCGTTATGTCAGTGTATAGCAATGAAGTCAAAATGCTAGAATGACACCCTGGTTTAGACAAGTATAATCGTTCCTAGCGCTCTCAGAAATACCCTGAGACGAGTATATACGGTATTCGACACTGGAGCGCGCACATGTTCAAAAATGGGGAGAAAGGAGCAGGAAATTAAAAAGCGAAAAGCTGTTGCAAAATCTTGCCAAACATTGGATGGCTGGGTCAACAAAAAAATACTGTGAAGATAGGAATGAATGCCTACCACCCGATTTAGAAGAACAGTATGCGAACCAAAAGAAAAATGAAACCCAGACCACGGTTGTCCTGAAGGTATAGATTGATTTTAATATGTTGTCCTTTGACTTTGTCAACCCACGAACTATAGAAATAGAAATAGGCCTATATTAAAGATAATTATTTAGCCTGTTGAAAATCATTTATAAAATACTCGTATCATGATGATCCTTTTATACAGTATTCCCCGTCACGAGTTCAATGGATAGATAGCGTATACATACAGTATAATTATGCTTATACTGTATATGTTTTCTTTCGATGCCAAGAATAAAAATGTTGATTAATTTGTTTCAAATGCTTTGAATCAGCTCATTTACAGTCGCTTTTAATCCACTCTTTATATCAAACTTTGTTATTATTCATTTAAAAGCAGAATTAATTTTGAATTTTTATTCGTATATGGTTACGAATTTATACAGTAGTATTTTTCATTTGGGAAACAATTTGCTTGTTTCTCCATGTCCTCCACTGGTAATTCTTTGATAGGCCCTATCGCTGTGTTCACGGACATATAGAGATTAACATGATAAAATGCTTTCAAATTAGTCTACTAGGACGTAAAAAAGCAAATTTTTCTGGGGCCGTCCACGGCCCCCTGGCCCCCAGCCTGGTTGCCCGCTGTGCTCGCAAAACGCACCCCCCCATTCAACAAGCTGGATACCGGCCTGGGCCAGACACTTTTCAAATAAACCCTATGTGCTCCAGTATAGATGTTTCAAAATGCTTGACCACATAGAGACTGGTACTTGGAAATCAAGTAATTCTGCCCATGGTTAAACTGTTAAAAGCTTGCTCCCTTTCCAAACATTAATTTAAAATCACAACACAAACACTGTTTTGGCCTTATCCTCATCATAAGCTATTTTTGTGATCATCAAGAAGCTTCTCTAGAAAAATTTTAAACCTGGAAGGGTAGCTTGCTTCATCTGGTGGTGGTGATAAATTTGCATCTCTCAAAGATTTCAAAATCTCTTGTCTTGCTTGGTTAAGCTTCTCGGATTGCATTTTCATCTCAGATTTTTCCATTCCAGTTTCTAAAGATCAAAGTCAGTACATCATTAATTTATTCAAAACATCATAAGCACAATCAGAAGCTAGAGGTAATTTACTGTATACATGTGCTGAATTTACAGAGATGATCAGTGGATCGCCAGTTCAATTACATCAGTCGCAAATAGCGATAAAATCGTTTCATCAACCGAGAGAAATGTGTGCCAATCTATGCTTTAGATTCCACAAAATAAATTTTCAAGTTCTAGAATGCTACAAATTTCTTCTTAGAGCAGAAAATTTTATAGAAAACACTTTAAAGTGGCCAAAAGAGTTAAAAAAAAACAAACAAAAAAACAAGAATACATTGCATAAAAAAATGTGGAATATGCTATAA
Organism: Anneissia japonica; assembly: GCF_011630105.1. Lineage (NCBI taxonomy): Eukaryota > Metazoa > Echinodermata > Crinoidea > Comatulida > Comatulidae > Anneissia > Anneissia japonica. Next base: position 1,243,547 of record NW_022719802.1, read on the forward strand.
ATATAAACAAATAGGTAAACATTAATAACAGTGTAATTTTTAAAACTTCTTTAATGAATATTAATTTTTACTTAATGTGGAAATTTTCGGCAGACACTTTTGCTTTCTTCAGCCAAATGTTGTTGGCTCCTAGTAGTCCCCAAAGACAAAACCAAGATGAAAGATATCACGGTTTAACCAGCCTACCTTGAACCGAAGCGGGGGAAGGTACAAACCCTCTAACACCTGGAATGCCGTTTTACGGTCGTGTGTACCAAGTGTCAGACTGTGGAACAAAACAGCAACCATTTAACAACAGTTGGATGAAGAAGGAAGAAGTGTCTGCCGAAAATTTCCACAGTAAGGGAAAATTATGTTGCAAGAAAATTACATCTTACACAAACACACAGATGAATTATTACCAATAATAACAGTGCTCGAATATGAACAACATAGCTCTTCAACAAAAGTTTCTTTTCCAGTTGTGCCTCTGGTGGGATTCGAACCTGCAGTCTCTTACTATCAAGGAGAGTATCATATTCATTAGACCACAGAGACGTATATGTGCAGATCTAATCCCCAGGCACTCTCATACAACTGACTGAAAAATTCACACATATAGTGGAGCTATGGCTAAGCTATAGGTTATAGGTCGCAGCTTGGAAATCATAGTAAACAATCTTCAAATTAGGTTTGCACCTGAATAAAAGAACTTTTCGTTGAAGGGCTATGCTTGATACAATATAATATCTTGTTCCTTTTTGAGCACTGTTATTATTATTTATCTATTTATACTTTGCTTACGGTGCTACGCAGCAAACCTAATTTGAATGCCATAAATAGTTTTCTCAGTGGATTGAGTAATCGTTGGAATTTTCAGCTAATCCTCAAATACTCCTCAGCAAATGCTCACCTTTACTCAACTTCATCCTCTCGGTAATCAATCGTCTCAAGATTTGATCTCCTTGGTGAATCAGGCTTCTTAAGCAACTTTGTCGGCTTTGCTCCTATGCAACAGAAATAAATTTTTTATTTTTCAATTTTTAATCATTAGGTTATTCACCAATTTAGAACAACTTAACGAAAAGGTCGCCTAAAAAAATACTGCATAGCTTAATGAAAAACAGGGGTGTTTGATTTGGTGTCTGATGTAAGGTATCGCTATTCTAGGCCTAAATTCATTACAAAATATTGATTAGGGGTTATTTTTATTCAGTCTGATGAATACCTTTTGAAAAACAAATAATTAGACAGGCTTAATTGCAAGCATTGCAATTCAATATGTTAATTTTGGTAAAAGGAGAAAAAAAGAAAAATTTGTTTGCACCTTCAAACACCTTTTTTAGGCCTAATATTTTGTGCTGTTTATAATTTTACCTCAGATAGTATCATTGTCACATTATGTCACCAACTGTTTACTTGTGATCAGTGGTCACATCAGTGAGGGAAGGGGGAATTTTCCCTGTCAGACAAGCCTGCCTCCCTCCCCCACCCTGTTATCCCACGCTACAACGAAGTCGTCGAATCACAAAGGCTTGGAAGGCTTGGCCTACTAAGCTCGGCCTAGCCTAGTTGGGCCTGGTCTACTTTAGCAAATTCTTTATATTCTTTGAATCTATCAAATGTTGCATTAAACTAAAGCATATTTTGGACGGCCTATTTTGTTTTTCTGGCTAAACCCCTGATCACATGGCACTTGAGATTATGACCGTGACATACAATACTCTATGAGGTATTCTCTAAAAATGTTTTCCTTGCTTTCCACGACGTACACTTGGCCGTTATTTATTAATTTTCATTATAAATGATATGTTTTTAAAAATCAGTAATTCTACTGCATCACCATATTGAATATATTCATACATCATTCAGGGTATTTGATGCGTAATAAAGAACAAAAACATGTGTTTACTACACATGCTATTTTTAAAAGATAACCTGATAGAACGTTCATACACAACAGTACATTACAGCTGTATACAGTACTCTGACATTGGACACTCGTGAGATCTTGTTCAATGATATACATTTAAACAAGCTTTAAGGTTAAGACATTCATTTATTTTTATGATTTTAGTAATTGATTGCTTGATTCATTATCCTGGCAAACAAACTAATTGCATTTTTTTAATTTTTTTTTTTTATAATCTTTTGTTTTATTAAAGTATTCCTATGATGTATTTTTAAACATCTATCAATTGTTATGTTTATATGACACCATTCATTTAGAGTGAATGATTAAACATTTATAATCATGAATATTTTAAAATCTTCCAGGAAATAAAATTTGAGTACAGACCTTTTGTTGCTGATCTTCCACTATCATTGGTTGAACTGGGTAATCCAAGGCTTTACATAACAATGCTGATACAGAAATCCTAAAATGATATAAAAATAATTAAGATATCATAGAGTATTTAATACAGGCTCGTACGCAGTGGGGGTGTGACGGATGCGTACCCACCTCCCCCCCCCCAAATTACAAAAGGTCCACATTTCCCGGCGTAGAAAATTCAAGACACACTCTCACATGCTCCAAAAATCCATCCTCCAAAAATGCTTGACCAATCAGAGCAGTTTCCAACTAGGACTGCCTTTAATTTGTCGTACAAGCAAGGCCTTCTAATTGCACTTATAAGCTTTTTGAGTAATTTTAGAGTATTTTCCCGCCGTTGCGTGTCAATAACTCGCCACGTACAAAACTCATCTTCTCTCTCTATATAGGTTTCAACAGAATTATTTTTATTCTCGTTTAAGATTAAAAACAAAGTGATTTACTGCTTTCCCTACCCTGTTCCCAATCGGAATAGTATTAGGCTTTATGAATTATCAATTTTTTTATGTTTTGACGTCTACCCATCTCATCCACGACGTAAAGTGCTTGTCATTATTTGTTCATATTCGCAATGTTCATTAATTTAATTTATTTATAATATAACATTTACATTTGCGGTAAAAATTTAGTGTTTTCAATAACCAATAATATTATAGGTTTTTTCATTGTGTGCTAGACCTACTGTCTATTTATTTCTTTAATGTTTAAATTTAATAATGTTTTATTTACCTTGTTCTATAATTTTACATAGTCTATTGACACATGCAGTGAAAATCTGAAACACCATGTGGTTGGAAGCGGCACGTTTCACATCTAGGCTATGAGTATGTCCAATTTGTAGGAATTCATTTTACTCCGACCTCGACTTATTTACGATTCTTAAAATTTGAATCATATTAATGAACGTTAACCCGTAGTATAATTAATGACATTTCCACAGTGTTTTTAATTAGAACGATTTAATTTTGTATAGATCAGTTTCCTTAACATATCAAAGTTGATATTCATCGTTAAGCCATCAACATTTTAGATAGACTACAGAACATTTGAAAATAAGAACACTGAATAGTGTTGCTCTCAAAACCAGTGGCGGATTGTTTTTAACGCCCCCCCTCCCCCAACATTTGGTTCACTTTCCACAAATTTGCACCCACCCAATAACAATCCTAATCACAACACTAATCTCAGTAATAGAAATGCCAACAATATATTATTAACAATGATAATATTAACAATAGCAATAACAATAATCCATGAAAGATAACTTTTCTAACTTCCAAGCCATTAACAACAATAAAAACAACAATTAACAATAATAACAATATAAGAAATGCAGGCTCCAAAAATACTAAGAGAAGCCATAGTGATTCAATATTATGTTTTTTATTCAAACATCATCAGGAATGAAGATAATTTTGTCCATAGGGACCATACCAGAAATGAAATAACTTAACTATTACCAATCAATAGATAACCAACCAAATAAAAGAGAGAAACTGGTTAATTGACCAATCAAATCAAACAAGGTTTGACATTATTAAAGAATAAACAAAATGCCTTACAACTAAAACAACCTTATCCTTAATATGGATAAATAAATAAATTAAATGTTTAGGGCTAGTTGAACAATGCAAGTTCTTTGGATGCTTATAGTCCAGTATTTAGACATGGTTTGTAATGTCTAATAGCCAGGGCTTCTTTAAGGAAGGAGGTGGTGTGGAGGTCTGCAAGTAGTGTTTACATACTTGCAATTAGCAATTTGTTTATGTGCCATAAACCATATAGCACAGTAACAGCAGGGTAGCTAATTTACTAGGCAAGTTGACACCCCTAGTTGTGGGTATACAAGGAGGGTATGACCTGTCAAATTCCAGGTGTCCCAAGTTGAAAGAAGATAGTTCTGGGAGATCTGCAGTGGAAGTTCCAGACGAGAGAAAAGGGGCGTAGTCAGGCGTCGCTCAAAATGTTTCAAAAGTTATCCTGGGGGAAAAGCCCCCAAAAAATATGACAATAGGGGTATGAAAGGCTTGTTATCGATTTGTGGTTTTCTCCCTGATGGGGGACACCCCACACTTTCACAGATGAAGGGTCTAGAGAAAATTTATGATTATGGCACCTCTATATGGTGCCATAATCACGCCCACTTCACAAGACTCCCGCGAGTTCTGGGAGACTTTAGGACCCCTGAAATTCTCCAATGAAGATGTACTGTACCGCACTGAGCATAAACTATGCAACTTACCAGGTATCTTCAATCAATTCATTGGCAGCATCTATTTGAAGTGACATTTCTTCCCAGGAACCTTTACTGACATCTGGTGCTTCAAATCTTGTAGCCATGTTAATGATCGTATCGTCAGGAACTCTATTGTTTCGTGAGCTGTTTCTCTCAAGTGCAACATCCACAGAACAATGCATATGAATTTGACAGAAAGCAATATTATCTGCAAGAAAAAAATTTGTTAGGATTGATTGAATAAATAAAATTTTGTCCCAGATTCACACAAGACAAAAAGTTATAAGAAAAGTGTATTAGGAAAAATTTAACAAGTGTCTCCTGCTATTGTGTCTATATGGAGGCGTGGCATCTGGGTGCAATACCTCGTTTCTACTACCACAGAAAACTGTTCTTAAAAAGAACGATTCTTAAGAACATGGTTCTTTCTCGTCAGTAGAAACAGGCCCTTTGTAGTTATGTTGAGATTTGACCGAAAAATGGGAATGCACACCTTATAAACTTTATTTCACTATTGCAATAATGCATGAGTCTCACGGATGAGCATCCCTTTTTTACGTCTCACGCCTACGTTGTATTATCTCACACATCATAAAATAAAATGTATAGGCCGGTTATACCCTAAAATTCATAAAGTGAATACATCATTAAAATGTTGAAATACAGGCCATATAAATTTCTTTCAACGAAGCTATACAGACAACTGTAACTATCAGTTTGACCACTACAATTTTGTTTAAATAAACAGAGGGTGCTATATAACATTTTTATTTTTTGTATCAAGAAGTACGTTTAATATGACATTTAAAAAATAGCACATGTCCCATGTAAGATTTTTTGAATCGAATATTAGTATCATTAAATATTTATATGCTCTTAATTTATTAAAAGGTAAATTATTATCAAAGAAATTATTAATTTTTATCATAAACTATACTTACATTTCCTACATATCTGAAAATATTGATATCTCATGCTTCTGTAGTAGAAATTATCATCCATAACAAACACAAAATCAATATCTTCAAAATCATTTTTCTTTCCGAATTCTCTTGTCTTGTTTTTGTCTCCTTCTCTACTGACTGTGTTACCACATTCATTCTGGTCCAAGTACTTCAACAAACTTGACTTAAAAGCTGTTTTAATTATTTCTTCAACATGTTTAGAAATGCTTGTTGCTTCATGTTCTTGCTCTGGTAATTCGTAAAAATGTGATATATCTCCGTTTATAACTTTAGATATGATGTCATCGATTGTTTTTACTATCTGCAATCTATATGCCTTCCAAATCCCATAATCCTTTGTTATCTGATGGATAAAAATTGAAAAAGGCAATGCAACCTACAGTATGTCTAATGACCATAAACATTTTTTGTACGAGGTGCTCAAGATTCCTCAAAAAGAATATGCATATACTCAAATAAATGCTCTAATTTCACTGTAAATGTGGAACTACAACATACGTAGTCAAAATGTGTTAATGCATGATTATAAAGATTGATCCCACCCAGGTTAGGCAAGACTTCTTTATACTGTTTTATAGTCAAATAATGATGATTTTGAATAAAAATACAATTTTATTTTTGGTCAATTAGCGTACCCGCTGCCATGAAAAAATGGAAATTTCAGAAAAAAAATAAGTATTTTTTTTTATTACGCCCTCTGCTGCCTTGAAATCTCAAAAATGTTATTTTTAAAGTTTCTCCTCCCTCTCGATGTTTTGACAAAACCATTTTCTAAATAAGAAAACAAAACTTTTTTTCTGCCCACCTCTGATGATCTTTAAAAAAATAAGTTCGTGAAACAAGGAATAAAAGAAGTCTAGCCTAAGCTTTGAAAAAATGTAATTCTACTGGAGTACAATAGAATGTGTTGAGAATGAAATTGCTTCCATAAGAATTTGTTCAATTCCATTGACCTCTTGCTGTCTTTCCTACTAATAAGAGACAAACAAAAACGCATACAGCTGCAGAACTATAGAGAACTACCCCCTAGTTGTTGAATGCCTGAGTAGTGCGTGGTGCACAGAACAACCATAAAATCTGATATTCAACGGTAAAAACACGTACATTGGACTATCAGGCAGAACATTTAATCAATGATTTAAATTCAAAGACATCAAATTATATTCACTATATTTTAATTAAATTGATGATCATGTTCTTTAAACATTGCAATAAATATATGCAAAGTACACGGGCAATACAGCAATGGAAATGGCTCATTAACCCATCTATTTGTATCTAGATGGATACTGACTTTGGACACCACTGGGATACATCAGTGTGCCATGCTTGATGTGAAAATAATAAGATTTCAATTTTTTAAAAACTAAATAATGTCACATGATATATATTAGGTTTTGCTACATAAAGCACAGTAAACACAATGTAACTGAATAGAAAAATAATAATAAACTGGGTGAATTTCCCAAAAATATGACTTCCGAAGGCTAATTGTGTTTATTTTGTGTTAATTTATGGCATACAAGCTTTTTGGGTGTTTTTAGGGGTGCTAAACTCAAATATGCTGTATGCTAAGCTCAAAAAAAAAAAAAAGACACCAAATCCAACATGCTCGCTGAAATGGCCGCCAAATTTTGATATTTGTCGTAACTTATACAATATTCCATAAAACAACAGTTTTTGAGTCTATTCTATGATTTTTGGCATCAAGGCATATAGTAGCACCATCAAAAGTAGAACTCAGCCATTAGTGGTTGCAGAAATCCAAGATGGCCACCAAATTGTAATATTTACCATAACTCCCATTTATATTCCACAGAATAACAGTTTTTCAGTCTTATTCTATGATTTGAGTGGACAGGCCATACAGTAGCACAACCAAAAGTTAATGTCATCCTATAGCAGATAAGGAAATCCAAGATGGCCACCAAAATGGTCACCAAATTTTGTTTTTTGCAAAAATCAGAAAAACTTCATAAATCTGTATATGTGCAGGAAAGCTGAATTCCGTCTAATATTGCTCAGAATACATTCTATTAGCTGTAAATAATAATTTTCTCCAAAACTTACCAGAAAAATATTTATTACCAAAAATCCCTGTTTTTAAGGCAAAACACATGTAATTTTCTTAATTTCAAGGCCATAAAATGTGTTAGTACTGGCATATGAGCTAAAGTGACGTTAACAAATCACAAATACATATTTTTTTAATTAGATTTAAATATTTTTGCAAAAATTAGGAAATAATTCGTAACTCTGTTAGCATTTGTACGAGAGAGTTGAATTTAGTGTCAAACTGCTCAGAATACATTAGGGTGTAATATACGCAATGAATAATAGTAAATCAAAGTATAGTAACTTTTGTATGGAGATATAACTCCACTGGTGATGTTTTACATTATTCAGAATAGGCTATTCATTTTCCTATTTTCTCAAATACAAAATTTGCTCCAACAAAATGACCAGAAAGCCATGTTTGACCATTGAAACTACTTTTATAGGATTTTCATGTGTCCGGGCTACAGTCCATAAAAACTTTTATGTAGATGTAAAATGAGCTTTGTTTAATGAAGGAATTTGTGCGAGTCATCCAAGCTCTCATTGCCTAACATTTTTACATCTTAACTCACTGATTTTGGTATGAAAGTTTCTATCCAATTCACTAACCATATTTTGGACAATTATAAGTTGTTTTGTTTTCACTAGTAAAGCCATCAAATTGCACAGCTGGCATACAGTACGTATAATAATTATGTTGGTAGATAATTTCAACAAACACTATATCTTTCAAAAATGAGTCTCTTTGTCCATCGACTTCCCATTATACTTTCAAGGATATGGCCAGGTTGCCGACTCCACTTTGCTGAAATACAATTTGCTGAATGCCAAAATGCAGACTCAAAAGTTGTTAAACTCAGTTTGCTGAATGAATCCGTCTTGACCGAAATCCAGTTTGGCGAATATCAATACGCATCATAATTCAATATTATATTATCTACACAACTTTTCTACACAATTAAAAACACATACTAAATAGCCTAATTAGGGTTGAAACCTACTATTAAACAGCTGCTGATATTTTTTTTACTATTAAAAAACAGAAATATATGTTTATCAATGAAAGAAATGATAGCACCAAAGTTAATTTTAATTTTTTAATAATGATCAAGCATGTACAAACATTTATTGTGATTGCTAGTCACTTGCTAAAGAAACTAAATTAGTTTTAGTCGCTTTCTTTATGTTCAAATTTCTAAATCTGCCACAGAAACACCACAGTTGTACCATTGATGAGAAAGAATTGTTCTACTGTATATTTGCTGTAGCTCATCAGCTGGAGGAGGTTCACAGCTTTTTTGTGTTTTTTCTCTATCCTTTTTTGTTTATGTTGTTTTTCTTGTCTCTTTTTATGGTCTTCTTGTTCCAGGCTGTAACTTTTAATAGGTCTTATATATAGGTGAAATTATAGACCTACAGTAGGCCTATAGGCCTTCTTTTTTTCCTTTTTTGTACAGTATATCAATTTATTATTTAATCTGAATCTTCTATTTGTTAAATTGAAAAAGGAATACATAAATAGGAATAGTCCTAACTGTGTTTTGATTTGTGATGGGTCTGTTTGTTTTTCTGAAAGTAAGACTAGGCTAGGCCTACTAAACTACTAACTAACTAAATCCTTTTCACGGCTAGGCCTAGAAACTCGAGTCAACATGGCCCCAGTCAACTCGGCCCCAAGTCAACTCGGCCCAATGTCATCTCGGGCCCAAGTCAACTCGGCTCCAAGTCAACTCGGCTCCAAGTCAACTCCGCCCCAAGTAGTCAACTCGGCCCCAATTTACTGTGTATTTACTGAATATTTACCAAACGAGATTTGAATGAAAAGCCACAATTAAAGTGTTTTAAATCATTGCCTTTGTTACTTTTCATTTACATCCACTTACAATAATTAAAACTGCATTAATAAAAATAATATTAAAATAATATTAATAAAAATATAAAAAGGTATAACTAATAATGATAATAAAGATATGATGACAATAATAAGGACATAATCATGACAATGCTCAATGAGTTAGAAACATATTAAATATACCTTATATATTATCCATATATAAATATATATTTCATTAGTGTTCCACGTGTGCTCCGACAGAATAGAAAAAAAAAACGAAACAGCTTCAATGGTAGACTTTAAGAACACTGATTTATTAGTAACTCGGATATTTTTCCCACTCCTGTGGCCTTCATCAGCGAGAATAATTGAAAACATCATGAATCATTATTATATAGGCTGTCTTATCAAAAATAAAGGTGACAGAGAGCAAATAAAAGATACTTATAAAAGTAAATAAATATATATGGGTCATTCCGTGTCAAATCAACCAGATTTCGAAAAAAAAACCAGTATGACCCTCTCAGATTTTGATGAAACTCCATAAAAATGATCCACTATGTGAAAAACCAACACTTAAAAAAAATTAGTGTTATAGGTTTTGTAGTTTCTGAGATATTGACGCCCCCCAAAAAGGGGCGTGGCTCTTCAAGATGCGCAAATGCAATTTCCTCCAACTTTGGAAGCTTATAACTTGGGATTGGTAATAGCTATCATGTCAAACTTGGTATTCTAACTTATATTCCACCATATTACACAAATATGGCATCAGATTAACTGTTATCCCTTCTTTTTTGAAGTTATCTGCACTCAAAATAGCCATTTTGTTTAACGACGCAATTTTTTCACTATTTTGTGCACACATCCCCTTTATGTCAAACTGCTGATACGGGAAAATTAAAAGGAATTGGAGTCTCAAAATTCCAGGTTTTTCAATTCACATGAATATCTGTCAGTGTGCAAAAAATCTAAGACCCATGGCATAGAATAACCCAAGTCTTAGCAACTTTCGTTATTTCCGATTATGTTAAAATATGTGTCTGTACCTTTGTTCAGGTATCCGTAACTCAAAAAGTAAATCTTTTTTAATCTTCAAATTTTTAGGAATCCTAACCCACTAGTATTACTTCATATATACACAGTAATAAACTTTAACTAAACTTAAAATTTGCCCCAGATACAGCCCTCCAAAAATGCAAAAAGTTTGTCCAGGCAGGTTTTTGTCCCATTTTTAGACCATTGCTGTTCCACAATGGTACATGTGCAAAAGTACAACTTTTCTGATTGCAGATTTGGAATCAGCAGTAAAAGATGTCCTACACCAAACAACCTGAAGGTTATAGGCGCTGTACTTCCAAAGATATTAGCACATGAAAATCAAAGTTAATTTCACAGTGCACTAATTTGTGCCACGCCCCCTTTTACATCAAACTGCCGCTACGGGAAACAAACAGGAATTGGAGTCTAAAAATAGGTTTTTCAATTCACATGAATAACTGTCAGTATAAAACATTTTAAAAATCTATGATCCCATGGCGTGGAATTACCCAACTCTTAAAAAATTTTGTTATTTCCGATTATGTTAAAATATGTGTAGTTTTCAACATAGTATCTAACCATGAAGGAGCTGAGTACCAAAGCTGAAAATTGATGTATAATATATCTGGTTAACTGGTGTCAATTTAAGAAAAGATTTTAACTGTCCACATGACGAACCGTTAATGGGAAACATCTATAGGCTTTTTTCACTTTTTAGGGCTGGTACCAACTTTGAATGGATGCCATTCCATTTTAATTCATTTGATCAGCCTGTGCTTGCTTGTGGTTAGAGACAACTACCCATAGATAATATATCTGTAATTTAAGATGTATATACTCACTCATATGGACAAAGGGTGACATTGAAAATCACAAAAAAATTGCATTGTTAAACTAAGTGGCTATTTTGAGTGCAGATAACTTCAAAAAAGAAGGGATAACAGTTAATCTGATGCCATATTTGTGTAATATGGAGGAATATAAGTTAGAATACCAAGTTTGACCTTGATAGCTATTACCAATCCCAAGTTATAAGCTTCCAAAATTTGGAGGAAATTGCATTTGCGCATCTTGAAGAGCCACGCCCCTTTTTTTTGGGCGTCAATATCTCGGAAACTACATATCCAGTATTAGGGCTAATCTTTTGTGTATGCTGATTTTTCACATAGTGGATCATTTTTAAGAAGTTTAATAAAAATCGGAGACGGTCGACCTAGGACCTCTGGTTGATTTGACACGGAATTACCAATATATATATATATCTATATATATTAAAATATATATATATATATATATATATATATATAGGCCTATATGTATATAAATCATGATATAATAGATAAAATCGAAACCGTCTTCATGTATAAGAAATAATAAGAATTGAATATGAGTATGACTATATGAGTATGGACACATTGGAAACACTTTATTGGAGAAAACAAATATTTTGACCTCTCCTAATAGGTCACGGTATCTTCATAGTGGACAAAAAGTCCGATATTGAGGCAAAAAAAACTACAGAGGGCGCGCTTTATTTAAAACCCACTTCCAAACACGTCACCCGCTTTGAATATTCAATGTTTTTAATCATCCAGTAATACTGAAAACTGGGAGATACCACTGAATATTCATGACCTACCCCTAATTTGGTCATGTGAGAGAAGCCTGGAACCTATCATTTATAATTATACGTCATAGAATTCGCTGTGAAAGCCGATGAAGGTAAGCATGTCCAAATTTCAGGTTTTTTTGCTAAAATGGTAGATAATGTTATCCATCATTTGTTCAAACATACTTTATATTTATGTAATACTTACTTACTAAAGAAAAAGTTAGCAAATTAAAAATTTTTGTAACGGTTTGTTTTTTTTTTCTATGAAGGTAAATGTACCCCTCTTTTCTGGCGATAGTGCAGCTGGTGTTGCACATTGTAGGGGGCCTAGCACTATACTACACGCCCAGGAATTGATCGTTAAGGACGTTGCGTGGGCATTGTCGGGTCAGTTTTGGGCCTAGCATATGGATGTGCATACAACGAATAGGCATTTATTAAATCTTTGCCTTTTTAACCCTAGGCCCTAGGTTTAAACTAGGCCTATTAATTAGAGTTTTTAATGTAGGCTAACAAGCACACATTTATCTAATTTGATTTTTAATTTTAATATTTTTAGGGTTTTTTTTTTTTTTTTTTTTTTTTTCTGCTACCACCAGACGTCCATGGCCACCACAAATTCCCAGGCAGGTACACATAAAGCAAATTTTAAAGGCAAGTACAGTTTTTAGTAGGCTTCGGTCTACAGTATTTTAATCATGCTTGTTACTGTTTACAATATTCTGTGTGTTTATAAGGGGTTGCTTATTCAATTACTATCTGTATATAGAAAGATTAGTTATTTTATATTAATCTAATGCCATAAATCAACTTATTTTTATTTACATAAAGTTTTAGTGGGTTTTTCATTGAAAAAAAAAATCACAATTTTCCTTATTCGTGCAAGTATAGTTTATCCAGGGGTAGCCTTTGTTTTTTTTTTTTCAAGTCAATTGAATTCTATTAAAAATTCATATTTTTAAATATTTTTAATTCAACTCATACAGTACAGACTGTATTTCAATTACAGTATTGTTTCAATACAGTTGTATTTTTTTTAATTAAAATGTAATACACTATTTATCTACAATATTATTTAATGATGTTGAATACTCCACCACAGTATTTTGCTTCTGCAGTTATTTCCTGATAAATATTAAATGCAATTCTAGCATTTCATTTAAAGTATATATAAATTGGAAAAGTTTGTAAGGCAATATCAAAATAGTTATTTCGTACTAATTCATAAATAATATGCTAAGTAATTTTTAAATGATGAAATTTAAAATGTACAATTTTTCTTTGCAGGTGGAAATGCCTTTCTCTGTATTTTGAGAGATGTGAATTATACTGATTTATAAAGATGAATTCTATTTGGCATAGTTCTGATGGCACTTAGTCCTTTCAAATTTGTTTGTTGAATGCGACATGGATCTTTTCACCACACTATTCACTCAACATACCCAAACCATGCAATCCAAGAGGCACAGCATACAATGACAGTTTTTTTTTTTTTGCTCCTCGGTTTATTTGCTACAAAATTGCTCAACATTCTGATGATAAGTTCCAACTAACAGAATTAGATGGGTAATACATGCGTTGTCTTCTGGTATCCTTAAAAAGTTATGTAACATGTTTCTTTTATCTGTATGTTATATTCTTTGTAGAATTTTGAACATTTGCTAATTCATAATTGTATACTTTTTGAGGGATCATAGTTTGCTTGACAAAAAGCAATGACAAACCAAATCATGTGAATCAATGATGGCATCTAAAAAATCATATAGTTTCTTAAAAGCCATATATCATTGTGTGTTTAATTTTTGTAAATAAAAATCATGACTAACAAGATGACTCCTGTGTGGTTTTATCCAGTTTTGTGTTGTAATGTACAGTATGTTTTTGATCACATGTATCATACTGCCATTATCATTTTTTTGTAAAGATAATAAAATACAAGTTTTGTTTTTCTGATTTTAAATTAAAGAAATTTAAATTATTATACCTTTTAACTCTACACCAGAACCCACACGTAGAAAGAAAATGAACCACCATAGTAGTAGCACACACACCCGCACTCACGCATTCTAAGCCTAGGACGGATAACAGAAAACCGTATCCTAGGCCTAAAGCTAGGCCTAGGGTGTAAAAAAAGGTAGAACATTCACTAAGTTTGAAGGGCAATATCTCAAAATTCAACCGTTACAAAATTTTTTCCTTTTGAAATAGAGTAAAATAACATCTAATGAGAAAGTATGTAAAAAAACTAGACCTCTAAATGATGGATATCATGTGTTGAGAGACGAATTAAAGTTGCCTACTTAAGTACCCGATCTTATGTGGTGGCGCTTTTTGTTGATTTCGTCGCCGTATGATAGGCCTCAGAAATACGATTAAAAATACGAGTAAACATTTTTTTCTATACATAGTGATTTAAATGTGTGGTTTAATATACATTAAGGTGTCTTGTAACTAGTTTGAATCAATAAAAGATAAGTTATATTTTTAGTAATATCTGATATACTACAGGAATTCGTGTAGTATATCAGATATTAATAAAATATAAGTTATATTTTTAGTAATATCTGATATACTACACGAATTCCTGTACCGATAAATTTACTCGCGTAGCGAAGAATACATTGTCCCGCTTCAGTGATCTCACTGGCTGAAAGAATATCGTAATGTAGCGCCCTCTATAGTACAATCCTTTTTGTCCAAAACTCCTAATCTTGAAGACACCTTAGTATGTGTGCTTAACAATTTGACACCAAAAATATCTCTATAGGTCAAAGAGTTACAAAGATATGGTGATTTCATGTTTTTTTTGCAAAAACACATAAAAATTGAGGACCTATTGCACTTCAGTTAGGGTTATCGAATCATGGAGTTATAACTCCATGATCGAATCGACTGTCTGTGCTGTGCCCAACTCATACGGTATGCCGTGAAATAATTATCATACAGTATATCTATCCAATCTATCCAACATTCTACCGTGCGAATAAATTTGTTTCGACAATTCGCACGGTACCGTGTGAATTAGCTCTTATCAGTCTTATTCGCACGGTAGACCTAGCCAATCAGCAGTTAAGGTTTCATGACGTAACGGCTGTCATACCGTACGAATAAGTTCTTATTCCTAATTCGCACGGTACCGTGCGAATAACCTCTTCCAAAAAAAAGTGTATAGGCCTAGGGCCTAGGCCTATCTATACTGTAACTAGGCCTGGCCCTATATATATAAATACTAGGACTATATAATAATTGCTATTTCTTCTTTAGTTGCCTACGTTGTTTCGCCCAAGCATGCTACTGTAGTTCAGTTAAACTGGACATTAAGTTTTAAATACATTACCCCGTTTGTATCAAGTGCCACTGACCCTACATCAATGGAATGAGGGATGACGTCGTCAAAACATATCCATGTTGTTACCGTCGCCCTCAACAAGGTCTTCCTCTTGCTACGCTCAGACGTAGGCCTATCAATATCTCGTTCTAAATTTGAAGCTAGAGTTGATTTTCCTGCTCCTGGAATGCCACACAAAATAAGAATCAAACATCTCCGTGTCATACTAGCCCATTAATATTTGACAGTAAACAACATTTAGGCCTGTTTAGGCCTAGCCTTATACTCTCAACTATGAAACATGTTTGTTTACATTCATCATGTCTATCCCGGAAACATTACCTTTCACCCTTATTTGCTATTTGACAAACTTTTCAAAGGCGAAAGGCGGCGCTACGCTCTTCATGAGTGTAGAGGGCGTTTAAACCATTGATCCTCCAGGGCATTCCATTTTGTAATGGATGTCATTATTATTGAATTGTTTTATTTATATATAGACATAAACAATATATTAAACCAAACTCCCTGTAATTTACACATAGCAAATATTTAACAACTACTATATATAATTTATAGCAATCAGATCACAAGATACGATAGTAAAAAAAAAATTTGAAAAATTTACTTCACCCACGAAAGTTAACGGGCCTCATGACGTATTACAGGTTTCGACGTCCTTTCATCACATGTACGAAATTTTGTACATGGACTTTCTGTCATGCTTTGTGGTAAAAATTGTGAAATAACACTTTACGGGAATGATATGAACTTTGATACTCATCTCATGGTTTAAGTTGATCCTAAGACATTCTGTTGATTTAATATATTTTTATCAAGGTATTCACTGGATCTTTTTCCCGCCCCGAGTTAGTGCGGAAGGTAGGAAGAATTTTGGCCTTATTCTCTACGCTTACAAATACTGTCTGTCCTCTCTGCTGCTACTCCCGAACATTACGCTGTATGTATTGCGTGGGCTAGGTACATCGAGAAAGAAGACCAGCTGTTATTTCTAATGTAAATTTCTTCCCAATCTACACAGATCTCAAACCGTTAATAAAATTTACTGAACCGATAGTACAGTGGCGATTCATTGCCACGAGACTTGTATCTTTAAATTTCAGTCAGAACTGAGTCTAAATTTAGGGGTGGAGTAAAAACAGAAAAGAAAGCGTCTTCAAAATGTCAGGAGCAGCAGAACCAGAAACGGCTGCCGATCGGAATGTCGAAATGTGGAAAATTAAGAAGCTTATTAAGAGTTTACAAGCAGCAAGGGGGTATGTATTGTTTTACACTGTATGTCGATAATCACATTATTTAAAAAAAAACTAAATTTTATTGAAAAAAAAAATGAAGTTGATAATACATTTAGATGATTAGGGCCAGAAGTAGAAATCGGTTATCCACCCGGTCAACAGATAATGTAGAAATCGCTGTTATCCACCAAACCGACAGGTGAATTACAGTAGTAGAAAGTGTCTATCCACTTGGCGGACCGGTGAATTAAGTAGAAATCGTTTATCCAAACACCTGACGTGTGAACAAGTAGAAATCCGTTTTTTATCCACCCTGCCGATGGGGGAATAAGCTAGAAATCGGTTTACATGTGAACAAGTAGAAATCCGTTTTATCCACCCTCCCTGCCGATGGGTGAATAAGATAGAAATCGGTTATCCCTTTCTTGCATATACATACATAACATTTAACAGAAAAAATAATGAAAAAGCCTTAGTAAAAAATAGACATTATAATAGAATACAAGACAATTGTTGAAGAAAAAAAAAAATTAATTATCATTATTGTTATTATTAATAATAACAACAATAATACTAACAACAACAACAATAACAAAAGAGTAGTAATAATAATCAGCATGCCATCGAGTTTACAATACAGCGGGGAGATTCAATTAAAGAGTCTGAGTATATCTTTCGCCGTGGCTAGAGATACGGTACCGTATTTCTACTTCGTTTTGCTAAAGGTACGGTAAATGGCATTACGTCACCATCACGCAATGAAATGCCAGAATGTGTGTGACGTCATTTTTTGAAGACAGGTGCATTGCATCTCACCCGCAATGAGCGGTGGAAGGAGAACGATCATTGTACAGTACTGGGAAATTAGAACATCAAAAGTACAATATTGTTTGACTTTACTGTCATCCTTAAATGGGCGTATGGTTCCACTTTATAGTAAAAGTAGACCTGTATGAATTCTCTTGTTTATAGTATATTCATTTTTTTATTGCAAGTGGTGTCATATAAATAGATTACCAAAGACTAGCAGTAGTGTGTGTATACATGTGCCTTGGCCTAAGTCCTGAGGATGATGCCTTGCTTGATAAGGCTATATAATGACATGACTTTATTACTGAGTGGTACACCTATTTTTCTATGACAGTATTAAGGCCTGCATCAAAATTATTGGAAAAATTTGACTAAATTGTAATAATCACAAAGGGGAAACTTATTCTCTCGATCTAGGCCTAGATTCTGTACCATAACAGTGACGAAGTCTAGCCCTACGAAAAGTTTTGTGCATTCAAATTGTATGAATATTTTGGTGGGGTTTTAAAGTGTGGTATTATTTCGAACTTCTTGGACTAAAACTTGGGATGTAGGGATTGTGAAGTTCAGGCGGTGTGATGACGGAGGAACTAGGCTAAGTTTATGACTGATATAGGCCTATGCCACTTAGATCAATGCCACCAGAGCAGCTGCCGTGAAAAGCAGAATCCAAGCAAGGCCGAGCAGGCTTGCTTAGATTGTTTCGCCAAGCGAAGAATTTAAGCAAGGCCTAGAGGCATGCCAAGAGTTGGTTGGAATCAGTCCTTGTTTGATAATGGTTATACATAGGCCTAGCTAAATGAAACTCTTCACTAAATGGAACCATAAGCCTATTTATCGATAACAGTACTAAGTCAAACAATATTGTACTTTTTGATGTTCTAGTTTCCCAGAACTGTACACCTACATAAACCGAAAGGTCCACTGATTAATCTCAGATAAGAAAGTATAATACATACTCCAAGTATTGAAATACACGCCATCGTGTTGGGATTCAATATTTCGACATTAATTATGTCATCATCTTGGAGTATGTATTATACTTTCGTACTCCTACATCGTTCTCGTTTCACTGCTCATCGCGGGTGATCTGCAATGCAATGCCAGTCTTGAAAAATGACGTCACGCACATTCTGGCACTTCATTGGGTGATGGTGACGTAATGCCATTTACCGTACCTTTAGCAAATTAAGGTAGAAATACGGTACCGTATCTCTAGCCACGGCGTATATCTTTATACTTTTCTAGTCGGAGTTTTAGATCCTTGAAATAAGGTATTATTACATTTTGTAATACCATTATACCATTTTGTACTTTTTTTACATAACTATAGATATAATATTTAGTGAACAATATGAAAGAATTAACAAATGGTGATAAATCAGGGTCTCCAAAGTAGATGCTTTTTGTGTCAAAGTTAATTACTTTATTAGTTTCATTAAAGGAAAAATAAAAATGTTGGCAATCAACCAAAAAAAAAAAAGAAAAAGAAATCGGTTATCCACCTGACTGACTGGTGAATGTTATCCACCTGGCTGATGGGTGAACAAGTAAAAAGTCAATTATCCACCTGGCTGATGTTTAAATTTAGTAGAAATCAGGTTTTATGCACCTGGTTTTAGTCATTGGCTTTGTCAAAAAATTGACCAGCTGGACATGATATGTTTTCTTAATGTGAATGCTGCCCTCAAAAATATTTTGTCCAAGTCACAAACTACAGGATAATTTAGGTACAGTAGTTGCAAAATACAACAGGTTCAGCCGAGGGGGCGTGGCTTGTATATGGGGATGTCATGTATAATTATGCTGTCTACCAAGAAACATCACTCTACACTGTGTGACCATGGTGTGACCAATGTGAATTTAGCAAGGCAAGGCGAGCAGGCTGAGGCTTATCTTAGTTTTCTGTTGTGCGGCTGCTACGGGCGGGTGATGGACGATCGCGTCCATTTTCAGACGAAGTTATGGACGTTTGTAGGTCTAGGCTCCCTCCAACTATGTCCCTGGCAAAAAAAAGTGGGCGTGGTCAGGCATCCCTCAATATCTGTCGAAAGTGTTCCACAGGGCTTCTCTCCCCCCCCCCCCCAAGAAAAAAAAATAATTTTTGGTTTACTTAAGTCGATTTTGGTGTCTATAATATGTAGAAAATACATTACATTTTTTCTCCCCAACAAATAGTGGTTTTTTTCCCGGCAGGGTGTGGGAGACAACCCAGACCTCTGGGTGCTGTTACCCCCCGATGCTAAGTACAGTATTGTACTATAGTAGGGCCTAGGCCATTGAATTTTTTCATTTCTTTCTGTGATTAAGACCTATATCCCTACAGCTAAAATAAGACTAACTAGGCCTATGTATTATTTCACTCTGTGTTGGCCCAATGATTTGATAATATTCCAGGGATCCTAATTTTTTGAAAGAAAAACAGACAGGGACAACTTATTTTTTTTACATTGGTTGTACCATGAAGGAATTAGTTGTACAGACTGTATTTTGCTGTGCTGTGTGATTACAGACACGGGCCACAGTTTATCAAGGAGATTGATACAAAACATAGCTGAAGTTTGCATGATGTCAACATACGAAGCCACACCCCTTGGCTGAATCCGTTGTGTTTAGCAACTACCGATGATTTATTGGTGAATTGATTAACCTGACACTGGCACTATAAAATAGACACATGTAGGGTGTGCAAGAGCAGCTTCCGTATTGTGTGCCACGTTCATGCTACCGTGCGCCCAAATTAGTTGTGAAAAATAGGCCCAAAGTAAGCAAACGTATCGAGCGCGTACAGCTACGCTTCAATACGAAACCCTCCAATGATCAGGACCCTGCTTGTTTTCATTCCGGTTTCTGTATGAGCCTCTCACAACAATTTTTTTTTTGCTCCTACACGTAAACAAAATAGTTCTATGTAACTGTCAAATTCACTCTGCACACTTTTTAGTACTAAAAAGCAGTTTTTTTTTTTTTCTTGAGTTGGGGCATTTAATTTGACTTCAGTCTAGACCCATATACATAAAAAAGTACCTGTTTTTTTTTTCATTTTTGAAGGAATTTTTGAAAATTTCAACCGGTTCGCATACAGAAATATCAAACTTTTATGACGTAATTTGAGCTTAGTCCCGAAATGCAGCATTCACTGTTCAATGATTTTGAAACAATGGATTTGATAGGTTGAATCAAACCCAAATTTTTCCACTGTTTTACTCAGCACTTCACATTCAACCACGCGGTAAAACCAATCAAACAATGTTTACGAAGGATTACTATTTGTACAGAGGCTAGTAACTTTAGAAGCTCATAAAACTTGCTTGTAGAATTCTTGATCATACTGAATTTACAAAGAGCCAATTATTTAAATTTAGTGTCATGTCAGTAATTAATGGTAAAGATACTGTAGATATATAGTTGATAATCACTGGACTCTCTGAATGTGTCTAGGCCTACAGTATGCCTGATTATTTTTCTTATTGTAGGAGGGGCCTACTTTATTTACGAGTATGATTCTCAGCAGGTTTTTTTGACATTTTTCTATGGACATAGGACATTTAACACTTTCACTGCTGGGCCTTTTTAAGAAGAAAGTTTAAGTTTTTAAATACATGCATGCCAAAAAAAAAATACTAATAAGAGGTTATTTTTAAATTGTTTGTGTGTGTTGGGGTGGGAAAGAGGTTGGCCTACAAGAAAAAATTGAAGTTGGAATTTTTAATTAGGTGGTCATGTGACCTTGGGATCAATCCTCTTTTCATAAATATGTAAAAAAAAAGATAGAAATTCTTATGGGATGATTTTTTTTCCACTAGATAATGGTGAAGATACATGAATAAAAAAAAAATCTAGTTTAAATTATTTTCATCATTTTATTCAAAAACAGACAAAAATCCATGTTTG
Source organism: Anneissia japonica (assembly GCF_011630105.1). Classification (NCBI taxonomy): domain Eukaryota; kingdom Metazoa; phylum Echinodermata; class Crinoidea; order Comatulida; family Comatulidae; genus Anneissia; species Anneissia japonica. Next base: position 1,264,889 of record NW_022719802.1, read on the forward strand.
TTGGCATAATCGTGAAAAAAAAAAAGTTTTTCGCAACAATCAGTCATTGCTCCATATAATTCAGTAGAAATCACCTCTACTTCATAGAAACAACTATAGAGGGTGCCTGCAGTACGGGAAAAATATTAAACAGAATTATTTTGATGCCGCTGTTAGTATTGGGGGCATGCAGCGGAAGGGTTAATTTATGTTTCATTAACTTTTATTTATATTCTTTCAGGACAAACATATTACAATGGATCTGTCAATACCAAATTACAATTTAATTAAATGTGAATGAATGAACATACGTAGTGGTTCAGTGTAAATTTGTTAAGTGTACTATACAGTGAGTATTAATTACAGTAGGAATAAATGAGTACTAGCATATACCCGTGCTCCGCACGGTGTTGAATGAGTAGGGAAAGGTTGTGATGTACATTGTTGAATGTAATGGGAAGTCGAGGAGGCAGTCGTTGTGGATATTTTGGTTAGAATGTTATTAATTTTCTAAAGGACGTGTTTGTAGTATGTTTTGAGTGTCTTTGCTGAATATTCCTTGTGTGTGAAGAATTATTGTGCAGTTTAATGAAGGGCGGATCCAGAATTTTTCAAAGGGGGGGGGGTGGGCTTGCTTTGAAATTTCAAAAAATTTGTGGCAAGACAGGGAGGCATGTGCCCACACCCACTCCCCCACCCTTACTGGATCCGGCCTGCCTGTTCATCTGACGTGCTTATGTAAATTTGAGGTGTTAATTGGGGGAGCTGGCTTGACCCTAAATTTTATACTTTAGAATACACCAAAATTTGTCTATTTAAAAAAAATTGGCTCACACAGAAGGTGTTACTGTTAAGAAACAAAGTTTAAACATTCTACTATACAATGATATGTGTCTGTATACTGGTATAATTTTTATAAATTAATATGACGTGTCCACGGAGTCGTCTGGCCGGTCAAAGTAGGAAGTATTTTTAGGGCCAATGGTCCTGCAACCATGTTCGGGACCCCATTATACCTTTATTATTGCCTTAATTACATTGCAAACTTTTATATATGCAGTAGTATGAGCATATTCATCACAGGTTTAATTTGAACTTCCGTACTTTAAAGCATGGTATTATACGACCCTCCGAAAAAAGCAAAATCTATTTTCACACAATGCTTTTGGAGATTTTTGGCAAATAACATTCTAATGAAATAAGCTACCAAATTCAAATGGTATTTGCTGAAAGAGGGGCCAAATATCAGTCTACTGTATGTAGCAATTTTCTACTTTTTATTGTTTATTCCAGGAGATACTGTATACCTGAAGCTTTGTAAAACCATACAGTACATAGTTAAAAGAGCCATAAAAACCGGTGTGAAAAAGGGGCGTGGTAACTAAATTTCAAAAGGTCATAACTTAAAAAGCACTTGGAAATTGGAGCTGAAATTTTGGGTTCTTTCTTTTGACATATAGTATCAGGGTATTTTTAGAATGTTTTTCAGGAAAATCCAATGGGGGAGTCACATGGGCATGGTGGTTGATTTGTATGTATTTTTACTAAAATCGGGTCATAGATGCATGGCATAAAATCGGTAAAATAGAAGGCATAATTTTGAGAACCGACCGTGACGACGTTGTATGCACGCAACATTGGATCTCCCGCATGATTTCGGGCCCCCTGTGGACAAATTTCGCTGTACGCTGGGAGAAGAGTGTACTGTAGTAATGCAGATGAGGGGGTTGGGATGACCCTTAAACCACTGTGAATTTATTCATTGACTTCAAGAAATGTAATATATTTCTATGTATTATATTGAATAATAATTATTTTACTTGTTTTGATTGGCTACAGGAATGGTACCAGTATGATATCTCTCATCATACCTCCAAAAGACCAGATTCCAAGGGTAGCCAAAATGCTGGCGGATGAATTCGGAACGGCTTCCAATATCAAGAGTCGTGTCAACAGGTACAATTTATTCAACTCATTTCTGTGAATTTAAAAAGTAATTCTTTTTATTGGCTCCTGCAGTAGTTGAAATGTACTTTTCAATTTTAATATTCTATTTGCTTCATGAGTCTTATTATAATTATGTTAATTTCAATGTGGTGTTTTACAGGTAAGTGAAAAAAATTTTATTGTGAACATCTGTTAATTTATATTTTGAATGTATATTTTTTTAATTTATGCCCACATCCTCTTGTTATTCTTTTTTTGGTGATCCGCTAACGTTAGCGGATCACCTATTGTTATTGTACGAGATCTTTTTTTTTTTATTCTACCTTTCCTTCCATTTTTGTTCGCACGATATCTCAAAAAATGCCACGAGTTTACGCACTATCGCTATCAACGAACATTTGGCTTGGTCTGGAATAGTCATGGTAAGCTTTTCACTGCGCTCAGTCAATCGTGACGTCATCTACGTGCAATTTTGCGTTTTTACATTATCGATTATATCAGCCTAACCAATTGCCATTTCGAAATCGTATTAAGTGAGCATTAACTTCGGGTTAATGTTGAATGTACTGTACACTAATTTGACGCGTGCGCTTTACTATGCGCGCGTACGCTTGCGTCAAAATTTCAAAATGCTCAAAATCACTTTTTAACTAAATTAGAGCACGTTTCATGCCATTTTGAGCATTTAAAATTTTTTTGAAATTTTCCACTGCGCGCACGCATTTTTACGTGCTCAGCACTTACGAAAGCTAGACATTACGTTATTTTACATGTTTTGGTTTCCTGACATTGTTTTCACAAATTTCCATTCTTTTCGGTTATCTTTTGGCCAATAGCAATACCGTACGTGCGCATCAAACATAGGTATCTTTGCGCGTATTTGTGCCGCTATACAGTGAAATTATGACAAAATCAGACATATTTTTAATCAGTAATAGCTCCTTAGGTTGAAAGGTGACCCCCAATTTTTATTACATATTCTGAAAGCACATAAGTTGTAAATATAATTTTATAGATCATAATGGCTGATCGGACATTGTGACGTCATCATATTGGCATCTGAATTCAAGGAAGTGAATTATAGCTATGACGTCATTTTTGAAAATACGCATTTGAGCGTATCTCGCTTATCCAAGGTCGATCGCCTTCCAACTTTGAGTATGTTATAGCTGAGACAATTCTCTTTCATATATTTGAAGCCTTTTTACATTTTGATGACGTCATCATGGTCAAAAAAATTGTTTTTTCTGACCCCCTCATTTCTCTTTCTTCAAAACGTTGATGACCCCATATAATCTTAACCATTCGTCATTTCTAAATCATATTAGCATAAGCTTCAGGTCAAGGTTGAATGTTATGTACCTTAATTTTCCGTTTGCGTTTTTTAGCGTGCACGTACGCGTGCGTCAACATTTATATATGCATAAAACCATGCATGTTTTTAATGAGTTATAGCTCCATAGGATGAAAGGTGACCCCCAATTTTTATTACATATTCTGAAAGGACATGAGTTGTAGATACGATTTTATAGATCATATTGGCTGATCGGACATTGTGACGTCATCATATTGCCATTTGAATTAAGAAGAAATTGAATTTTTATTTATGACGTTATTACTTTTTATACTCGTTTGAACGTACTCGCTTATCTTGATTGATGGTCTCCCACCTGTGAGTATGTTATAGCTAAATCAATTCTCTTTCGGACGTGTCCCTTTATTTTTTAATTTGATGTCGTCATCATGGTCAAAAAGAATGCTTTTTTTGGAGCCTTCTCATCTTTCTTTCTTAAAAGATGTAAACACATTGAAAATAGAGGGCGGCAGACTAACAAAATTCATGTGGCATTACCACCCAACAGGGGGTTTTAAATTAAACTTGACAAGGTTTAAATTCATGTGCCATTACCGTCGTCAGGGACATCGTATAAGGTATTCGTACTTGTGCGTTAAAATTTTAAAATTGTTAATATCACTTTTCAGATAATTTAAAGCACGTTTCAGGTCATTTTGAATAATTCAAAACTTACCAAAATTTACCCGCCGTACGCTCATTTCCACGCCCACAGCACTTACTGAAGCTGGAAATTACGGTTACATGTGTTGGGTTTGTGACACTGTATTATACTACCGTGCGCACGGACGTTAAGACGTATGTGTACACAGTCCTTAAAATGCTCAAAATTTCTCTTTTCCTTTAAAATTTCTTTTAAAATGCTCAAAATTACTCTTTAAATAGAGCATGTTTTAGCATATAATACTTTTCAATCAGAACCGCGCGTGCTTCGTGAGGGTCAAAGTGCGGCGGATCACCTACTGTAACTCGTCCTCAGTGACGAGTTCAAATCTAGTTTTAATTAATTGTTTTCTTTTGATTTGTATAAGTTATAAATAATAATTTTTTTTTTTTTTTCAAACCCGTAATTTAGACTGATCATTGCACTGATATTTGTTATAAAATCTTAAGAATAGCAGAAAAATATATAAAAATAACTTAACACAAAATATTAGTAAAACAAGTGTGGAGGTGCTTTATCGAATGGAATAATCATTTTTCCATAATCTTTATTTACATAATAATATTATTATGTAGCAATGTTAATTAACCTCCATAGTTAATGCGCACTTTGAGTAACGTACTTGCGCGAATAAGTGCCCCGTTTGAATAAGCGCCCCCTCAATAATATCATAAGATTTTCTTTTTAGTAAGTCAATTATCCAATCAATCCTGGGACTGTGGTTGTTGGCAGGATTTGAGCTGCAGAGTGGAATCACATTCTTCTTAGGCCAACATCAAAATGAGGATATTTTTCACAGATAAGAGTTCCGATCTCTAGACAGACAGTACATTCCAATTTTCATCTTCTTACATACTGTATTTGTCTAGGCCTAGTCCAACTCCTCTTTTTCTTTTTCCGACAATTTGCACCTTTACCACATTCTCATCTCATTTCAAGAAAACCTGCAAAAATCCTGCCGTTATGCTAATCTCAATTGGCCGATGGCCAACAAGCTAACCACTACCCACCACCACTAATTGCATGCTATTCTGCTGTTATGTAAATATTCACAGCGTTCTTGTCATAGCCATGTTCTCTGGACATATGTTTTCGTAATGGCCCTATATAACCTTTTTTCATTCAAAAAGTGCCTCTTGAATTTAATAAGTTACCATAAGAACCCCTCGATTTTCATTTATTTGCATAAGAGCCCCCTTAATTTCCACTATGTTTTCATAAGTGCCCCGTTTAAATAAGCACCCCCTTTGAATAAGCGCCCCTCAGAAAGTGCAAAAATATTTCAAGCGCCCGGGCGCTTATTCGCACGAGTACGGTACTGCCATTGTCATAGTGGCACTGAACATTGCATTTTGCTGTGGATATTGGCACTATAATACAAATCCTTGATTAATTGATTGATTGATTGATTAATTGGAGTGTAGGCCTACTGTATACATTGGACTGTACTGATGTCATCTCTAAAAGCTATCATTACTATACACTTTGATTATTTTTTTTAATTATTCATGATCTACAGTATTGGTATATTGAATACACTAGTTGGTAAAAGTAGACATCACCTTGATTCACTATAAGTACAGTATTAGAGCCATTAGAAATAAGGCAGATAAAATGAAAAATGATAAAAATGAGATAAAAAATATAATGAAAGTAATTAATATGATCAAATTAATTTTGTAGAGCTCTAAAATACTTTTTGTGTGTCTTAATATTATTTTGTCTTAAAAAATCACTTGTAGTCATCTACTGTACTCATTTAGTAGGTCTAATGTTGACAGTGCCCTCTGCATGAATTAAAAAAAAAATTGTTAAATGTTTTTAGAGTTATTTTCATGCTTTTAATTCTCATAATGTGAATTAAATGATGTGTTTTTTCAGGCTTTCAGTTCTTTCGGCCATTACGTCTGTACAGCAGCGATTGAAATTGTACAACAGAGTACCTCCAAATGGACTTGTAATTTACTGTGGGACAATTGTCACAGACGACGGCAAGGAGAAGAAAGTGAACATTGATTTTGAACCCTTCAGGCCTATCAACACCTCCCTATACCTATGTGATAACAAATTCCACACAGAGGTAAGAACTATTATATAGGGATGTTTTCTGAATAGCGGTATCGCTATTTAGGAAATGCTAACCAAAAACGTGAAATTGTCAACTAAATAGGCGTTTGACCACATATTCAAACAACAGTGAAATAGATTCATCATTTTATTTTAATTGACCTACTGTAAGAAGAATGGGTTACAGTAGGCCTAAATTTCTGATAGATTGGCTTCTATTAATTACTGTATGATTATTATAATATAATATGGTTTTAACAATAGAAGAGAAACATTTAAATCAGTGTTGAAGCAACCATTAGGCAATTGGTTATATAATTGATTAAAAAATAATATTCTCATCTTAACTTCAAAATTTCTTCTATATAGTAGGTACAAAAAAACTTGTTTTTTATTTTCTCTAACTCCAGATATGCATAATCAATTGTATCAGCAATTTTATTTGATATAGATGACAACTCAAAAGTCTTCTAGTTCAATTCTTTATTTTTTAATTCTTTTGTTATTGTCAAGACAAGGCACATACAATAAATGCAATTCATTGGGTGGTCGGACAAGATCTCAAAAGCAAACCTTATCACTATTGTATTATCATAAGACTCCCAACCACCCGGCTTCACGTGCAGTGTTTTCAATAAAAGAAAAAAAAATATTATAATTTTTTTTTTACAAAAATAAGATAATGTACAGTACTTTCTATGTATGTAGGTTTCATTGGCTACAATACAGTACTGCAAATGATTGCTCCATTTCATTTTTTTCGTAGGCACTCACAGCTCTTCTTGCTGACGACAATAAATTTGGTTTCATTGTGATGGATGGTAATGGCGCCCTCTTTGGTACACTGTCGGGCAATACGCGAGATGTGTTACATAAGTTTACCGTAGATCTACCGAAGAAACACGGTAGGGCTGATGTCACAGTTCTATGTTTTTGTTGTGATCAGTTCAAGTATACCTTATAAGACTGCAAAAACAAACATGCGTTATTCATCAACACTAGTATTAGTATTAATTGGTCCAAAACTCGAAGACCCGGAAATCACTGTTTTATATTTTGCCTAAGTTGTTAGACTGTGTTGAAAACTACTCTATTTCTACTGTACTGTGGCTAAATATACAGCATCACAAAATGGAATATATCTCGGCTGATAACGATTGATATTTCTTGCTTTAAAGGAAGTTTATATCAATTGATTGGTTTAAATAAATAAGAGTTTTTGTGGGGGGATCAAAATATCAGCGAGCAGAATCCAGGGACGTCTCATCTCGGTTGCTATTGATTTGCCATGAAATGATTAAATTCTATACACAGCCCATAAGAGTTTCGGTTTTTTAATTCTATACTACTCCCCTTCACTCTTCAGACAACAAAAAGTGATCAGTTTCTTTTTTTTTTTTTTTATGAATGATAGTACAATTTTTTTAACGCTTTTGATTTTGTCTGTAGGTCGTGGTGGTCAGTCGGCTTTACGTTTTGCTCGTCTACGAATGGAAAAAAGGCATAACTATGTACGGAAAGTCGCTGAGACCGCAGTTCAGTTCTATATCACTAATGACAAGCCAAATATTTCTGGCCTTATTTTAGCTGGTTCTGCAGACTTTAAGACGGAACTGAGTCAATCGGACATGTTTGATCCGGTAAGTACATTATAAGAAGTTTCTCGTTATGTTTTTGAAAATCAGCTTGAATGAAAATTGTTAACGTATCGTATCAAACATGGTTTTACTGCTAAATTTGGACAATTATTAGGAGAAAGAAGTATGGTATTGGATATATTTTGTAACGTTTCTATGATAGCTAACTGAAATTTCAATCTTATTGGTGCAGAGGATTTTGAAGACAAACATAATATACAAAAAAATACCTACATTTTTACTGTCTGTCTACTTTAATTGTCTTACCCTTGGTTTTAATAAAAAGAATATATTATTTCATCAAGTTTATATAATTCTTATCTTCACACACATACAACCATTTCTTTCAAAACAAAATATGAGTGGTTTTTTTACAGTATGAAATCATTTTAGTAAATATAATATTTACAAAACCAAATGAAATTATTTGAACATTTATCATTTAGTACTATTCAACAACCAATTTCATTTTGAATTTCTAGTCATCAAAAATGTTGAAGATATTCTTTATATATTCAATAATGTTATGTTTTATATTCATAACCATTTATGTTATTGCATATTGATTTCCCATAAACTATTCTTTGAACAAATTGTAACATTTTCTTTGATACATTTAACTTTTTCCCCTATTATAATAAATGGTACAGTCCAATATTTTTCAAATATTTGGAAATTAGCTGGCTGTAATAATATAGCACTGATTATTGGCAAATATAATGCAGATACAACTGCACATAAATTGAGTTATTTATTAACTGATTCAGTTTCTTGAAGGCTTGCTGCTGTGAAGTAATTTTTGTCTTCATAGCCACTGTCTGTCTACCTACTAGGTGGGAACTAAAGCCTGTTTCTATTTATAGATTATGAGTAATAGCATCAGTCGTAGAGATCAATGATTTCATTTTGATTCAGAGTGAGTCGTTTAGTGACGGTGGATTACTGAATGCATTTTTAATCAGGATTAATGTTAAACATGTTAAGAAAAGATGAACATTTGCTTCCTTGTACAATAATGAAATGATAAATTACTGCACATTTGCTGCATGATCATTAACAGTGTTATAAATTTCATAATATTGCATAATAATTTACATAAAGCCAAACATTCTAAATGCGAAAAAATATGGTGTTAATGCATGTGTTGTGTATAGACAATTCCAATTATTATACGCTCAAAATTATTTAAACTATTTATATTTTTTTAATCATTTTAAAACTTTACAACAAAGCATATTATGAAATGTATTGAAATAAGTTTTATTAATTTATTTTTAACATTTTTTTATTTATTTATTTTATTTCAACAATATTTAAAGAGGGTAGCCCTTTAAAATTCCCTGAAGGGAGGCTGATGTTTAGTGGCCATCTTTAATAAATACAGTATAATATAACATCGTACAATAAGTCACCACATGAAAACTAAAAAAAAGTAGACATGAATTTAATATATATGAATGAATACAAAAAGAATGAATAAATAAAAAAATTATAAAAAATAAATAAAATTAGATATATAAATAATATATAATATATAAAACCTTTAAATTATATAGTATTGCTCCAGCACCACATGGTCATAATTTTGTTCAGTGAATACAAAAAAAATGTCAGTTTTTAATTATTTTTAGTGATACAGATTCCAACTAAAATATTTAAATATACTTTGCAGTTATGCACTGGATATGCTTTATTCAACCTACTGTGGGCCTGCATCTTACAAACTTTGCTGTTGGGATGGGAAGAAATTAAAAAATATATTATTTAATATTCAGTCAAATGATAAAATATATTTAAAAAAAAAAAGAAAATATAAACACTAGCTGCCCTTAATTGCCAATTGAGTGCTCCTTCAGTTATAGTGAATTGTCAATTGCTTTTTTATGTGAATTGTCAGAGGTTGCAGACAAAGGTGTTGAAACTTGTAGATGTATCATACGGCGGTGAAAATGGCTTCAATCAAGCGATAGAACTGTCAGCTGAAGTGCTTTCCAATGTCAAGTTTATTCAAGAAAAGAAATTGATAGGTAACAGTTGTCTGTTGTTGAAAGTTAGAAGGAGGTGTTGCAATTATTGGAATATCAAAAGAGGGAGGTGTAGCATTGCATTGTAGTGCATTTAAAGTAGGTCAGGGTGCTAACCTTTCAAGGTGAGTGAATTACCCTTGACTTTGACTTTGTGTAACGTCATTACGTTCTAAGTCCTACTGTCGCCATGTAATCGAAGGCTTCCTAGTTTGGCCACTGGGAGACTAGTTCGTTTTCTACCCTAATTGCGAACTATCCAGGAAACCTTGTCCTGTGGTTATGTCTTGGTATCCCTGCACTTTGAACTGTCGGGCTTGGGTGACCCTGCCAGAAACAATTGCTTCCGCCACCATAGTTCTCAAGGTGGGAAAGGCAACATTAGTAATAGTAGAAGGGGCAGCAGTTGTGGGTAAAAGAAAAAGAGAAATTAGTTTAATAAAATTTGACACTGTTTATTGTTAATGTTTTTTTTTTTATGTGAATTTTGTAGGTAGATACTTCGATGAAATTTCACAAGATACCGGCAAATATTGTTTCGGTGTTGACGACACATTGAGGGCGCTTGAAATGGGCTCTGTAGAAACACTGATTGTTTGGGAAAATCTAGACATTACACGATACACACTAAAGAACCATTCAACAGATGGTGAGTAAATTTTTTTTATAATTTTAATTTTTATAATTCAATTATTTATAATTCATTTAAAAAATATAATGTTTGATGTTGTTTTGTGTATGCAGACATGATGTAAAAATATCAAATTTTGGTTGACAAAAACATGCGACATACCTAAATAAGGTCATTGTAACATCACATCATGCCCATATATAGGCACATCATGACTATATATGGGTATACAGCAGTTTTTTGTCAAGGAAAATTTAATAGTCTGGACACACATTTAAAGTCTAGTTGGATGTTATGCACAATTACCCCAATAAATTTAAAAATTGAATTACCAGTGTGTTCAAACATTTTTTTTCTTGATTTTTTCCATGGTTATCATTGACAACTTTTTTTTTTCATTTTGTTAATTGTTTCTTTTAGATGAAAAAGTTCTTCATCTAAACCCTGACCAAGAAAAGGATAAAACTCACTTTATTGACAAAGATGTAAGTTTATTATTCAATTCATTATATTTTTTATCATATACATTATGGTTACCTTCTTAAAATAATGGTAGATATATATATATATATATATATATATATATATATTTTATGAACAGAAAGTACAGTAACACCTCTTTCCATTACGTACACCTCCGTCCGAACAGAGTTCGTAAACGAGAAAAAATTTGTAATCCAGGGAGTTTGAATTTTCACAGCATCTCAGTGTGGAGAGGGTAGGCCTAATCCTTGCCATGGGAGCAATATTTTTTGACTTGGATTTCACTCTTTTCTGCAACAAAATAATACTTTAGAGAAGCCAAAATTACCTGTGCTTACTGTGAAGTATTAATTTGAAGAGATTTCGGATTAAAAACATGGTCATAATGACCAAAAAGAGTATTATTATTTTCTTCATAAAGATTGCGAATCCATGTGAATAGCACCTCCAATGAACAGAAAGTGAGATTTACTGTACAGTATGCTTGAATAAGCATGCACAGCTCAATTGTAGTATATCACAGCTGATATCTTGCTTTAAACTTAGTTTCATGACACTTTATTGGTTTAAATGTTTTCTTTCTTTGTTGCTGTAAAATGTTATATTATTTTTTAATTTTTAAGTGTTTTTGTAGTTAAAAATGATCATTCGTAATGACGTCACCGCCGTAAATGGGAGGTTCGTAATTGGGAGATGTTACTGTAGTGCATTATTGGTGGGAGATATTACTGTAGTGCATTATGGGTAAGGGATAAAAAAATGACTGGTGCAATACAACATCCTTGAACCTGTGTACATATTTTCATTTTAGACTGGTGTTGAGTTAGAGTTATCAGAGGCACAAGCTCTTCTGGAATGGTTGGCAAACAACTACAAAACATTTGGTAAGTCACTAAAAGGCAATATTTTTTAGTAAATTGATGTAATATATAAATTTACTTTTGAAAATTAAAATTTATATTTAATTTGAAAATTCAAATCTTCACCGCTCCAACACAAATCTGTATATTATGCAGATTTGTGGCGCAGCGATGAAGATTTGAATTTTCAATTTTCTAGATTCAAAGTTGGAAGCTAGTCATACCGGTATTTATGTTGGGGATCAATTTGTCAGAACAAATCTTCATTGAATCCATTATTCACCGATTGAAAACTGTGTGTAGCTTAGGGAATTCCCCACATGTACCCAATCTATCATTACTTGTGCATTAAACCCTGTAAGGCTATCAAATTTTCTTTGACAAAACATGTGACATGCCTATATATGGCCATGATGACATCACATCATGACCATACATAGGCACATCATGACTAAATATGGGCATACTATAGTTTTGTGTTTTTTTTTGTCAAAAGAAAAAATTTGATAACCTATACAGCACTTAATGCAATAAATAGAAAAATACATTTCTTAATTGGTAAATTCATAAAAGCATAGCTTAAGCTTGACCTTGTGTCATACTTATTAAAAAAAGAAAATACATAAAAGTATAGTAGAAGTTTGGCATTGCTCAGTTGGTAGCAATTATTGGGTTTTTGGTTTGAATTATTATTGGGTTAGAATTTTCATGAGGACAATAAGTTTTTTCTAAAATATGTATTATACATATAAGCGGTAAGAAAGATACATAATAGTTTGTCTGCCTATGAGTGAAGCAACACTCATTTAAATGCAAACACATCAGCTGTTTAAAATTTTGTAGACAGTGGCTATTGTTACACCAGTCTTAAATGAATTCCTAAGTCTGATTGGATATTATTGTCTCATTGAAATCCATACATACAATAACATCCAATCGGAATTAGGAATATTTTTTTTAAGTGGTGAAACAAGCCTTTGTGTATATTTTACCTGACACAGCAATAACAATGTTGATGTAAAGTCACCTTTTAAGAGAAATTTTCTATAAGATTCTGTTTTCATTTTTGCAGGAGCTACTCTAGAAATTATTACAGATAGATCACAAGAAGGCTCACAATTTTGCCGCGGATTTGGCGGCATCGGTGGCATCCTACGTTATCGTGTTGACTTCCAATTAATGTCCTACGACAACTCGGACCTGGATGATTATGATGATGACTATTAAATAAAGCAAAGTAAATAGAGAGTTGAGAATCGCCATATTGGTTGCATCCTCACAAGGCAAATGTATTAAGACCTGGTTGCTGCTATTATATCTTCCAACATATGTCACAAACAGTGCTCCAAAAATAAGTTTCACCTAACATTCACTGAGTCAGGTTCACTGATTGATGGTTCAGAAAATACATAATTTTTTTAATATACCACTTCTAGTGAAGTGAAGAAAACAGCCAAGTTATAGAATTACAGATAATTGAAAGCCAGTTATAGATTCCTTCTGGGAGTGATATTTTGGCCTACCTGATGTGTTTTCATACCAATTACTCAGTACATTCCCAAATACTTGCGGGGAAAAAATCCTCTGTCGTCATCTAATTTTCGATTAGAAATATGTATGAAATTAAATATGAACGTTTTGGCAAAATATTGTGCATTTGAATACCAGTGCAACTTGATTCAGAAAAGGTCCCTCATTTTTTATTTATGCTTATGAATTTATGATTTCACATCGCTTTGAATATTACAAATAGAAATGATTAAAATCATAAAAAGTTTTATTCTACTGCATTATTCAAACTTGATGAAGCATTCAGTAATATTTTTTTCTTATCCCTGTATTAATCATGGCCTTACCAGAGAGTTCAGTTTCTTAGATAATGTAGGCTTGTGCAAGATTGTAGCTTGCCTAATTTTTGGTGAATATTTTTCCGTCCTGGCTTTCAGCTTGTTTGATTCACAATAATTAAACCATGTCAAATGATGTTTATACATGGAGCTTCCAAATTTACTGTCATTGTATCAACTCTAAAACTCTGTCCACTGTCATATTTTCTTTGACAAAAAAACTGTTGTATGCCCATATATAGTTATGATGTGCCTATATATGGTCATGATGTGGTGTCATCATGACCATATTTAGGATTGTCACATGTTGTCAAATAAAAGTTGATTGTCTGGACAGGACGCTGTAATCTTCTATACCTTTGCTGTTTTCTTTACTGCAGATATGATGCCTTCACCAGTGGCATTTTCTCAAGCTATCTACAATGTGTATCTATACAGCTTTATGAATGGCAGTATCACATTTTCACATTACAGTCACATGCTCATATTTTTCATGGTTATTCGCTGCATCATAACCAATCACAAAATGGAAAACTGAGAATGTTTAGATTTTTAGCAGGTATTTAAGGATGAATCTGGGCTCAAAATTCAGACATGAACATGTGAAAATGGACCTTACAGGCTGATTTACATGTGGGCGTGGCACTTACAGGCTGAGATACATGTGAGAATGGCACTACAGGCTGATATTTTTGAGGATGGTGCTTGAAGGGCTGAGGTACATTTGAGAATGGCACTTACAGGCTGAGATGATAGACACATAATAATTGTTTATGAGTATAAGTTGAAATATTTTATGTGGTGAAAGATAGATATATTCAATGAGTTTACACCTCATAGAATTTAACATTGCTATCTTTTACTTTATGAAAATTTCTATCCAAATAAGAAACATTCATTTTTTTTTTAATTACAGCATCTATTGTATAAAGCTGTCTGTCATTTTTTGGGTGAATTTTATTGTATTACGCTTTACACTGGCAACATTATATAGAAATAGAAAATTCCATAAATTAGGCCTACCCAGTTTTGTTTTTTTTTGGTGCACACAGGGTCAAAATTAAAAAAGAGGTGTGCGGCCAAAATAATCAAGCCCTGCGCTTTCAAGCCTTTACATCAGCACAGTTTATCAACTACAGTAGAACTTAAAAGGGGACACCATCAGAACAAAAAGTTTTCCCTTAATTGGGGTGTCCCCTTAATAAGGATGGCCCAATCAGGGGTTCTATTGTAGAACTAAAATTGCAGAGTAAATAGAAAATATATATTGAAAATTTATGTCGGGCATGGGAAGTACTGGTTGGAACTTAATTTAACCTGTCTAAGTGACCTATAATTAACCAATCAAAAAGCAAGTATCTTAAAGGGTTGATTAATTGCAAATGGAGAATAATGCTTGCAATCGCATGCACATATGTTCATACTTTACATGGCCAAAGACTTTTGTGCCTAAATTGAATTCTCTAGAAGGCCTCATTTTTGAGAATTTTGAAACATGTAAGCAGAACTGGCACTAATGGATTATTAGGTCTACTGGACAAAAAAAATGTAAATGTATAACATCAGTAATCATAGTATTAAAAAAAAAACTACTTAAATTTAACTACAGTAATTGAAATAAAAGATCAAGAATGATATAATAAAGTCCATTTGGTAATTTGACATAATAGTTTGTGTATTATCACAGCAGCATCAACATTTTGCTGTATTATTTGTGCTTTATATGAAGTAAGGCTTTCGAAGAGGATCAAAGATGTACTGCCAAGTAAATCTGAAAAACTAAAAGGTTTAAAAAATGAATTGCTTATTTTTTTATAACCTTCAAGTTTTATAAGCTGTCAACTTTAATTAAAATGAAAAAAAAAATTCCTTTCCATATAACATGCACATACTGTAATAGTCATACAATTCCTATAGTCGTACCATATACCCTTACAGTTCTACCAAGGAAATCTAAGCATTCTCTTGTAAAATGTCATTAAAATCTGATTCTTCTCCCCCACCCACCTCCTTTTTATACCCGATTCACATGAGAATAGATGCTCCCAGTATATTTAGTGTAGATCTAGGGCATATCTTCATGTCTGCATATTAATTGTACCAAATTAGTTTTTTAGCGAGGCTTTAATTTTTCATGTTAAAACGACCAAGGTTTCCAATAAGAATATCTCACAAAATCCTTGCAACATTTAGTGTGTGTCCCATGTAAATATTTGTCTCGTGTGAATTGGGTATCATGTACTTTTTTTCGATGATCGGTTCAAATTTTTGTTAGGTCATTTCCTCACTACTTTTGACCTACTCTATTTTACTATTTTTGTGTGCAAGACAAAATCATTCCAAAAAGTCGGCGATGATTTGTTGATAAGATAGTCTAAAGCTTTGTTCACTCTATCAAATTTTATGTGACAAATAAATGTGATATGCCCATATTTGGGTATAATATGACATTATCATGCCCATTATGTATTTGCTGCTTAAATACAATTTTCTGTCTATAAAATTCTTTCTGAGAAACTTCTGACAATCAAATTATTATTTTTTCAATTTGTCCATTTGTATCAAATACATTTGAAATACATTATTTCAGATAAATGTTTAATAATCAGTTTGGTAATTCATCACAATTTGTAACACCAACTCCCTGGTAACACTTTCTAAACACCAATCTATAGTTGGTTGGCAACAGCAAAGTTAATTTTATTATATAAAATATTTTTTGAGTTATTTTTAATCATGTATATTACGGTGAAGCATGCAAGGTGAAAAAAAGTGAAAATATCTAAATTTAGTTTCATTTTTGTTGCTTGGACACCATCTATTACAGTGAAATATAGATATTTTAGTACCTTGGTAAAATTTATTTAAAAATATAATTAAAAAAATATTTTAACTTTTATATGTTAAACGGTTAACTGCTGAAATAAAAGTGAACTTTTTAATACAATTACTGTATTGGTGAACTAATATAAGGCAACCCTTAACATCAATGGTTTGCTAAGAACTGAGTTTTATTTTGGTGTGCTGATTCATAACATTTGCATATGATACCATTTTAAAAATAGTTACTGTTTAGGTCCTGCATTTTAACATGTTGAATATATAAATGAAGGAAAGTTTGACATTTCTACATAAATACAACGGAGAAAGGTAAAATATGCTAGAATAGAGAAAGGTACCTAAGCAATATGTTTTTTTTTTTTTTTAATCTAACCTTTCCTCCTATGAAAATTTAAATTATAGAACCTTGAGAAAAACTGCACAAAAGATGGTCTATTTAAATCTGTTTTACCAAATATAGTACGTTTTTTATTATTATTTTTTTCTTTTTTGATAAATTCACATTGACCTTGCATGCCTTACCTTAAGAAGATTGTTTATTTTTGGCAGTAACCATGGCAGTGAGTTCTGTCTGATTCATATGCATTATTTAATATATTTCTTTTCTTGCATAAGATTAGGATGAAGAATGTGATATATTTGAGTATTTTGGCCTCTTGGAAGCCAGTATTTTCCAGTCCCTCTAGATATTTATGTGATGGTTGCTGGAATATTAAGTCAATTGAGATTTAGAATATATTTCAAACGACTATTACATTAGTATAATGTACCATAAAACCTGTTTTCAAGTTATTGAAACTACATTAAAACTGAGAGAGTGCAACGAAATAGCCATATTTTACTTAATTTGGTTTGTTGAATTTTTTCCATGTATTTTTTTTTGTCTTTATATTTATCAAATATTTTGCAAAATTATAATAATGCAGTAAACCTAATCATCAAGCAAAAGAAACAAATGGACACGCCGATCAACTTGCAGCCGTGTTTATGTACATGATTCTCATAAAATGTATAAATCTGTGAGTCAAATACTCATTAAACGTTGAAGCAGTGAGATATTCTCATGAAATGTTTGGAGCTGTGAGACAATTCTCACAAGTATTCAAAGATGCAAATGTTCGAAGCAATAATGCTAATATAGGGCGCAGTGGTTTATGAGTCTCCATTTCACCCTCGCTATTACCATTGCAACTACTGTATAGTCGCAATTGCTACAACCGATCGCAATGCGATGCTAGTCTGAATGGGGTATATACCCTATCAGACTACACTCTCTTGCGATCGGTTGCGATGTAATCGGTGGTAATCCAAAACTGATTACTCCCGATCGCAATAAACGAACGCATTCAGACCAACACAAGCAAACTTTACATTCTGGGCCTAGGCCTCCAGTGTCTAGGCCTATGTTGCCTGACCTCAGCCAAACAGTGCCTGTGGAATTCGTTGTGATTCGTTGCGATCAGATTCCGTGGTAATCGGGAGTAATAAAGATTGTAGCACCCAATCGCAACGGGTAACAATTGCGATATCGATTACTATCGACTACTATATTGGTGAGCTTTCACACACGATTTTACTTTGCGATTGGGTGCGATTGGGTGTCGCAATTGCTACAACCGATCGCAATGCGATGCTAGTCTGAATGGGGTATTAATCACGGTGTGTCCCGCTTTTGGACGTTGAGGGGTTGGAATGTCTGACAGCGGTCAACGGTTCTGCGAAATGCCTAGGCAATTAGGTGGTATATGCCAGGTTCTCGAAAATTTTCGTTTGAAATTTAGCGAAAATCATGGTGTCAGTTATCCATTTTACACAGAAAATAAACGCTTCCCTTCAAACACCTCTTTCGAATAAACCCTTCTCTAGAATCGCATAGGATGTCTATTGTTGCAGCCAGGTTCGTAGGCAGGATTTTCGATGGGGAGGTGCGTTTTACAACCGAAGTGGACCTTACGATGGGCGACTGCCTAGAGATCCCTGTGAGGGTGGGACTCTTCTGGAACTCTGACAAATTAGCATTTTAAGGGCCCTTTCTAATGAATTTCTAAAATCCATAATTTGTAATATCCATATTTTCATTCATTTGAGTATTGTCTAGGGACCTACAGTAAAGCAGGAAAAATAGAGAGTGGGGGTGAAGGGAGGAACTTGCACCGACGGATGGTCAATACCACCTCAGCCACACCATGGTTGGGGCTTAGGTAAGACAATTTATGATTATGGCACCTCAAAATGGCCGGAAATGGCACTCTCAGACAAACTTTAATTAGGCCTATGGTTTTTCTTTTTTCTCTATTTCTTTTATAATTTTAGGGGGATCTCCCTTCCCCCCTCCCCCCTTGAATCCACCACTGTGAAATTGTAATTTTTCATGATCTTTACATTTGTAGGCCTAAAGATGACATGGATCAATCTGCAATCACTGGAGCTGATAATTTCCAACAGATTTCGTAGCACATTATTAAAAAATCAACGGGTAGCAGAGCGGGCAAAAAAAAAATGTTATGCATATTATAGCATTTCGCGATAATTTTAGAAACAATTTTAGTGAAATAACAGGTTATAAAAATTGGACTTTTTGAAATTTGGTGGTCCAGGGGCAGGAGGGGGTTTGTGAGAAAAGCGACAAAGTAGCATTTTGAGGGTCTTTACATAATAGATTTCTCAAACACATAATTCATGAATATTTCATTTAAATTTTCATTAATTTGGGTGTTTTTGCTACCTGAAAAAGTAACGTTATTATGTCCTGTACACCTGCAGGCCTATAGATAACATTATTCATATTATATGGACAATCTGCAGTCACCGGAGACGATCAATTTCTAACAAATTTCATACCACATTATTAAAAATCAACAGTTAGATAAGCCGGCAAATATATAATGCAATGCATGCTATAGCATTTTGTGATAATTGGGAACGATTTTGTGAAATCATACGGTTTTAAAAAGTAGACCTTTTAGAATTTGAGAGAGGAGGATACGTCCGCAGCCTCTGCACCCCCACCCCTCCCCCCTGCCTATGGGCCTGAATACATTATAATTTCAGCGGCGGATTCCAGGCCTAGCCTAGGTCTAGGTAGACCCTAAAGCCTAGGCTATGCCTGGCCTAGTTAATAATACAGGAACTTGTACCGCGCCTTTTGTCAAGGCAGTTAAGTGAGATTTCTTTAGGAAAACAATGTTTCTTGAGAAGCCGACGAAGTCGAGGCATTTAGGTATATATCTAGACTTAGGCCTTGTTTTTTGACAAGCCCGGGCACATGTACCTACTACCCTAGCCTTATCCATAGCCCACTGTTTATTAATGATTTCAAACACTTAATTTTTTTATTAATTGTAACGCTTATACGCACCCCCCTCCCCCGTTCAAAATTGTGAATGGTTACTTGTTGACACCGTCCAAAAAAGCTGTGAAACTTTAATTCAAAATAGAGGGCGTCCACTTGAGTTGCACTGCCATTGGAGTTTTGCATTGCCACCAATGTTTTGCACTGTGACTCAGTTTTGCACTGTGGCTGTGTTTTGCACTGACTCTCAGTTTTGCACTGTTACTCTGTGTTTTGCACTGCTGACTCAGTGTTTTGCACTGTGACTCTCAGTTTTGCACTGTTACTCTGTGTTTTGCACTGCTGACTCACAGTTTTGGCGCTGCTGACTCTGTGTTTTGCACTGTGACTCTGTTTTGCACTGGTGACTCTGTGTTTTGCACTACTCAGTTTTGCACTGTGACTCTGTGTTTTGCACTGCTGACTCTCTGTTTTGCATTGGTGACTCTCAGTTTTGCGCTGCTGACTCTCAGTTTTGCACTGCTGACTCTCAGTTTTGCGTTGCTGCCAATTGTATTTTGTCCTTTTGGCGTTCCATACTTTTGGCGTTCCATAGGGAACCTGGTGGCGATTTTTTTCCCCGTACGAAACATTTGCATGAAACTTCACTCGGGCCATCTCGGATTGACTCGAGTGAGTACGATACGAGGAACAAGAGCAGACACTTCGCAATGTCGTGACGCTCGAGTTTTACTATATTGCTCTTTCTATGTTTACCTACGGTAGGCCTATGAAATTTCACTGACTTATGTGATGTACGTCACTGTGTAACTAACCGTGACCTTCTTGGATGTTATTAAATGTTAGTATATTATCTACAACAACAACAGCTAGTACCTCCTGTTATACAGTGTAGATAGGTACAGTTATACCAAAGGCTAGAGAGAAAGAGGATAAACTATTGGCCTAACTACAGGCTGAGGTCTTACCTAGGCCCCTCCTTAAACTAGGCCTAGGGTCAGGCTGACACAACAGTCACGCTTCACATACTGACATGGACTGAAAGGCATTACATGTAATTAACTTGGTCTAGCCTTGTAATCAAGAACCTGCCGATTACTATGCCTAATATTAATAACTAGCTCATTTTTACATTCATTTGATGTTTTGCCATTTTGGCAGGTCTTATGGCATCCAGTACCGTATATTAGAGCTGCCTATTCTCAGCTCTTCTCTTAATTTGAAAATAACTGTCATTCTGTTTTATTTGATCAGATGAAGAAAAACGCGCTTTTCCTTACTCTTTGTGCTTTTCCCAGAAAGCGTTTTTAGTAGGCCTAGGTAATTTATGCAAAACCTAGGCCTAACTAAAAAATTAAAATTGTCATAGTATGTAACTCAAGTTAAAATAACACTTTTCATTACTCGTGCACCTTAATCAAATATTATATGTCATTTTAAACGACCCATTGGTATTAACACGGTAACATCAATGTATTTAAAAAAATTAGACAGCGACGTTCTCTCAGAAGTTGTTCTGTAGACGTTTATCTGTTGATGACATTTTGACCTCCTGAATTCTGCAATGAGACTTTCGGGTCGATTCAGCCGAGACGGCCCGAGTGGAGTTTCATGTAAATGTTTCGTACGGAAAAAAAAATCGCAACCTGGTGTAGCGTAAAGTACATAATTTGCGTCGCGCCATCCAACAAGAACGCGTTTCTCAAATATCAAACGGGAAAGTTGACACTGTGTGGAAAGAACTCAAGAAGAAGAATACCTGTAGCACCATCTGGTTCATTATGGATACGATAATCGTTATTTTAGGAATATGTTCGATCTTAGTGGCTTTGATTCTTTTTATCGTTACAAAGGTCGGGAAAAGTAAGACAATGGTTTTCCTTGTTATATATGAATAGGCCTAGTTGCAGTATGGTTTATTATAGATTGGGTTAGACTTAGGCCTAGGGCCTAGGCCCTTTTCTGTGCCTGCTGTCTTGACTTGTTGTCATTTCCCTCCCTCAAGTTGTGGCGGACATGGACCCAGCCTAGACCTATTTGTTAGTTTATGAACTCCCTGGTTTAGGCTATGCGTAAATCAAGATCTGATCCAAACTGATATTGTCCAGCCTTTTTCAGGAATCGATAGACATCGTGAAGTGATGACAAACATTGCGAATCAACGGTGCGTAACGAACAGAAATAAGATAAGCTTTTTTGGGCTGATTTTCTGACATCATGTTATTTTAAAAATCATAACTCCATAACAGGGCGTCGTATCCAAATATTTTTCCAGCAAAATGTTCTTAAAAGACCAGTCTACACCACTATATGATTGAAAAAATATTGAAAAATGTTTTTGACCTCTGAAATCAAGATGGAAAAAGAAAAGCCTATCTAAGTAGTGTATTAAAGTAGGACAGTGCAGTAGTACTAGTAATACTCTGGACTAGCATTGTTTTAGTTACCATGAGAGTTTCCTGTATTAAAAACATGATTTACTATACTATACTTCTTTATAAAACATAACTTGTACTTTATAATAAGAGAAATCTGTATATTATCGGTACCTGGAACAGTAACAACACGAAAGTGCTATGCTGCTGCACTGTAATTATACATTTTTTTCTTTGTGTCTTTGTTTTTATGTCATAAATTGTTTGGCATCATTTTGGTTTTGTCGTTTTACCTTATTGCCGTTTTGGTCTATTGCCGTTCTGGTCAAAATGTGTTGCCGTATTGGTCATTGCCGTTTTGACTTATTGCCATTTTGGTATATTGCCATTTTGTCCAGAAGCCAATAATACAGTATAGGCAAGGCCTATGTGTTTTATTATTGCTGTCCTAGGGCCTAGGCCTATATGTCCACCATTTTTGGCTATTATTTATTATAGGAAGAATTCAATTTCTGTCACAGCTGGAACTCAACTTCTTCCAGACCTAGGCATAGGCCCCAGTATAATAATTAATAGACGACTTTAAATAGTCATTCAATAGTGCCAGACAACTAGTGGTGGTGAGTCTTGCTGTTCGATGTGAAGGAAATATAAAACAGATTTTTAATGGTGTGACTATCCCACTGCCTTTTTTAAAAATAAGATTAAAACAAAATAAAAATGTAATAAATCATCACAAGTCATTTTTTTCATCAGGCAATAAAAATGCAGAACAAGAAAGACCTGGTAGAGCAGCCCCTGTTGCCTGTGACAATGCTGCAGGGGGTAAGTAACTGTGAAAATGATCCTGGGTTCGAATCCTGTGAAAGACCTTGAAGTTTATTATACTTGTGCCATGTTGCAATTTGCAAGTATAGTCGCAGTTGGATGGGAAATGAAAGATGAACATATATAAAAGTGTATACATTCAAATATGTAGCAAATACCCAGCCTGTGATTTGCCCATAGTGGGATATGAATGATATATCATTTTGCCTATTGGAAAATCCCAAATATTTTTAGTGTGTACAGAGACATCAGTTTTGTATGTTTATATTTATTTTTGAACTGAAATATATATTATATAAAACAACTGAGTTAAACCTGAGCATTTCTCGCAACAAAAAACTGTCCTACGAACTTCAAAATGACTTGTTTACTTGTTTGTATAGATGCTGGCTAAAAAACAAACAATATAAATGTCGATGATGGGAGAGACTATAATAGCCTCACCATGTATTTAAAAATAAAAAAGAATATATTTCACTTGATTATAGTGAATAAATTTAATTCAGTATATATTTTGAGGAGAAACAATATGTTTTTTTATATCTTTCAGGAGTCAGAAGAGGAGCAAGGAGAAGAGGACCGAGGATGGTGAGAGAACAAGTTGAAGACGATGATGACAGTGAAGGTGAGCATGCAATGTGATGTGTGATTCAGGTGTGTAGCCTGCTAAAAACCGGGCATTGCGGACGATGGTCGTCGGCCAACGCGATTCTATATAAAACGCAACACGACGACAAATGTGCCACGGATCGTTTTTAATGACGATCAGTTGAGACTACCAACGACAATCAGCAGACGGTGTCATGTCATCTATCGCTCGTAGATGGTCGTACGACCATCGTAATCGTACGACGCATTGAGTTCCCAGCCTAACACTTTTATTTCAATCTTAACCACAATTTTTAATTTATGTATTTATGACAAGTTTCTGGAAAACAAGGTTTCAGACTCTTCACAGAACCAAAGTGATCATTGAAAACTAGAGCCTATGCTGTTATTATTGTTGCTATTATTGTAATTAATTGTACTGAACAAAAATCAAATGTATTTTATTACTGTTAAATCAACCAATACATTGACATTAACCTGTATAGATGAATACTATCAAGTTATTATTAACCATATCATCTTCATCATCATCATTTTCATCATCATCATCTTCATCAACATCATCAAAATTATTAATTGATTATTTTATGTTAAATATTATAGAGTATATTAATAATTTAATATAATGGTATTATTGATGATCTTTATTTTCTCTTATCCTAATTAGAAGAGGAAGATGACATGTTGAATTTTAACTTAAAGATTGGTAAAAAGAAGCGGGAAAAGATGGAAAAGAAAGAGGAAAGACGAAGAATGCGAGAGGTGAAGTAAAATAAAATGATTGTATACGGTTTATCATGTACATTCTAGTCAGTATTCCATACGGGATGCCAAACGACACACTACCTGTTCTGTCATACAAAATCGTGTTTGTAAGCGACAAATCATGTTTTGTAATAGACGAAACTTATTTGGTCTTTGCAAAACATGTTTTGTCTATTACAAAACCATGTTTGTCTATACAAAACATGTTTTGTAATAGAAAAAACATGTTTTGTAATAGACAAAACATGTTTTGTAAAAGACAAAACATGTTTTGTAAAAGACAAAACATGTTTTGTAAAAGACAAAACCATGTTTGTTTGTACAAAACATGTTTTGGAGACAAAACCATGTTTGACTGTACAAAACATGTTTTGTAAAGACAAAGCCATGTTTGTCTGTACAAAACATGTTCTGTAAAAGACAAAACCATGTTTGTCTATAAAAAAAACATGTTTTGTAATAGACAAAGCATGTTTTGTAATAGACAAACCATGTCTGTCTTTAAAAAACATGTTTTGTAATAGACAAAACCATATTTGTGTTTTACAAAACGTGTTTTGTAAGAGACAAAACCATGTTTGTCAGTACAAAACATGGTCTATCCCCTGAAAAAGGTAGTGTGTCAGTGTTCTCCCTAGCATCATGGGCAAGCGTCATGGTGAGTGTTAAGTCCACCATAGTTGGGACTGACACAAGGTATTTTTAATAATTAGAAGGCATTGAAATGTCCTAAATTGCACTTTAAGTCTATATAAAAACAGGGAACAGTTGATATAGGCATCATAGAAGATGTTTCAAGCATCATGGCCAATTGTCAAGCATCATGGGGAAAGTCCCAAGCATCATGGTACCATGATGCTTCAAGGGCCTGGGGCTTCCTAAGGTCGCCTTACGACACAACTTGTTATGCCATATAATTCCACTTTGTATGTCCAATTTTATGTAAATATAGCATTTCCAGTTAAATTTGCTTGACTGTAGCTATGATTTTTTTCTTCAATGTTTTATGAATGTGCAATAAATACCTTAAATATTTATTGCCACAACCAATTATTATGGTATTTATAATTGTTGTTGTTGTTGATATTATTACTATTATTATTTTTATTTTTAATATTATTATTATTATTATTATTATTATTAATACACGTCTTGTAGATGGAAGAAGAAGACCGTAGAGAAAGAAAGGAAAAACAAGAGAGGGAAATGGAGAAGCTTCGAGAAAGGGATAAATGTGCTGAGGAGGAGGAAAAAGAAAGGGTACAATGACTTGCTATATCTTTTAATATTTAAATTTATTGTATAAGCCAATCAAAATGCACAGTAGTGGAGGAGGCTGCACTATGTGCTGGTTTGAATATGTATCCGATGACCAGGGGTGATAATAACATCGCCAGCACCTTGTATGCATTGGAAAAAGGTGCGGTATAAATCTCTATATTATTATTATTATAATTGGAGATAATCTGCCAATTGTATGACTCCATTTAATGTCTAATGCCTTTGATTTTAAAACTGTGTTTACATTGGATAAATTTTGACCAAAATGGGTAACTTTACCTTGGTTAAATCATACTGTTTTATACGTTAAATATGCAGTAGAATTTGTGCTCTGTGTACAATATCAAATATTATGTAACAAATAAGTGTGATGTGCCCATATTTGGATGTAATATGACATCATCATGCCCATATTTGGACACATCACACAAATTTGTCACATAAAATGTGACAGTGTGAGCAAACCTTAAGATTGTAAGGTTTTGCGCATTGCCATAAATTGTCATTCTAATCTTGTATGTATTCTGTGACTGTATAAGTTGAAATATATATTTCATTTCAGGAAGAAGAGGAACGGTTACGAAAGGAAGAGGAAGAAAAAAGGGAATATGAAGAATATTTGAAACTTAAGGAGAGTTTTACAATTGAGGAAGAAGGACAAGAAACGGTCACATCTGTAGAGGAGGTAACTATTTTATTTTATATGGTTTTAATTACTCTCATAGTTGTCCGAAGGAGAAGTCAACGGTATTTCAATGTTTGTGTGTCCTGTGTTTGTGTGTCCTTCAGGGCGCATAACTCAAATCTACTGGACCAATTTACTTTACAAATTTTCACTCAAATTCAGTGCTGATCGGAATTAAGATGCGGATTTTAGAGTGTCATTTATATATTTTCCGGCCGCAATAGACCAACTTGAGCAGGTCTTTCGACCATGTCGATTGGCTAGGCCGAGCCGATCGAACCAGACATACCTTTTGTATATTCATTACATAGACAATTAGAGTCTGGTAATCAGTTTAATGATCTTTTTAAAATAAGTTCAATTAATCAACTTAATTATAGTCATGTCTGGAAAACGAAAAGTGACTATGAATATTTATACTGTACATTAAATTTAGCATAAAATGTCACAAAATAAAAAACCCATTTCTTCAAAATTTTATTGTTAATACCTTGTCCCAATAAAATGATAGACACAGGAATTAGTCAGTACGTCTTATCTCTTTTTTTTTTAATACGCAGATTTCATCTTTGTTCCCAAAGCTATTATGTACATGTAACCAATAGCTCATCACCCCAATAAGGTACCTTTTCAATGTTTTTTCACATTTATGGTTTCAGGCGGAAAATATGCTACAACAGTTTGTTGATTATATTAAGCAGAAGAAAGTAGTTTTATTAGAAAACCTGGCTGCAGAATTCAGCATTAGAACACAGGTAAGCTGGAACTTACGGGTGATTTCATCATTGACATTAATCAACATGCTATAACTTTAAAATGTAGACATCCTTAATTCTTCATCTGTGATTGGGTGTTCTCTACAGTAAATCCTTGAATAAGTACCGCTCTCGAATAGCGCAGCTCTCAAATAAGCACTGCACCAAACATGATTTTTTTTTTTGCTAAGCGCCGCTCTTGAAGAGGCGCTGTGACCCTTTTTTGAGATTATTCTATTTTGAATAAGTACTGTGGCGCTTAATCAAGAAACACTTTGTTAAACAGGGTTTTAAAGACAATGTAAACAGTGTTAAAATGAATAAATTCAATTCAATATATTTACAGTTTTTCAATCAATGTATCGTGAACATACATAAGTCATAAATTTAGATAATAAAATTCAATTAATTTGGATCAAGTTATAGAAGCTGTGTGGCTTGTCTCAATTGACCCTTACAAGAAAGTACAAAATAAGATAAATAAGATTACTGAAAAACACACATGATATACGCACATGCACACACACGATGAAGACACAAACATATCTTCGTAAACATGTTTTTATGATGATGTAAGGCCTACAGTATGATAGGCCAAACAAACTACGGGAATACTGTAGGATAAGTAACATGGGAACGAGAATGGAAAAGCACCACGCCAATATTTTTTAATAAGCGCCGCACTGAACTCTCCACAGTGGCAGCGTCGCTTATTTGAGGATTTACGGTATGTCTAATAATATAGCCCATTATATAAATGTCTCAATGAACATACTTTCTTATAGCAAGGACACTAAAAAGTTAAAAAATATAGGTAGTAAAGCCATTTTTGGCTAGAAAATCCCTTGTTTTTTAAGGCCAGACACCGATCATGTGTAAATATAGAACTGAGCATAAAGTGGTATAAAAGCAGTGCATTAATGTTTTTTGGAAGCACACTGGAAAATCAAAGTTTGCTTGCAGCCCTCAGTGTTAAATCAAAAATTCGCTTTGGCCTACCGACCCATTTTTATGCCTACTCCTGTATAAAAGTAACAAAATGGAGATTAATAGAGAAGTCTCATTAAAATGTACTGTATTCAGTGTTATAGTACATCAGCTCATGTTACTGTAAAGTGTTTTTTCTTAAACGAATATTGGTTGAAGCATTTAACTTATTACTTTTAACTTGCGTAGGATGCAATTAAACGTGTTCAGGAACTACAAGAAGAAGGTCGATTAACTGGTGTCATTGATGACCGTGGAAAGTTTATCTACATATCCCAGGAGGAACTTGATGGTTTTGCAAGATTCATTCGCCAGCGAGGGCGTGTGTCTATCACCGACCTTGCTGAGGCTAGCAATACATTAATTAACCTTCAACCGGATACTATAAATGTAGAACAAGTTGTTAGTTGAGGAACCATCTCAACATCAGGAGTGCTAATTTTCCTACCCTTTTGTGTTCGCGGTTTGTTTAAGGTCAATTTTGGTCGCTGTCTCACTTCATTACCTGATGGGCTCGTTTGTTCATTTTTTTCATTTAATTTATTTTTTCATTACACTTATAGTGCATCAATGATTATTAATTAAAATTATTATTGATATAATTTTTTAATCATTTAAATGTCCAAACTTCATGTAGTTTTTGTATTGATGACATTCTTCTTGTTTATTATTACTTCTGTTTTAGTATGTATTACATTTTTATTTGTACACTATTGTTATAATGGTATTAAAATAGTTATAATAAATAGTAAAGGACAATGTTTAATTACTATTTTTATTGGATTTTGTTACAAGAGTATTAATGGATGATGATGGTATTTTAATACAATTTTCCATATAGTATTAGGAAGTTGTTTTTAATTTTCTTTTTTTTTTCTTACTTATGGGGTAATAGCCTGATGTTATTTAACATTAAAGATGAGGATAGAAAGTATAATCAGGCAGGCACATGTCATCAGTGTGAGAATAATTCATCTAAAGCTGGCATGAACCAGTGGGGGCACCAGTAAGGGGTGGGGGGCCTGGAACCTCCCCCATCGTCCTACACCACAACGAGGTCGTTGACCAAAAATGTTAATTTCCTTATCCAACTATCATTATTTTTATTGCCATTCCCAAATATTGTGGTCTTAAAGCACATTTTTGGGCCATACTAAGTCATAAAAACTCTACCCATTAGCCCAACCAGGATTTTTTATTCCGGGACCCTGACTGAGGTTCTAGTCAGCCCCTTGGTTCAGATCACGGTGTCGGACATGTCGGACCCACTTTTTCTGGAGCCACCACTACATTACAGCTCCATTAATAGCAGTAACATTCTGGGTGTCTGCCATAAACCAACTATTCCAAGTAAAATGTTGGTCAGGAGAAAGAAAACAGATTACTCTATTATCAAATAAGTACCATGGTGATTATATACAAGTCTCCCTCTAACTAAAACCACTTCAGGGACTGGGATTTCCATGGTATAGCCGCTTTGGTCTCTAATTTGAATAATAAAGATAAAAAACATTTGTTAAGTTGGGAACTGAGAAAAGTAGTCTTTAATTGGAGGTGGTCTTTAATTAGAGGGAGACCTGGATAACACTTTCTGTAAGTTTCAGTGCAGCACTTTTTCAAATGTAGTGCTTATTTGAAAGTGTTGCTGATACTGAATTGTTAAAATTTTACTGTGTGTTGTACATAGGCTTTTCTGCTATAAGACTGCAATTTTAGCATTATTAATCTGTGAGAAATAAGTTGTTTAATATTGTCCTGATTCTACAAAACATAAAGGCATGTTGAGTAATATATACTCTTGAAAAACTGCCCCAACATTTATTTAAAATAGAAAAAAATATCTATCACAAGCGTTTTAGACAGTGGGGCTTATGATGTTCGGTCATTTACGTTGCTTAACTCAATATTTTCTCATGATAATCATAGTTAAGTAGACATGTTTTACTTTCGTGATATAAAGACCAGCTGATGTAGTATCCAATTGAGACTACAGTCACAACCAATCAAAAGAAGGAGAATACTGAATAGTTACATTTCAACAAAGATAGAAAAATATGTTGACCCATCAACAGTATGATGTGGGATGCTCCTTAAAACCCACTTTTTCGATTTGCACTTTCACCATTAAATTGTTTAACTTAAAGTCTTTTCAACCCTTTTGTTGATTGTTAAGCGCTTAGAGGCGTCCAGTATTTTGCGCTATATCAAATTTAACATTATTATATTATTATTTTGCTCAATTGTAAAGAAAATACTAAGAAAACATTTACATTAATTTTACATTTTAAAATCTAAGGTGATGAATAAAATATTTAATTTCAAGAAATAGAAGTGAGACTTCTTGTAACTGCGTTTGATTATGGCATTTCCACACCTCCGTACCGTACTATTATTTTACAGTACCATACGGCGGGTGATCCGAAAGATAGTACCAACATTGTTATTCACACACTTTGGCATTGCTTGACCTCTAGAGTGTACACTTTCTGTAGTTTGTTATATACAAATTAGTAAATGTTCAGCTGTTACCTAGAATGAAGAGAATTTGTTTTTTCCCTATATTATTCGGTATTCATGGACAGACGGGGGTATGCACTCTATTGAGTTACAGCCCTAGTTTTACTGTACAATTGTTTTAGTATCAAAGAGTAATTCTATATACTGTACTCTCAAATCATATATTTATATTTAACCCCTGGAAGTCTAGAAATTCGTAGTACAGTAATGGTCTTAAAATTCCAACTTCTTGTGTAACAACATTAAGGAGCAAAAAACAAGAAAAACTACAAGGAATGTTTTCAATTCAACACATTTAATTAATGTTAGGATACATGAAACATAGTTGTGGGAATGGCATAGAAGCCAAGGAATGTGGCAGTTGTCCCTTATGTACACTACACAGGTAAAATAATTTAATACATACAGAAAATAAAATTTATGATAATGAGTAAACAATTGGAAGGTTCAGCAATGTATAACTTGCGTATAAATAAGTAAAACATCTTTATATACAGCATAGTTACAGCATTCTCTACTCCACCTAAATTAAACATAGGCCCTCTGTTGAAAATACCAAAATTGAATTGCTCAATTTGTACTGTATATTAAATAAGTCTACTGAAAATAGGAACAAGAAACAGTTTCTTCAAAGTGGAAGGATGTTTATATAACGTCATCATTGTCTTCTGTAGAGACTTCTTGCATGAAGTATAGTTATGGGATAAAGCGTCTGTATATCATTGAAAAACTTTTTTTTTTTTATCTAAGACTTCTAAAGTTATTCTTTAAACAATCAACATATATTTTGAGAGCATTTTTGTAGATTTTTTGTTTAGCAATATATTAAAAGAAAATAATATCAGTAAAACGGAACGTTTAACCAAGATGTTCTTAAATATATTTGTAAGATTTTAAAAACATTAAAATAGCATTTCTTTCATAGAATTAAAAGAAGTTTATTTCTAACAAATTATACATAAACTTAGGAACCTGTCCGTTATAGATATTTAGTAATGTTAAAATATTGAGATGTTTAAAAAAATTCCCGAATGTTTTTATATATGGTGAATAAACTTAAATTCTCTGGCGGCACATTACTGTCGTTTAATCAAAATCAAAACAAAATCAGGTGAAAAAAAGGCGGCCCGAATATCGTCATAACATTATTAGATTAGAAATAAAAAGGTGTTGATAAGAGAAATATATTAATTCTAATAATACTAATGGATTTGTGGGTTTTTCTTCTGAGATACAGTTTTGGTAACTGGTTCATCTAAAAAGTTCCATGATTCACTCGTGAGACTAGAGTTTACAGAGTTACATGGAAATTTAATTTTGAAGTTATAAATTATAATTTTTAACTTTAGTCTACGTATATTACTTGATGTGTTTAATGATTAGTATGTGCATGAACCTGTCACAATATTTTGTTTTGTCACCCATCGTTAAAAGTACTAAATCATAAATCATTTTTGCGGATAATAAATACGATATCAGTGGTGAAAGGTATCACTTTTATTCACTGATACTTCTCAAATTATTAACATAAATTGCCAAAACAAAATAGGGCCCACTACAGACATCCATTGTCGGCAAATAGCTACTCATTCCTACCTTCCACGTAAATAAAAAAAAAAACAGGGGTATTCCACTATTTTCAGTTTAAAAGTATTATGCCTATGAGTAATAATTTATTCCAGAACAGTGGTGAATGTTACAAAAATAATATAAGACATTCCTTATTTTGTGAAATATCATTATTATTATGCTTTTGAAAAATACATTTTCTCTGTAAATGTTTTTCTCCAATCTATTCTTCCTTTGGATTTCAGTATCCCTGTAAATTCTGATGGAGTGACTGAGTTCTCAGTTGCTTGTTGGCACATACGTAATGTTTTACTTCCACTTATTTTAGAATTTTCTTTTGCTTTCACTCTACTTTGTCTTTTGACATGTTGCATCTTCTTCAGGAAGTCGTAGCATGTGATCAAGCCACCGAATCATAAACCTTGGAATAATTGTTGTTTGGTGAATATACGCATAAGTTGGGCTAATTCAAGATCAGTTGGAGTAGACCTCTAAATAAATATGAATTGATGCAATAAGTCAATAGGATGGTGGAACAAGTGAACTGTATAGTATATCAAACCATGTGTGTAAATTACTGTTCTATAAATTATATCTTTTTGTGACCTCCTCAGAATAATCGTGGTACGTAATAACAAATCTTGTATTCTTAAATATGTATTGTTCCATACGTACTAGCATTACAACACAGTATACCAAAATAAGGAAGACCCCACAAACTCCACATTACTTTCATAAAACTTGATCAAAGTAACGAATTAAAAACTACCACACAACAGCAGTAAACATAGAAAATTGTATACATAGCTATTATAAACAAACATTTCAGTACCAAGTAATTCTTATTACCGGTATAATTGGAACTAGGCGTACAGCTATTGACTTGTGCAAGAAACATATAAAAAATCTTAATACTGTAGATGCGATCACTGACAATGATCTGGCATAAGTGGAGCACCACCATAACTGGCAGTAGCCAAAACATATCCCTCAAACTTAACAGCTTCATGGATCCGTCACTGAGGATATCTGGCTTTTTATTTCATCAGGCCACTGACAACCTTACACGAAATGAACATTGTGAACTACAGAGGAGTCTTTACACAAACCCATGAAAAAG
Source organism: Anneissia japonica (assembly GCF_011630105.1). Taxonomy (NCBI): domain Eukaryota; kingdom Metazoa; phylum Echinodermata; class Crinoidea; order Comatulida; family Comatulidae; genus Anneissia; species Anneissia japonica. Next base: position 1,298,006 of record NW_022719802.1, read on the forward strand.
CTACACTGATCATTATGGAGGAGATACAAGTGATTTTAACTATGGACAGCGCATTGGTTAATATTTGGAAAAAGAAAACCTTTTTGCTTCTAAAACCATTTTTATTAACAATACCAACCGGTCTAGCGAGGAGTTGGATGAGGCTGTGAGTTTCACGAGCTGTCACCATATAGACAGACCGATAAGTGCACTGTCACAAAAATATTTATAAATTATTAAATCGATTCTTTAAAAAAAATACCGGTAGGCTTATATAACAAGTGCCTTAAGAATACACTCCCAGTGAGAAATAAAGGCAGGAGCATAACCATGTCACGTAGAAGGTGTTTGACTATTGTATATGGCGCAGCAATCGCTAAGGTCAAGTAATTAAGACACAAGATCAAAAATACTATAACAATACCATTTAGAAATATATTTTCTCCATGAGCAATACAGTATTTAATTAAACAACCAAAAAGCTGATATCCTTGTCGGCGCACAAGCGCTCTTTATCGCATAGTTCCATGAACTTTTCTTTTAGGCCTATTTGCAAACTTGCTTTAATATCGTTCTCATCAGTATCGACTACCGGTACGTATTAACCTCTGGACAGGTCAATATATTGCACTTTTCAAAGTGGCAAATGCAGTTTGACACCCCATGTCCAAATTGACACTCTTTAATTCAGCAAGTAACCATAGCAGCGTACCGTAGCGACACGTTTATGTATTAGGTTTCTGGACTTAAACTGCCCTTTCAATTGATTTAATAGTATCATACTATTTTTGCATATGCAAGTTAATATTCACTTGAATGTGACGCTTGCATTATTAGTATTTTCATTTCACCAAAACCAAAATACATGAAATGTGACATACCGGTGAGACAAGAGTGAAAAAAATAAAGGACGTGGAACTGGATTAGCCATACTGTATATGAGATAGGAATCAAATGAAATCCCTAGAAAACGATGAAGTCCAAAGGAACGAAAAGTAGTAAGGCTACATACTGTAGCACCTATAATGACTGAGAAGAAAAGAAATTGGTGGAGGTCAGACGGAAGAGTTGGAAAGAATTTAAATAAGTGGTTAACAATCGACGAAGATGGAGAAAATTCGGTGAAAGCTCTGCAAGTCACTATAGGCACGAGGATGAAAGATAGATAGATAGATGGATATAAACAGATAGATGGGTGGATGGACAATTGGATGAATGGATAGAAGATAAATATAATATAGGGGTCTTGATTATGTACATTCATATTAAATTTTACATAGGATGAGATTCTGAGAGAAGAAAATGAGTGTTATCAATTTGGTCATCGTTTAACTTTGTCCTTAGTTTTTTCCGTTTTACCAAATCCAGGGGCATTTGGGGGTTGTAATTTGGGAAGCGTTTGCAACTTTTCCCTGGAATCCCAGCAGGAAAAGTAGGAACACGAAGCATGTGAGTGCCGTCTCGTACCATAGAATTTTGCACCAAGGTAGGCCTATCATCCAAATCAGAATCCGAATAACTTAGTTTTAGATTGTCTTCATCCTGTCCCTCGTTTGCGTTATTTTCGGCATATTTTGTTTCGGAAACCGCATTCTCTGTGCGTTCCTTGTTCGGTTTCGGTTGAACTCCCTTTTCACATTGTTCGTCAAATGTCTCCGATTTTACTAACTGTTCCCCAGCAGTTGTTAGTTTTGAATTCGACCTGTTCAGGTCAAACCACTCACCAATCTCCTGGTTAAACCTCTTAACCCTGTTATGGTTCCAATGGTTGTGGTAGAAATCTGACTCATAAGGTGTACTTGCGTGTATAGGTATCGACCGCAATCCGGGTGGAATAAAGGGACTTGTGTTGTATGAATGTTGGTGAAACGGTATTTTTTGATGACTGGCAAAATAATCGGGATAATTGTAGATCGAATTGTAGCAGTCGTCGCGGTGACTTGGATATATCTGGTGCGACTTTTCTTGCCACATCTTAGCGCGTTGGTCATGATAGTAACGTTCAGCACCGATTCGTCTCAGCTTATTTTCATTTATTCGGGTCCCATTTGGCGGCATATTATGTAACGGCATTGAACTTCTAAATGATAAATCTGTATGAATAATGAAAGAAATTTGTTATACTATATTTTATTTATTTCTTCTTTACCCTGGGTAACCCAGTGCAACAAGCGTTGCTATCCTCCAGGGCCCAGCAACACACATAAATCAATAACATTTCAAAAAACCAATAATTCATTAAATATTTTAAAAATATTTAAAATCAATAAATTAATATAAATTGGACCTGCTGTACTACTTATTTAAAATAAATGTGGAAAAATGCATAAAATAATTTCAATTATTGGGTTCAATAGGTTGAGTAATAAAGTTTGTATCCTCTGAATTGAAATCTTCTGAACTACCTCTTGTATGCAGACTATTAACTCTGACTAAATAAGTGAAAACACGAAGGTGATAGCAATCGCAAATTATTTATGTATGCATAAATATAAGTTGATGACGAAGAGGATGGTGACGGTCGGTGAGAACAGTGATGACATGATATTATATAGCCAGGCCTGGTGATTGGGACCTACAATAATGATGATCGTCGTGATCATAGATAAATATGATGATCATCACATGAATACAGCTTCTTCCTAGGCCTAAAACTAGACATACCTTGTTCATTTCCGTACAGTGCTTTGAATGCTGCAGATGGACTACCGGTTAACATGCAAGCGCCCTCGATAATTCTAAAAAGTAGAATTAAACTTTGTGAAATTTTGATTAGATATATCATATTTTTAGTATCATTTATTACATTATTATTGCTTATTACTACTATATTCATTATTACCGCACTAGACCTATTGTTTTAATTTTTAATCCCTGGTAAACTTTTTAAAGTAAGTTAGTACTATATTATGTTTTTTTTTTTTTTTTTTTTTATTGCATATCTGCAGCTATTTAGTGTGAACAGGGGATATTGTTCAAAATTCTCCTTAATCATACAATCTTTTTTGTGTTGTTTTGATTTGTTTTGATTTTGTTGGTTTTAATGATTTTGATTGTTGTAGTTTTACTGTGAATGCACCATTGATGTGATGTGTGCCATTTTCCAAATAATAATAATAATAATAATAATAATAATAATAATAATAATAATAATAATAATAATAATAATAATAATAATAATTAGGGAGGCCATGATTCATGAATCATGGCCTCCCTCTCTTTATTCGGAGTAACGTTCATTTTATGTTATTTAAATATAATCAGTGCATCTGCAGGTCTGCTTAATATTGAAGTCCTAAAATTGACGCAATTTAAAAAAAAAAATTGTTAATTAATTTATTAATTTTAATAATTTAACTTATTGAAATATACAAATTATTGTCCTTTAATGTTCATGGTTAAAGGGTGGAAGTGATCTTTAATAATTCACTAATACATTGGGTTATGCTGGTTATGCATTAAAGATATTGACAAGGTCCAGCATTTGCACAGAATAAGACTGCCAGGCTTGTAATCGCATTGCATGCTCGGACTCACTCAGCCTCTTAGTACATAATCGGCTCCACAGTTCGCATAAAGTGCTACTGTTACTTTTTTAATCCAAATCTAAGCCAATCCCAAGCCACTGCTACACCGTACTTGCCGGTTAGGTATCTGCGTATACATGTGAATGCGACGCTCTCCCAGCAGCGGTTGGTTAAACATAATTTAAAGTTTATATTATTAAAATAGTATATCTGTTGAATATACATTTATAGTGGAAGAAGTTCGCTACAAATTACAAAATACCTAGCCATTACATCAATAGGTATCCAATAATAATCCTAAAAATCACATTGGTTTCGCTAAGTCCCGTATTAAGCAATTTGTGGGACATGATCGTAATCTTGGCTCTTTTGCTGATTGGTTAGTTAGTAAGATTTTCATCCTAAGAGATAATCACCAACATTTCATTATACCCAATTATAGGAAGTATTCAAACGAGAATACTTACGCAGTGACGTCGGTATCACGGAAAGCCTTAGCGAATGGGTTGTTGTGTATTTTCAACTGTGTGATGTTCTCATTCTGGTAGGCTGTCACTGCGATGAAACTCGTCATGTCAAATGAAAAGTGAAGGGCTTCACTTAAAGCGGTGTTATCTTTCTTTGGTTCCTTGGTTACTACGATACATGGTTTGTATTTATGCATTGAATGAAGAAGGACTTGCTATATTGATGGAAAGGAAAATATTGTAATTAAAATATTACCAATTATTGTTATTATTTTTACTATTATTATCAACAACATCTGTATGCATACTAGAATGAAATAAAAAAGAACGTCGTGTGTTCTAAAGTCTGGCTAGTTTCAGGATTTTCATGACTGTCTTCTGATGTAATTCCCAATGCGTGAATTACCATTGTATTGGATGAGAATTTTTAAACATAGGCATATGTAGGCCTCCGTTTTCCTGCTTTTTTAACAGGGTTTTTCAGACCGGCGCTTTGGTCACTTCGTGCTTCGATCTTTATACAAACTTTGCCCAAGTTACCTTACCCTTACCATTCGGCTGCATTCGAGACGACAGTCTACCAGAATGCTCTGTCGCTCATTGCTCCACTGAGGTCTTCGAGGCTGAGTCCGGTGTCTCTGGCAATGGTGTAGGGGAAAGTGAGGGGGAAGGGGTGGCACCAGGATTACCCGCGGGGGTCCAAGGTCTCCGACGGGTGGGTGGGGGTGTCCCTGACGAGAGGGTAGATGTCCTCGAAGAGAGCAAAGTGTACGTGTAAAAATATTTCAAAGGTCCACATTTTGACAATTTATGGGTTTCAAAAGCTTATTTAATCGAGTCTTCCTATAGGCCTATGTAGATTTTTTTTCCTCCATGACGAATTGTGCTTCAACAGATAGGCCTAGTAAGTGAAGCAAGGATGTTTCCAAATTATGGAGGGTGTAGTCGGGTTCGGGAGTTTTTAAGTTGCCGATTTTGGATAGGCAATCCTTTTTTCTCCGTAAAATTTATAATTTCAAATTTTATTTATTTATTTATTTTTTTCAATATTTTGATTGGCTTTTTTTGGTCCTTTTAACTTTTATAGAATACAGGTAATTAAATGTATTTCATGTATTTTACCTTATATCATTCATTTTTAAAAGAAGCCCCCTTTTACTTTGCAAGAACAGTCTCTAAAAGAATCCCATCTCGAAAAGAAGCCCATCCAACAATCCTAACAAAGGAAGGACGCGCCCGGGGCTTCTATCCAAGGTTGTACGGTATATTAAAGATGTGCGTATTAAAATATGACGTTATTCTACATATTTTGAATATAAAAAAACAGGTAATTACACTTTTATGTTAACGCAATGTGCGTTTTGTAAAGCGTTTCAAACTAGCTACAGCTATGTTAAACACAAAATTACCATGAAATTATTTCATTAACAAGTTTTTTTCGCCCTCGATTTATAACATTACGCAAGGTATACAAACAAAAGCGAAGTGATTTTCGCTGGTTCTGGTTCTTTAGCGTAATTGTAGGGACTCTCAACATCATTTTCGCTATTTCCGCTGCTTTCATATTTCGAGTCTCACAGACGTCGAGTTAGGCTTTACGATTTTTTTTTACTTCATGATTTCTTTACTATGATTTTATTTTTCATGTATTTTTACTTTAGACTATAAGATTTTTATTTATTCATTTATTTATTTATTGTAATTTCAACATCGCTTTTTATTCAATGAGGAAGCCTATGTTCTGTTTTACAAACAGAAATAATAAGGGTAGAATACAACCCCACTCCTAGCCGTCAGCTTATTGTCGATTGCAGTTTGAACGATCCGTTGCGCACGCGTCGTGGCATTCTAAGCTCTTTATAACGATCCTCCGTTATTATTATTATTATTATTATTATTGCTATTATTATAATTGTTATTATTATTATTATTATTATTATTATTAATAATAATAATATTACTATTACTGCTATTTTTATTATTATTAATAATAATAATAATAATAATAATAATAATAATAATAATATTATTATTAATAATTTTATGTTGTGTTGTGTTTTTAAAATTGCTTAAATAAAAAAGAAAAAAAGAATAAGCTCACCTTAGCTGCTTTTGTTTCTTTGTTGTTCGTAATCTTAAGCTTAGCAAAACTGATCTCATTCTTCATCCAATGAGCACCCGAATTCGGTGAGTCCACGTGGTGCTTACTGGTGTTAGCAATCTCAGGATCGGCAAGCCCGACGGGGATCCATTTAGAATTTATAAACTTGTATCGCCTGTCGTCTTCGCTGCGAATGTCAATTTTGACGGAGTAACAAGCCGCTGGGTCCATGCCCTCAACTCGAACGCTCACGTATGGAAACATTCGCCTGAAATCAGTAAATAACATGTGCCTCTGTCTTTAAATTTGCGTAGAGCTAATTAACATTAACTAGACAAGAACAATTAAACATTCAATATTTAAATTGCTTAAATTATTTTATAAAATAAAATTAGGCTTCAATTGATCATTCGAAAAAAAAAGAAACCACTTTTCTCACCAATATTTGAGTGTATCAACAGGTAATTAATTGAAACCTTTCGAGAAAAAAAAAGTCCACAGTACCAAAACCATTTTCTTTTCTTTTTTTTCTTTTTTTATAGATCTATGAGATCTGTGTCTCATTGAAGTTGTGGATAAAAGATGGTAATAAGCCCCCCACCCACTACTCTTGGTGCCAAAAATTCGAAGTTGGATAGATAAGGATCCACCCTCCCTCATTGGACCGTAGGTCCTGTCTCCCGTAAAACAGCTCCTTGATTGCCAGCTGAGCCGGGGCCCAGTCGTGAGAATCTTAATCACGGGAAAAATTGTCTTAATAATAAAAATCACATTTAAGTTAATGCTCCTCCTCATATTTGTTCTTATTTATTTTTTCACCTTTATTCATGCATTTCTTCATACGCTTCAGTTCGCTAATTTATCATGAAATTCATGGCATTTGTTCTCTCCTATATTATAGTAGAATTTGCTTGTAAGCATTGTTACACGGAAGTTGTTACATGGTTGTCAGTAATTCCTCCATGGTCTGTACGTGTTGTATTGTACTGCAGAAACATGTTTGTATCCAGAAAATGTGGAGGAGAAAACTAAACACATAAGAATGACAGTGATAGCTTTTCGGGATGTTTCAGTTTAGAAATTAATTCACACGTTTCACTTACTCACCAACCTGCAAGTTTTTTCTTTTTTCAAACTTGCCTTTCGATGGGCATAAATCAAGTATCACCAAATATTGTTTACGAATATACTACACACGCAGTACCAGCGTTTAGGTCTAACCAGTTAATGAATCAACAATAAATCAACACATTGCGACAGTGAACTAAAAATGCTTGATTAATACTTAACTACGATTAATGCTATGCTGGTATTTTGCAGGCGTGAATGAATTTGCCCTTTTCACAAATTAGGCATATATGTATTTTTTGTTCACATGTTATAATATTCGTTCATTCATTCTGGTTGGCTAATAAAAGAATAAAATTTTACATTGCAGCATTGTACTGAATTGCGTCAAGCTATCAAACAGATATCAAGCAAAAAAAAACATTCACAAAACAAAGAATAATAATTAACAATCATACAGTATGTACATGCAAAGGTATTAAATATAAAAATTGGTTACAAAGACTAAAATCTACAAAAATCACTAAAAAGACAATTAGTATAGTAACATTAAGTTCTAATCAAATTAACTTTACAAAGTTACGATAAAATGTTATTTCTTAAATAAGAAAGATCATTAGAAGTGAAATTAACTATGGAATTACAATTGACAAAATCTAGATATTTAACTAATACAAAATATTATTATTGATGGTATCCTTTTCTATACTTATTTTAAACGAATACGAATATTTACTATGAAAATACAAGACAGATCTATGAGGCAATCCAATTGATATTCTATATGAAATTTAAATTGTATGCCTTTGAGATGATTTCCCTGATGATCTTAAAAACTCTTTTCGTGTTTACTCTTTCCACGTCTTTCACAATAAACTTAAAAATGTGTCTTTCATAATAATTCTAATTCACAAAGCATTGAAAATAATTTTGATTTACATTAGAATTACTGTATCTTAATCTTATTTATACCATTTTTATGTTTAAATATTTTAATTATATATAATGAATTTCAAATATATTTTTTTTTAAATTTCCTTAGAGTTAAAATATATTTCTGATCAATGATTACATATTTTGTTATATTTCTTTTTGTATTCCACTAGTTAGATAATTGCTTTCTGTATTTTGTTAAATGTTGTTTCATATTATAATTGACCTATTTTTATATATTTTTTAAATTTATAATTTTATGTTAAACTGGATGAGTTAGGTTCACAGGTTTTGTGTTATAGTGATTTAGTTCACTTTTTTGTTCCTGCCGACTCCACTAATTTATTGTACTTGTATTCTGTATGTATTCCACCATTGTATTGTACTTAGTTTTTTGGCAAAAAAAGAATAAGAATAAGATATATTACTGGCTTTTTAAAATGATTAAACTAATGATTATAAGGTAGAAGATTGTTTGTTTACGAAGAAGGAACTAATACGTAATACATGCATATTTTTTTATGAATTGTAAAATAAATTTATAGGCTAGGCCTATTTTGATTATAAATAAAAAGTAAGAAATAAGATTATTGGCTTGAACAGTACCTTCCAGACCGATTTAGAATCATCTCAGTTCCGCACTTGTTGAATGTCTGCCAAAGTTCGGAGTTCTCCAACGTGACCGTTATGCCGCCGACTGAACAGGACGGCGGTTTCAGATTTTCTCGTGTCGCTCCGTTCTCTTTGGCGATGTCTGCTTTATCAGCTTGCTGTACCTGGTGAGACGTCATATATTTCGGGTGAGAACTTTTGATATTTGATTTTGATAGACCTACCCCGCCGGCAAGTGAATATGGGGAGAAAGAATAATTTCGCAAAAATTCATGTTTGCGCTTTGCAATCTCTCGCTCAATGGCATCATAATTGGGAGAATGCGGATCATCATCACAGAATGTTGAATTTCGACCGATATAATAATTCTCCCTCTGGTGAAAAAATTTCTGTTCTTCGTTTAATGTCTCAGATTCAACACTTGTGAATGTGCGTCTGCCATACATCAAGTTGTTTTTTCTTAGCTTCTTTGCTCGCTGGTGGTAATACTTTTCATGACTTTCCGAAAGTTCGGTTCCCAGAATATTGTCAATCGAGAAAGGTGTAGCATCCGACGCGTGTGACATTTCACCAGCGAAAATGACTAACGAAATAGTATGACAAACATCAAGCCGGGAAAAAAACAGAATATGACGAATAATCGTAAAGCGGTTTTGTTTTATTTGAGAATACCTGCAAAAGACAATTGCATTAACTAGTTGTCTGCGCGATTATGGTGCGCAGAACGCGTTAACTCGACGATGTCTTTGTGTTCATTAGTGATCCCTGAGGGCGGGAGTTAACCACGGCTGAAACTAGACCTTATGGCGTATCATTGTATTTATATTTTATTCTACAAGTGTCATTAACATCAGTTATATTGAAATCCCCTCTTCAGATTCATTTTGAAGCCGTGTTTAATTGTACCCGCACCTCTTATGCGAACCATTCACTTGGTACTCTATCATTGTAATGTCTGATTTAATATGGTTTTATTTTAGCAAACATCATTACAAATAAAATACTAAAAGAAAAATAAAGTAGGCCTACAAACCGTGTCAGTCTCAATGAACACATCATCAAAGTGACGTCACAACCATAATTTTCTTAATTTTTCGTTTTGGCCTGATAATAATAATTACAACGTTTGGCTGCGTAAATTTATTAGGCAAACTTCAGTAATAAGTGTCCCCCCACCTGTCTCTTATACACATCTAGATGTGTATAAGAGACCGATCTCCTCTTAAACCTGTCTCTTATACACATCTAGATGTGTATAAGAGACAGTAAACATACAAGTAAGTACCTGCATCGGTGATAATATTTTAGTAGTAAAACGCATGAAGTAAAGGTATATATTTGCCTATAAAAATGCACAAAATGTTAATTTATTCACATCCAATTAGAATCATCCATGACACAACATAGGTGTATATCGATGGGATACGAACATGCGCAGTTCAAACTACGAATTGCCTTCTTGTGTGAAACTTACACAAGCATCCTAGAGATTCAATTGATTTGAGAAAACTCGTTCTTGGCTGGTATTAATGAACGCTGACATTACATCGAAGCTGTGGCATAACTGGTTTTAACTCTCACTGAACAAAGCCAGGGCCCCCAAGCCTTAATGGGGCCAGGGATACTCATCGTCATTAAAGCCGGAAAATTAGTTAAAAACATCAAATTATACGCCCTCAAAATGTCTTAAACATCAAAAGCGGGCGGGCGGGATTTCCCTTTACTCCACTAAGTTCTACTCGGGCTCAGCCCCATTGTCGTAGTAGGGTCCAAATATGCCCTAGCCTGGGCCTCGTGCTTTTTTGTTACGCCACCGGTCAATATTGGTTAAATTAACATTGAATTTCTCATGATTTCCACTCTAAATATTTTAATTGAAACTGAGGCCTACTCTAGCTACTCATGCTCTAATAATCAGCCTTAAAATTTAATCTACAAGAATGAACCACTATTCTAAAAAGTTACCATCAGAATCAGGGGCGGCGCCAGGAATTCCCCGACGAGGGGTCCCAGCTCACCAACAATGGGTCCCACTCCCCCCCCCCCCTCCACCCGGTCGATGAAATAACAGATTGTCGGGGAAAAATTCAATTTGTCGGGGAATATTTTTGAATTAAATTATAATGAAATGTTGTGTTAATCTATGGGATTCTTTATTTAAAAAGGATGTCGGAGGTACTAGTCCACCTGTCGGGGGTACTAACCCCTATCGGGGGTAGCAGCCCCCTGTCGGGGAAGAGCCGACGCACCACTGTGAAATTCCCAGACAGGGGGTCCAAGTGGGGGGTCCAGAGGTCTGGACGGGGGTCCTTCCTCCCCCCCCGACCCCTGCTAGCGCCGCCCCTGATCAGAATGCCAATCAACATAGGGCCTACATATTATGGGTCTAATGACACTCAAATCAACCTTTTGCCTTACAGTCGTTTTTTATTTTTCTTTAAAATATAAATGTAAAAATGAGACATACCATAATTTTCGACACAAGCAGCGAAAGCTAACTCAGTCATTGGGCAGATTCGCAACTCTTTTACTTATATGAATTATAAGCAGAATTTTGTAAGGCCTAATACCGGTACTTTCAATCATGGAGTACGCTGATTAAGTATATGGTCTCCATACTTACAAGATATCATAAAATTTGAGAAAGGTACAACAGCGTGCAACTAAACTTGTGCCTGAACTTACAAACGGAACTTGTCTTATCAAGAGCGTAAGATTCAGCTTGGGCTACCAACACTACAAGAAAGAAGGGAGCGTGGTGATCTCATCGAGGTTTTTAAAATTTATTTATCACACTTCCTTCTTCAAGTTAGCATCCGAATCCGGTCCAAACATAACTATAAGGGTTATCTTACCAATTAAGCAAGCCGAGATGGGAGTCAAATAAAAGAAGCAATTTATTGATTCTAGAGCTAGTAATAAATGGAATTCCTTGGGAGTCAAATAAAACAAGCAATTTATTGATTCCAGAGCCAGTAAATGGAATTCCTTGCCAGAGAGGGTCGTTAGCCAGTGAGAGAGTGAATACCTAGACAATTCAAACACGCAAAAACCAGTAGGTCCACTGATAAGTTTAAGATAACTTAGTATAAAACATACTCCAAATAAAGTAAGACTAGTCATTTGATTCAATATTTCGATCTTTTATTAGATCATCATCAGGAATTCAAACATTACAAACATATATTCCACAAACATGCATGAGAGAAGGCAACTTACGAGTTTAACTCGCAGCCTCTTAAACTTTACTACGGTAAGCATTTACTAAGGTAAACGATTTATTTCTAGCAGGCCTACTGCATAATAAAAATATTTAACATTCTTATTTGTATAGTTATTCGTGTGAGTTATCGACATTACTGGGTTAATTCCAAAAGGTTAGTGAGCCAGGGTGTCTATCAGAAATGTTCCCCGAGCGAGTTTAACGGTCTTTGTATGTGAACGGCCGGTATAGGCCTACTATTTTTATACGTCCATAAACTTGCATTGACATTTGTTCCTCCTAAATTTTAACTGATATTATTAATATCCATCCTGAAAAAAGTAGCCTAAGCATCTCAAATTGTTGAACAACATAAATAAAATTTATTTAAACGATTATTTCGTCTTTATTCTAATATAAAATTCACAATTGGTAAACAAAAACTTAAAAGCGTAAAAAGATGAAAGACATTTTGCGTGTATACACTGCAAATGCTAACACGGTTCAAAGTCTTTCAATTCTCGTATACCATGTATATATAAACATTATGTAAAATCCTATAAAGTTCATGTAACTTAATTGTAAATTAACATAGGCCCTAATATAACCCTGGTTCTGTTTAAAGAAACATTTTTTTTTTTATAGTAGTTGGTTAATTAATGTTGACGCGATGACATCATTTAGAGTTTTTGCTTTATATCGACATCAGTCTTTTGTTGACAGTAATTACAATCTAAATCACTTTTACACATTGAAACAAAATACAATTGTGAAATTAGCTATACTCAATACTAATTACATATTGAGCTATTTGACTTCACTTAGATAAGCTAAAAGCAATACATAATTGACGCTCTCGAATGTTGTTCACAATATTGTGTGAAGAAATATATCTGCTATTGTCATCATTCAGCTAGTTCTCATCAGTAGCCATCTCTTCAAATTATAGATGTTCATTGTGGTAATAAAAAACGTGAGCTTCTAATTAAGAGAGATTCCCCTTTTAATTGTCTTGGTGTTTAATTAATCACTGAAAGAACACTGATTCTCACAGTTTCGTGGATGCGTCCTTGTTCTTTGATTTGGTATTGGATAGAAATTGATAAGCTTAAAAATAATGGTAATGACAGTAAAATTTAAAATAATAATAAAACCAAGGGAGAAATTCAAATATTAATAATAATGATGATCAATAAATGATAATAATATATAGCTGCATAGACAGATTTGTATATATGTA
>NW_022719802.1:1311205-1327552 GCF_011630105.1 Anneissia japonica
ATATAATGTAGACTACAAACCTAGCTCAAGCTGTAATTATGATTATGACGAGTAATAGTAATAATAAAATAAAGTTCCACAATATTATTCCTCCATGGTTCTCCATTATAATAATGGTACGAATACTGAGTATTCAGTTGCGTTGAGTTATTGAGTTACTTGAAGTTCTTCGGATCAGAGAATTGAGAAAGCAGCACAATGCCCTTTCTTCATTACAACAACACCACGTTCTTTGTCAGGTTTGAAAATAACAAATTTGTTGCATAAGAGTTTAGGAGCATTTATTCTTTTAGTACTACCTGTAAGTTTCTTATCAAAGTTGAGAAACTTGCAAGTCATAACATACGAACATTACATAATAGGAGGGGAGTGCTAAACAGGGAAGACTATAAGGATATCAAACCAATTTTAAATAGTAATAATGATAATAATAATAGGAATAATAATAATAGAAATAATAACAACAAATTATCGTTGTTCTATGTTCTGTTTTACAAACCTACATTAGAAAGTCTAGTTATTATTATTATTATTATTATTATTATTATTATTATTATTATTATTATTATTATTATTATTATAGTAATAATAACTAGTCTTTCTATTGTATAAAGAGAACATATGGCTTTTTCTCAATAATAATAATAATAATAATAATAATAATAATAATAATAATAATAATAATAATAATGTTAAATAAAGTTTGAAAAATGCAGGCTATGAGCCTAGCACAAGTCTTGAACATGACGATGTATTAAAATGAAATTATAGACCTATCGTAAAACAAACGTAGTACCATTGCACAAAGGAACAAAGAGAGAAAGCTGAACTACAAATCTACAAATTTAAATACATGGGGAAGTTCAAATAGGGTGGACTGGTCGATGTTGATTGTTTATTGTGGTGATAAAGAAGACATGAAAACATAAATGCAAGCTTTCAGATGTCCCGGAATAGTTTATAGAGTGATTAAATATTATGTGTATTACTTTAGGCACAATAGATACTGGTACGTTAGTTACTAGGCCTAGTATTAGTAGTAGTAGATTGGTGGTAGTGGTAGTTCTGGTGGTAGTAGTGGCAGTGGTGGTGGTGCTTTATTCTAGTCTAGTCTAGTACTAGTGATAGTAATAGGGATATATAGTGGCAATTGTACTGGTATTGGCAATGGTTCCGGTAGAGTTAGTGAGAGTGATAGTCGTATAGTAGTCATGGTAATGACAATGGTAGAGCGGTCTGGTTGTGGTAGAGTGTTCATGGTAAAGGTATTATAGAAGGAAAGTCTAATTATGACAGAAACTATCCATATTAATGCATTTATTATAATTCATCATAATGTCATGTAGGCTCATTAGTACTTAAAGCAGACAGCACCTATATTTGCAAAAATTTCAGTCGTAGTATTCTGCAAAATTTTGAAATAAGAAATTCGGCCTATTTGGTGTTACATATTTTCATTTTTCCATTTCTCATTTCCATCGAAGTTAACAATGGGCTCTTAGTTTTTAAACCTTCCTTAAGTGTGCTCACAATACGTCGAATCGATGCAGAGTTTCTGGTTTTCTTCGTCTGACTGGATCGACGTGTCTTGTGCATTGTCGGTACTGTATTAATCTTCTGTGCATTGACATCTGGAAGATGACGCAGACGTTCTTGTAAATCCTGTGAATATGAAAAACAACAACATGTTTAACTCTTTGACAAGTTATATTAATTTTCTTTGTCACACTTATCATCTGAGTTAGAAATAGAGTACCAGGGAAGACATAAAAGCTACCGCAGAACTGCATTGTCTACAGCCAACACTATACTTCAAGATTGTATATTGCTATTGTTCACTCGTTGGCTCAGCAACGTCTGGGGTTGTTGAACTTCAAAGATAACAGAATTCAGCTAGGAAAGTTTAATTATTAAAACATAGAGCATATGAGCACATTAATTCTCCTGTTCTTATTGATTTGATGGGTTTTAACACTAATAAATGAACTGTTTTAGAAGTACCCTTCATCACTTCAATATCAGGCTTTATAATAATACACCACAGTGTATAATTTCATTAAATACCGGAATATCATCTAAAGCTACATTTACACTAGACACAATAACGACACGACAACGACATTAAAACGCATTATAAGATATGTTCTTGTGTTCCAGAATCCCACACGAAGGTCTACATAGGAAATGTCATTATGCTAACACCTTTATCAGGCCAAGTGGCGCATAAGGTTTTCATGTTACTGCAGTGTAGCAGTTTTTTTGTTGTTTTTGTTTGTTTTTTTTTTAGTGTAGCAGTTTTTTTTTTTTTTTTCGTTTTTGATTTTTTTTTGTTTTGCAGTCGCAATATGTTTCCGAGTATCTCTATCTTCGATACATGATCTCGGTGCGTATTTTTTTTTACTTAGAATTACTGTGTTTTGTTTTTTTTTCTTTTTATAGAATTACCGGTACTTTATTTCGCACAATGTACACCTACCATCTAATTTTTAGGATTCTTTTTAAGCACTCGGTGACTGAAATGTGTGTAGCTTCAAAAGTGATAAATTGAAGCAACAGTATAGACACATTTCTAGAATAGAATAGAGTAAAACACTTGACTCAATAAAAGTTTAGTCATATTGGTTCTATTTAAAAGCTGGCTTCTATACTAGCAGTTCTTGAGGACTTAAGTTTAATTATCAATATATTTGGTTTAGTATAGGACCAACTGGGTCCAGAGCCATTATGCTGTAATTGTAATAGTAATCCAGTATAGGTAGAAGGGGTTTTCAACTTTGTCATATTCGTCATCCTCCTCTCATTATCAGCATTTGTCAATATTAGTACTAGTAGTATAATTTTTTGATAGTTCACTATTGCCATAATACCAGAAATAATACCAATATGTTTTTATAATACGTATTGCGCATTATCGGGCAGATGACGCCCCGTGTGTTTGAGATCTTGTATCCGCCACTGACTAATTGTGATTATTAATTATAATAATAATAATAATAATAATAATAATAATAATAATAACAATAATAATAATAATAGTATATAATAATAATAATAATAATAATAATAATAATAATAATAATAATAATAATAATAATAATTACCTGTACAACATAGCTAGATCGGCTTCCTCTTTTAGCACTAACCATTGCTTTGTTTTGTTTCTTTGTAATCTTTGCCGCTCTTGGCTCATCATAATCATTATTACTATCATCAAACAATTTGCGTTTCACCGAGTGTCCGATAGCTGTTGAACTAGACGACACAGCCATAGGGGTTAAAGATACATCGGATGGGGGGCTACTTAGTGCTCCGGCACCCCTAGCAGGAGTTTGAAATGTTGATGGGACACTGTTGGACGACCTTGATCCTGTTCTTTTTTGTTGTATTTGTTTTGAGGTGCGGGTAGTTGAAGCGGAGGCTGGTGCACTGCGTTGGCGGGTAGTCACAGCGGATGTGAATGTTTTCTAAAAATATAAGATTGATTGATTGATTGATTGATTGATTGATTGATTGATCGATTGATCGATCGGTCGGTCGGTCGGTCGGTCGATATTGATCGATTGAATAATTGATTGGATTGAAAGTAGTGGCAACTACAAAATTCTAGGCCTAAATAATTTTCAATGTGATGATGTAGCCGAAAATAAAGATTAGGTTACCTCTATAAAATAATAAGACTTTTTTTTCAATCAATGGATTTATAAGGCGCATAATGCAGCAGTCTCTCGCGCAATTTTTATCAACGAGTAAGTAATAATGGTAATGAATAATAATGGTAATAATAACAGTTATTACTTTTATGTAGTGGAGGTTGTAGGCTTAAGATATACGTACCGCCTGCGATGAGCGAAAAATAAAAACAATTAAATTTAATATTGCTTACTTTGTAAAAAAAAGTATATTATTGTTGTTTATTATTATCAATTCATCAAATATATATCATCGAATACCGTAATTATGCAATTACCTGTATAACATAGCTGGATCGTCTTCCTCTTTTAGCACTAACCATTGCTTTGTTTTGTTTCTTTGTATTCTTTGTCGCTCTTGGATCATCATTATCCTCATTACTATCATCAAACAATTTGCGTTTCACCGAGTGTCCGATAGCTGTCGAACGAGACGACACAGCCATAGGGGTTAAAGATACATCGGATGGGGGGCTACTTAGTGCTCCGGCACCCCTAGCAGGAGTTCGAAATGTTGATGGGATGCTGTTGGACGACCTTGATCCTTTTCTTTTTCGAAGTATTTGTTTCGGGGTGCGGGTCGTTGGAGCGGAGGCTGGTGCACTGCGCTGGCGGGTAGTCACAGCAGATGTGGATGTCTTCTAAGAATGGTAGAATGATTGGTTGATTGATTGACTGATTGATTAATTGATTGATTTTGACTAAATAATTTATTATTTGATTAGATTAAATGTAGTGTCAACTACACAATTATACTTGAAAATCAGACAAAATTACAGGCCTAAATTTTCAGTGTAATTATGCCGAAAATATAGATTACTTTATTAAAATTAAATCTTTTTACCTCAAAAAATAACAAGACATTTTTATCATTGAGTAAATAATAATAGTAATGAATAATAATGGTAATAATAATTATTATTGTTTTCATGTATTAGAAGTGTAAGCTTAAGATATGCGTACCGTCTGCTATAAACGAAAAAATAAAGTATAATATTACTTTTTTTGTATAAATATTTTATAAAAGCATATTATTATTGTTTATTATTATCAATATATCAACAATATCTCACCGTATCAAGGGCGGCCATTTCTTGCAAAAAATCATCAACAGTTTTGCCTTTCTGTAGTTCCTTGTTGAAATTTGCATAGTTTTTTTCATTAGCAATAAATTTTATGTGCTTAGCCGACTTAAAATGTGTAATAGCGTTTACAAATCTGAAGGAAATCATTGGTGAGAGCGTCAACATTATACTATATCAACTTATTCAGCTTCTTTAATTGTTTTCATGCTCTCGTTCTTTGATATACATGGTCCTAATTATCATAATAATTATCATCATCGTCGTCGTCGTCATAGTCATCATCATCATCAACATCATCATCAGGAATGTAGGCCCTATCGCTGACCCAATAGGCCCGGAGTGTGCTTTCCCCCACTTCAATTCAGTTTGCCCCTCACTGAACTATAGTAGTATGAATACACTTCGTATTCAGTATTGGATTGGATTGGATTAGATTTATTCGGTGTAACCACCAAGGATAGCCCACGAATGTCTAGAAGACTTATTTCCAGTGGGGTCCTTCTGGTGGTGATTGGGATACACCGGGGAACAATTCCCTACTCTTTTCCGAAGAGTGTACTGCGTTCTTTAACGTGCACATGAGTCATCAATGCACACGGGACCAACGGCTTAAACGTCTCATCCGAAAACGGTGCGCTATTATAACTTGTATTTCACCCTTCCAGTTGAAATACAAGGAGAGGCAGCGATGGGAATTGAACCGGGGACCTAGAGATCTCCACGGTTCAGCGCACACACAGTGGCTACCACCACTGACTGAGCTAAACTGCTCTATTTGTAAGCAAAAGCACCTTAGTATTATGATTTGTTTTCAAGTGGAAACATGATCATATATTGACAGCCAGCCAACAACTATGCTCTATCGTATACCTTACATCACATGATTCACAATATCCCTGAGGTTTGTTTAATGAGGTACCGGTAACAGCAGTGGGTCTTGTGGACACAGCAGCGACTTGTTTCTTGGTATCTTTTCTCGTTACCATTCCAGATCTAGTAGGACTACTGCTTGGCACAACCATTGGCCATTTTGGAATTATTTTGGTAGTGGGCCGATATTTTCTGTAAGATTATAATTTACTGATAAGTAAATTTTAGAAACAGGCCAGAACGACAAAAGGAATACATAAACTGAAATTACCCTAAAAAAGTTTAATTAGCCAACCTTATAGTTTCTGTAATACCAAAACATCCATTAATACTTTGTTTTATAAATTATCTACAATCTACAATTAAGCTCTCTCATTCTATAAGCTACTGTCTCTCTCCCTCTCTCTCTCTCTCTCTCTCTCTCTCAAAAAAAAAAAAAAATGCTTATGTACGGCCATTAAATATAACTTAACCATCATTAATTTGTAAATACTTATATATACAACATCACTATTTGGATTTTCCTTGCGCTAGCAGAAAATGCCATTGTTTTTCATTCTTTTTATTGGCTTTTTCTGCGTCAGCAAAAAATGTCATTGTTTCTGTTCTGATTTTCTTTTTCTTCTATCATATTTTCCTGTGGTTTTGTACTGGGTTTTTCTGACCGGCACTTTGGTCACTTTCCGTTCAGGGATCTTCCTCAAACTTTGTCCGAGACAATTATATAAAACATGCGCATATAAAAAATATGGCGTCAATTTACATATTTGGAATATAATAAAGAGGTAATTAAACTTTTATGTTAAAGCAATTGCGTTTTATAAAGCGTTTCAAACTATCTACAGCTATGTTAAACACAATATTACCGTGAAATGCATGAACAATTCTCACCCTTGACTTATAACATTACTCTAGGTAGGAGACATAAAAATGCACTGCCTTGCGAAAGATCGGGTTCTTTAGCTACGGTAAGAACTCCCAGCAGCATTCTTGCCAACTGCAGTTATGGTTCGAGTATCGCTGAGGTCGGGGTTACTTTTTTTACTTCATAAATTTCATTAGTATAGGCCTATTATTTTTTGTTGGTATATTTTATTTTATACTTTTCAAATCAATTTTTTTTTTTTTTGTAATTTCAACATCACTTCTCATTATGGCAATGAGAAAAATTCTAATGTTCTGTTTTATAAAATTTTCTAATTTTTTGGACTAATAAACTTCTTGTATTCTGTTTTCTTGGCCTTTAATGCAGAATAAACTTAGGTAATTCAGCCATTTCTTAGATTTGTTAAAGAGCTAAAAATGTTTATGGCTTACATTGGCCAGCTAGCTATGATAAAACTATATCATAACTTAACAATTAGGCCTAATATGAATTAATTGCAATAAAAAGTTATTGACACATGAAACCACCTACCTTGAATTGTCTTCGACTTTTATGACGTTTCTTCTAAGCTTCTGTGTTCGATTCCTTAAGGGTGACGTATGTGAGAGTATATTAGTAGTTCTTATCGATTTTTTATTAACAGAAAGCGAATTTATCCATTTTGAAACCTCTGTAAAATTCACTTAAAAGAAAATAATTTAATAACAATTTGATTGAACTCATAATAATAAAATTATATGTTTGCTCAGACCTAAAAAAAAAAGTGGCCATGTTACTTCCTCGTCGATAAAATTGTCTGCAGATACCAAGATCTAAGTTTACACTATGAAAGGATACGATCGATGTGTTTAATTTCAACATTCCACAAGGCAGCTTTCTCAAGAATGTATCTTCTAGAATTCTACAAAACATAAATATTTATCTATATTTGATTACACTAAATATTATTCATTTTAAATTTTAATCATCCTTATTTTCCAAAATTGTGATTGATAATTGGTTGAGGCGTCTGTAAAAAGAGAGCAGAAGGTTATGGGTTCGAATCCAGGTTGGAGTAACCTTTTTTTCTGCCCTTGCATATTCCTCTTTAAAGTTCAGATATATAAATATTATATAATAAGGCTACTTATATTGTAAATTGGCTTATATATAATAGGGCTATTAAGAAAAATAATACAGTAAGGTCTATGTATTATAATAATATTAGACATGTTTATAATGTTGACTACCGTATGTTTCAAAATTTAAACATTCCGATTTTAACAAAAAAAGAAAACTTACTATATTTGGAGCTGTAGCTGCAGATCTGAAAAATATGAAGAGAATGGTAAATTAACGCGTTGTCAGTGTGGTTATCTGTGAGGTTCCAATATAGTACTAGAAAACCCAAAGGATAGTGGACCTTTCTGGAGTGTCAATCAATTCTAACAGGACCATCCACATGTCCATTTTGTGGCACATTTGCAATTGGGCTTAGCGGGAACGATCCATTAGATTTTGGTCATCCATTAAAACATTACTATATTAAGATAAAAAGGAAGAAAAATAAGACTAATTTGAATTGATTAGTTTGTATAGCTACAGTAAGTAATAGTAGCTTTCCATTGAAAATGTAAACGTGATAATATTTCTCTATACAAATTGACAGACACACCGTTCTATACCGCGTATTCCTTACATTGTTGGTAGTCCTACTGAATATTTATTGTAAAATCTCTGTAAATTTTGTGAAAAACTACATTGCCTTACGTGTCTCATTAACATTTGATAACCTGTGATCCATTATAAAGCAAATAATTATGAGAAATTCAATCCCCGTTAAAAGAAGCCCAGACAGTAGGTCTTATCTCGAGAAGAAGCCTATCTAGAAGAAGTCTGTCTCGAAAAGAAGCCCATTTGCTTCATTTTTAGATAGTAGTATGTATATCCTTTCGATAGAGTACAATTTCATTTTAAATGAATATCAAAGAAACAGACATAAATTTTGAAATAACACTAACAATTAGTTAATACGATTAATAAGATTACAAAATATCAATTCCTTAGTGTTTGCATATTCTTGTTAACAGACAGACAGCGGTGATAACATACCGATCCTTGGCTGAGGTAATTATTTAAGAAAGTATAATACATACTCCAAGTATTGAAATACACGTCATCGTGTTGGGATTCAATATTTCGACATTAATTATGTCATTACCTTCCTGATGATGACATAATTGATGTCGAAATATTGAATCCCAACACGATGGCGTGTATTTCAATACTTGGAGTATGTATTATACTTTCTTATCTGAGATTAATCAGTGGACCTTTCGGTAATTATTTAAAATGAGCAATTTAAAGTTATCTTTTATTTTTTTCGATAAGTTTCAATTGACTGACAATCTTAAACTAACCTTAAACTTCTTTCGCCAAGTCGTTGATTAGTGATGAGAAAGTTGATAGATTTCGTGAACACCGTCTGTACTATGCCACCAAGGCCTTTGAGATGTATTTCAAGTGCTCGGATTCTGGATGTTGGACTTCCTTTTAAGTCAAAAAAGAACGTCTTTCCCGAAAGCACCTTTATTTGCTCACTACGATGTTGTTTGACCATTTTGCGTTTGTATGTCATTATGCCATATTAAATGCCTACAACTTGTAACTAAGTTTATGATCGTACTTTGTGGAGCTCGTTTCTATGGCATAATTTCCGCGCAGCCAAACCGCGAGCACCATCCGCGCTCCGTTGCTTCGTAACGCTTCAAAACAAAAAACAAAAAAAAAACTATGGTAACAAAAATGGCAGACACGCATTGTGACCATAGAGATAATAGAGCAGTTTAATAGCTCTATGATTGTGACTGACACCTGTACAATACCGTCAGAGCCATTATTAGATAGAAAGAGTTGCGACATTGGGAATTTAAAAGCCATTCTGTGTCCAACGCGATGCGCGTTCCCGTGTATGGTATAATATCGTATAATCTAATTCAATTCAGCCTTCTGTAATTTTATTTAATTTAATCTTTTTAGCAGTTGAATTTCATGTAACTATATTTATAAATATTTTTTTTTAATGATTTCACTACTTTATATCCAATTTTTATATTATACTGTAATAATTTACTATTTTTAAGCAGTTCTTTAATCCTTGTCGATAGACGGAGAGGACCTCGAGGTATTCTTCAATTAGGATATCCTGCCAGACCCTCAAGTGGCTCCTGCTTTTTTGGCGAAATAAATGATATATGACGACCAGCAAAAAATAATCAATTAACTATCAGATAAGCCTATTCATAGAGGCCCTAAATATCAAAATGTAAATGTAATTTAGATTAGTTACTCTTTTATTTTCGATTACATCTATGTTGTTTATGTTATTTAATTTCTGTGGAAAAAAAACGATAACAAAACAGCAAAATATCCTAGTATTTTTCCTTGAATTTTGCAAAGAGAAACAACAAGTTATTTTCGTGATCATAATCAAATAAAAGAAGGCCTATTTAATCGACATCGTCGTTTTACCAACTTAGATGACTACTAAAGACAAATGTGCTAGCCATATCTTTATGTTTTCATACTACTGTAAGGTTTAATATATATCAAAAGAGTATATGTCAATGGGGCCCATCATTTTCGTTCGCAAATTGACAGTACACCTAATTATCACTGTCAGAAAATTATTGTTTAAAAAGTAAAGGGCAATCATTTGTCTCCTTAATTCATTGGTTTTGTTACCGTATGGTTTCTTCCAGACTGCTTTATCAAAATCAGTGTTGGCAGCTCAATTTTGAACAGCCAGTTTCATTATTTTTAGCTTATTTTGTCCGGCTTTAGTGATTTCAATGATCCGTAAATAGGGTATCTAGGTTGTTGTTCTTTAAAATTAAATATGAGCGAGAGCTATACAAATCTTGTAATATTAATTTGATTATTATTATTTATAAATATTAAAACAGTATAGGTCAGTTGGCCGCAATATATAAACTGATATTGTGTAGGCCTAAGTGAAGAGAAAAAAATACCTTTTTTGACAAGAAAGGCAGGTTTTTCAGTCATAGATTAAAGTAGTAGAACGTTTAACATTCCAATTATAATTTCTATGTAATTCCCTGTAACTTGCATTTAATTATCAAGCGCGCGTGAACACGCGCAAATATTCGAATTCTAAAGATAAATTCTAAATCACGCTTTTGATATTTAGTAGTTATTAATTAAGTAATAACATCATAAACACAATTAAACGTGAAAATACTATGTAATATACCGAACTCATATACCTTACATGTGTTCATCGGGAGATTTGGACACATTTGTACGGTGTGTACCACGTGACTTTCGCAAACCGAGGAGCGGATCAATGTCGCAACTCTTTATATGACTCTCTGAATACCGTCGAATTGAAGCAAGGTAATTCAACAGAAGGACGCACATAATTTAATTTTACTGTGGCATCGACAATCTGATACTAGTTGCGAGTACAGCCATCAATTATTAGTCTATGCGTGCCATTCGTTTTATGGTTCGCAATGTCTGTTACATCTGATTTTTTTTTTGACCGCGAGCTTGTTAAATGCTTCTATGAACTGCAATTTGATTTGTGAAAATTGACCAAGAAAATGAAAAGTTATAGCAATTTAAAATTTACGAATTTTATAAAATTTCATGTTCTTATGTAACGTTAATCTGTCATTTTGACAATGTTGGCATAAGGTGCCGAAAACGAACATTTGAGTATATACAGAACATTTTTTCTGCGAAGTGAGTCTCATGAACGACAATTCACCACAATTAGCCTCGAAAAGAAGCCCATGGGCTTCTTTTGAAGATAGCATAGGCTTCTTTTCGAGGTCTACACACTGTACATGAATTTCAGAAAACAAAAATAAATAAATAAATACAAGCTTGGATATACAGTAGTTTAGCCAATTTAATGCCAGACACTCCATGGATTGATGTTACCAGTGGCCTTATTTATTGTTTTATATTACAAATTCACAAAATTTACAGTATTCATTTTGAAAAGAAGCTCCCATCTTTGCTTTGCAAAGGTAGTCTCGAAAAGAAACACCATCTCGAAATGAAGCCCATCTCAAAAAGAAGCCCATCCAAAGTTCGCAAAAAAAAAAAAAAAGTTCGCAAAAAAAAAAAAAAAAAAATAAGAAAAAGGACTTCAATTCGAGGTTTACCATAAGATCTTATCTGTATTTTTATAATTATGCCCTACTGTAATTCCATTATACGTTCATTTTGTTATTATTTAGATACCTTCACATTTGTATGGTAGTATAAGATATTAGCCTATGACATCGACATCATCATTTCTTTCTTATATAATATCATTTTACGTATTTCATTCTGAAACCACGTTTGTAGTTCCTTTATAGGACGTTTCTTTTGACAGTCAATCATCAGTTTATTTAGAAAGAATTTTGCTTTTTACCAATTACATAACATTGGAACTAGATGAAATTATTTGATGTATTACTATTACACCTCCGCCGACGAGCCGGTTATGTATTCACCGTTTCAGGGCACCCTTGCTACTAGGTTTAGCGGAGCAACCCATTAAATTCTGGTCATCCTATAAAAAAAAAGTCTGTAAATTTGAGAAAACTATATTGTTTCATTCTCTGTCTCATTAAAAATTGATAACTTATGATCTATAATTTTATTCAATACACGTAAAGCATCGAAAAGAGACCCAGTGGGAGTTATCTTGAGAAGAATTCTATCTTGAAAAGAAGCCCCTTTTTATTTTTCAAAAGTAATCTAAAAAGAAGCCCAACTCGAAAAGAAGCCAGAGGGGTTTTGATTCAAGAGTATGGGCTTCCTTTCAAAGGGTTCTTTTTTATTATGTATTTGGTGGTGTCGTCGGCATTTTTTGGTCAATATAATTCTTAAAATACGTTAATTTTCTGTTTGTTTTTTTAATTTAGTACTATTGTTGTATAGCAGCACTTCCCAATATCTCGGTATAAATTTTAAAGAGCCGCCCCTCTTTAGTTCTGAAAAGTAACCTCAAAAGAAGCCCATCCAAGCGTCCTAATGAATTAAGCCAATGAGGAGGTTTTACGATATTTTAATTGCAGGATTTTTGGATGATGATGAAATCCACCATTTTATTGTTAGAATGTTTAAACTCTGTCTCTTATACACATCTAGATGAAAGCGCTTTCCCTATGGTCTGCACGATACATCGCTTGGACATTTGGCTCTCATGAGACATGAAACCCCCTCCCCTTACAGAATCCTGGTAACAGACCTGCTCAGACGGAGCAGCACTTTTGTAATACGATTTTTTTTCTTGCCAACTGAGCATGTACGTATGCAATACAATTTTAATCGTAGTGTAATACCATAATAGCACACCGACTTTCAAATTTCTACAATCAAATTTTAGAATACGTTGCAATCCTGTAAATTATGGAAAAACAATATTTCCATCCTATATCATACCCCAGTTATAGATGATAGAATAATATGCAACTATTTTAAAAGAGCAATTTAAAGTTTTTATATGATTGAGGGTTTTTTTTTTCTATATGTTTCGGTGATAAACTGTAACTAGTGGAGTGGTACATATGGATCTAATAGATGATTAATTTTTGGATAGGAAGCCAAGATGATGTTAATTCACGAATTCTTATTTATATTATTATATCCTTAAATTTTGTAATCAAGCCTTACTGAATCTCCAACCTAAAAACAGAATAGGGAGATTTAACAAATTTTCGAAAACAATAACGAATACTTCATCTTCATTATCATCATTCGTGCCTTAACATTCTTCACAGTACTGTACATACAACAGCTGAAAATCGTTGATTCATATAAAAGTCATTGATGGGCCTATGTTGTGAAAGTTATGCTACATACCTCTATAGGATGGATTGACTAAAAACATGATGACGTAAACGTATTCATTATCATTTTAATACGCTTGTGAAAACTAATATTTAAAGAAATAGTTAAAAAAAAAAAACTGTACACGAATCACATTTGTTTACACTGTTCGTAAACAATATTTAATCATACAAATTTTCAATTACATGTATTAGATAATTCGACACCAACCAATAGCAACAATGTACAGTAGCACCTTACAATCCAGAATGCTCAATTAATTAATGAGGAATTTTCTCTCAAAAAATGAAAAGTTTGTGGATGAGGTGGCACAGGAGTTGTTTCAGTATTTCTAGGTTGGAGGTTCAAACCCTAGCTGTGTATTTTGCTTGTCTTTTGGGCAAGCTCCTTCACCTCATTTGTCCACCCAGAAGCAGTGGCGGCGCCAGTGGGGGAAGGGCCAAAAAAATAAATAAAATAAAAATAGGCCTACAACAAGCCAAAACATGCCTTTCAACAGTTGTAGAGTGCCATTCTTGGCCATTCAGAGGTCCCTATTAAAAAAAAAAAACTCATTTGAGAGGGGGATACCCCTATCCCTTCTCAGGCATACAAGCTGAAAAACCACTGTTGGACAGTTAAGCGCCCCCCCCCCCCCCATAAAATGTATCCTAGAGATGCCACTGCCCAGAAGTATAGATGGGTACCTGATAGGATGTTTTGGTATTGTATGTATTATATTTATCACCAGTGCATGCCTTGTTTCTTTTGGCACAAGGCATGCAAATTCTTCTACAGTATTATTACAGTATAATAAAATGCACAATACTCTATATCTCTGCTATATCCAGGCAAAATCATTACACTATCACACAAGTTCAATTGATTACGGTAGAACCCATATTAAGGGGACACGGTTGGGAACAAAAAGCGTCCCTTAATACTTAATAGGGAAGGTTACGCAGTACGATTGCATTGAAAACATTGTAGCGACATTGTAGCGATTTTAAGGAAACAAGGCTTCAGTATTAAGATATATATTTTCAATGATTTGTGCCCAAAAAGTGTCCCCTTAGTAGGAGAAAGTATAATACATACTCCAAGTATTGAAATACACGCCATCGTGTTGGGATTCAATATTTCGACATTAATTATGTCATCATGATGACATAATTAATGTCGAAATATTGAATCCCAACACGATGGCGTGTATTTCAATACTTGGAGTATGTATTATACTTTCTTATCTGAGATTAATCAGTGGACCTTTCGGTTCTTAGTAGGAGTGTCCCCTTAATAGAGTCCTCCCCTTAATAGTGGTGTCCCCTTAATATGGGTGCCCTAAAGAACGGGGTTCTACTGTATTATATAACTTCTATTGATATTGTGATAAAGTAGATTTCATCCTTTTCATCATTGCTGGTAGTATTGCTATATGTTTATCTCCGCACTTGACAAGACAACTTTCCATTTCTCCTCGCAAGGCATCTATTTGCTGTGAGCTGGCTCCCGGTGATAACCTATCTTTAACATCATCTTGGCACTGTACTGCACATCGCTGTAGTCTTTCCTGAATTCAAAATAAAGAGTATTTCCATAATTAGCTCAATAACAATAATTAATAGTATTCCAAAGCCAACTGATGAACAATAATAACGATGATAATAATAATTTTTATGTTTTTGCATAAGGAAAATATAATAGGAGTGATGTTTTTGCTCTACCTGACATGTTATCGTACTGAATTCTCGGTACTGTACATCCCAAATACTTTAAAAAAAAAGAAATCGCAAGTGATTCAAGTGGGAATCGAGCCTACGACCTCCAGATAACTAGACTGATGTCATAACCACTAGACCACTGAGCTTGTGCTAAGTGACTAGTGTTGATTCTGATCCTTATGTAACTGTAGCAGCAGATACTACAATGCTATTTTGATGTTTTTGCGTCAGGAAAATGTAGGTGACATCACTCCTACGAATAATACAGTTGAACTTTCCTAAGTTGAATCCAAAATGGCACTAAAAAATTGTTTGACTTAGATAAAATTTGACAAAAACAAAACAATTTGACATGCAAAATAAGATCGACTTAATAGGCAAAGTCGACTTAGGAAAGTTTAACTATAATAATAATATACAATAATCAAATTGTAATAACAAAATAATTACATTCTAATAATTGTTATAATACAGTAATAATATTACAGAATTACAGTATGACTAACTTCATGAACGTTTTGCAAAAAATGATGCATTGGTTGATACAGTATATCTACTACGGGTTGGGATGGACATCTTCCTCCAGTTTGGAGAATTTGGATCTCTCAGTCATCAGATGCCACTAGAGGTTGTCAGATAAAATATTAATTTTCCTATCCATAACCAAAGTTTTATTGTGATTGCAGTGTGGTAGAAACATGATTTTTACCATACTAAACTATAACACTTGATCAAGCATATCTTCTTTTATAACAAGCAAAACCTGAAAATGTTCAAAAATCTGATTCTAAATTTTTTGGGTGCTTGCGTAAAATTAGAAATTGGGACAACCGGTGGGTTTTGTCAGAGCAGGTTACAGTTATTTTGAGTGACAGCTTGAATGTGGAAGCTAATTTAGATTGACCTGGTAATCCTGAAGCTCAGTCTGGATTGTGTTTTGTGCTCGTTGTAATGGCTGCGAACAACGTTCTATACAACGCTGAGCTTCTTCCATATTGCTTGAAGTATTATCACAACATCTTGCACTGCACCGGTACATATCACCCTGTAAGAGAATCAACAGGTTGATTAAATTTTACAGACTGTATATTTTAATGTGCTAACATTCTAACGCAGTAATACAATAGTTAAGATATGCTTTTATTGTTCTCATCTTTTTTGCCAATTTCAGACTCAAATGGTCTAAATTTGTTCTTATTTTACACATTTGCGCTAATGCACTTTCGCACCTAACTTTTAATTCTTAATTTTTATACCTGAATTTT
>NW_022719802.1:1327614-1336837 GCF_011630105.1 Anneissia japonica
CATCATGCAGTACCATCTTTTTGAACCTTCTTGTCGTAATCGGGTTAATTGAACCGACGTTTGTCATTGGCTTTAATAGTTGTTTTTCTGGATTTAGGCCTAGGCATTTGGATCATTACTAATTTTTGAAGTAATTATTGTACGTGTGAATTTCATGTGAACACACATAGTCAAACAACAGCACCATACAATATAAAGAATGACATACAATACGGCAAATAGTTAAGTTTTCATAAACGTTTAATAAAAAAACTTCACGCTGCAAACTCAGACATTCTGGCAATTTCTTACTGATTCCAAAATGGCAGCTGCTCATCGTGCTAGCAAACACAGATTCGCTGTACTTATTTGTTGAAAAAGGTACTTTGTGAGTGGTTAAATCATGTGAACATGTTTGTTAATTTATATGTTGTGACTGTGAGAAGAACATTGAGGTAAAAACTTCAAGAATTAAAAGTTCTGGCAATTTCTTAATGATTGCAAAATGGCAGCCGCTCATCGTGCTAGTGAACACAGATTCGGTGTACTTATTTGTGGGCTTATTTTTTGAAAAAGGTACTTTGTGAGTGGTTAAATCAGGTGAAAATGTTTGTTAATTAGGCCTATTATTTACCTATTTATTTATATATTATTTATATGTTGTGACTGTGAGAAAAACGTTGAGACGTAAAAAAAATAAGAATTAAAATTTAGGTGCGAAAGTGCATTAGCGCCCATTTTTCAAACATAGAAATTAGGCAGGCAGGCATATCGTGATTCTATCATGTGTGAAATTGCGTAGGCCTAGGGCCTAGGCCCTATAGCTAGCCAGCTAGGCTACTACTACTCTACCTACTAAACAGTACTAAGCCTAGGGGTAGGCCTAGGGCCTAGTAGACTAGGCTAGCCTAGCCTAGTAGTAGGAGGCCTAGATATTTGAGAGCTTCTGATAAAGCACATTAATCATAACATTATCAAACGCCACGATAACTGCATATACAGGTTCAAATCATATTCAGCAGAATTTTACCTGCATTTTCCTAATATACTGAGTATCAAGTTCCGTGACACAATCACTGATAGCCTTTTCAACACGTGCTTGTACCTGTTCCGCCATTTTTAGATTGCCCCATTCACAACCACTACACTACAGCAAAGTGTTAGTAGTGCGTCATCACCCGTCAGCAGCTGATCTCCCTCTGGTCAAAAAAACCTACAGGAATGACATTCTTATTTTTCTATTAAAAGAAAGTATTATCTTGCTTGTTACAAACATTATTTTGTCGGTGTTTTGTAGAGAAAACATGGATAAAATTGCTTTATCAGTCAGTGACTAGTGAAGGGGTGCTACAGGTATGCCAATAAAAAACAAAAATCAAAAGGAATTGGTATTTATCGTCGACACTACAACATACATTATAAATTTGGATCCAGGTGCTTAAACAATGGGTTAAATATATATAAAGATAAAAATATAAAATAGGCCTATATTTAGTAATATTACAGACATTAAACTTGAAAAAAATAATGTTTAAATATAGATAAAACAATTTAGGAATTGTATAAAGTCAATATTATAGCGAGAAGGGTACTGACATATTGAATAATAAAGCCTGTATCCGTAGAAATTTAAAATGGATATGCAACCTGATCAAAATTAGGCCGTATTAAAGATAACATTTTTACGGTATGTGCAGATCGGGCGGGTTCGCATCCCGGTGGAGTCGGAGGATTCCTTCAGTTTGTTCAGTTTCGAATTTATTTATTTCTTGGCATTTTTTCCGCTTCTGCTGTTTCTTGGTTTATTCCCACCGTTAAATATAGGCCTATGTACGACACGTAATGGAGCTATTAGCAGGTAATAAATAATTAAAGTTACACATAAATGTCAAATATTGGAAACTTATGAGATTTCACATGAGATCGGGTTGGTGGCATGGAGAGAGGTACTGTGACGTGCCACATGAAATTAATTTAAATCGAAAACTATTGGGAGGAACCAGTAATTTATATTTCATTTTTTTATTTATTTAAATAATAAGGACATAGGCCTAGACCTACTTAAATGTAGCCTACTCAGAATTCCAGTTATGCCTAATTTCATGGTCAGACGTGGTTGAGGATTGTGGTCTTTTATAGACCGATTTCTTGTTTGCTGAGTTATAAACTCTATGTTAACGCAATGTGAAACTCATTGCATGCTGGCGCCGTACTTGAAAAGGGAGAGTCCCTTTTGCCAACATTAATTGACTGATAGGAGGAGTTATAGAAAATAAAACTTTAAAAAGATCTTTAAAAAAATGCATGTATGGAAGTATCCTATAAAACAAATTTATTATCACTAATATTATTACCAATTATTGTTATACTGTATATTATTGCAATAGGAAACTGAATTTCGCAAAGTTTTTTTTTGTTTTTTTACACTAGCTTACCCACCCAGTTTATTGGTCCACACAAGACAACAGGAAACATACGGAATTTAATTTTTCACACATGTTTTTCTCTAACAACGTGAGGGTTGCATTTGTGCTTGGACATTTCCGGTCAATAATATCAGCTTCTAGATTTAATTTGAAATATCGTTGTTGTTCCTGGCATCGTCCCCACTTCTTCTCAAGAACATTTTGTAAAATTCCAATGGCGGAATCAGCAAAGAAAGCCGCTGCAATTGCTGCAGTAAATAACCATGTTAAGGTAGGGCATTGGGTAGTAGTAGGGTAGGGCCTACAGTAGCTAGGCCTAGTACTCTCTAGCTGAGACTAAGACTCAGTCAGTGAGAGGTCTGGCCTAGCCTATTTAGATAGTACAGGGAGTTGTTATGTCACTATAACAACTCCCTGGATAGTAGTAGCCCAAGCTGAATAATACTGTGGTTGCTCTTCCATTGCATTACATCGTCTATCTGTTTTAGTACTAAATAAATGGTTTATTCTTCTGACATGAATTAAAATAGCTGGACTAATAAGGTTAAAGACGTATAGGCCCTATTGCTGGATTGCTTCCTGAATAATAATACAAAATAATCATTAAAAAATATATTAAATAACTTGCTCTGTTTGCAGTTTTATTATTATTATTATTATTATTATTATTATTAGCCATTCTTTAATAGAATATTTGGCTACCAGTGACTAGTGACAATTAACATTTCACAGTAAATCACATACTGTTTCGTGCAAAAATAGAATACCTAGTGACAGTGTAATAAGTGCTTATTTGATCAAGCTATGTGAATAAAGATGACAGTTGTACTTTACAGTATTCCTTCTTTCAAGTGTCTTTGAGAGTGTAAAAAGTCTAAATTTTTTGTTTTTATATCTGCTGCAGAACAAGCAGGTTGTTGGAATTGGAAGTGGATCAACAATTGTTTATGCCGTTGAATGTCTTGGTAAGATCAGAAATACATACCTGTATATATAAAAAAAGAAGTTATGCATTTCCCACACAGGAATTAGACACACATCAATCCCACCATGGTTTGGCTGAGGTGAACAATATTTTGATATTTGACTCAGGCTCTGGCAAAACCCTAAATTTGTCGCAATTTCTGATTTCAGGCTAGCATCCAAAATGTGAGAAATTTTGAATAATATTTAAGATTTTTAAAGTTTATAAAAGAAGGTATATTGAAAAACATTTCTGCTAAATATCAATTGCAAAATGTAACTAAAAAATATATCAAAATTATTTTTGAAGTACAAATCCTAGTATTATAATTCTATTGAATATTGGAAGCTGTCTTTTCAAAACCTACATTTCTGATATCGAATGAATTTAATATTCATAACTAACATGAAACCATTAATGTCCATCAAATAAACACTGTTTTAAAGAAACAGAATTTTAAAATCCAAAAAAAAAAAATTCAAATTGTTTTCAACAAATGCTGGGTTTTGCCAGAGACAGTCACAACACAACTCACAAATTTTCACATATGGGGACTCTAGACCACCTCAGCCCCACCATGGTTGGTGCTGACACCTCTAGATGGCACTCTCAGACCTAAATCTGATTGTAATTTTCCATTTTTTCTCCATTATTAAAGGCCCCCCCCCCCCTTTGATTCCATCAATGAGCTTTCTTTAGCTTAAAACCCTGTCCAGACAATGAAATTTTGTTTGACAAAAACATGTGACATGTGTAAAAAATAATGATGACAGAACATCATGACCATATATAGGCACATCATGGCTATTTATGGGCATACAACAGTATTTTGTCAAAGAAAATTTTATAGTTTGGTCTTAGCCTTTGAAATTAATTCAAGTTATTTTTTGCATTTGGAAATTGTTCAGGTGTCCAGGCCCAGGTGGTACACCCACTAGATGATGCAGTAAATATTTTGAGCATTTGGCTGAATTGTGTATGATCCTCTTACCCCTTATAAATAAATAAGTGAATGAGTGAAAGTTAATTAAGGAATGAAAACATGAATAAAAGTCAACAAATATGAATGTATTATGAATTATCTGAATACCGGTAAATCAAATATTTATATAATACTGTATGTTCAATAGAGACAGTTTTTTCTAAAATTTATTTATTAAGTATTTTTTTTTATATTATTTTTTTATATTTTTGCCCATCAGCTGAACGAGTGAAGAAAGAAAATTTATGCTTGCAGTGTGTACCAACATCATTCCAAGCCCGGCAACTCATCATAAATAACAATTTGAACTTAAGTGATTTAGAAAAGACTCCATGTGTAAGAATTTGCAGTTTTCTGAAGATTTACTGTAGGCCTACTGTACTGTCTATACTGTTACTGATAACAATAACTGATTTAAAATCAATACTGGTACAAGTTGGAAGAAGTCAATTCTGGGAGATCTGCAGAGGCGGATCCAGAAATTTGAAATAGAGGGGGGCCGGTCCAGGGAGGGACTTTCACAGATGGAGGGTCCAAATCACCTCGATCCTAACCATGGTTGGGGCTGAGGAAAGAAAATATATGATTATTGATAAATGACCAGATATGGAACTCTCCCAAAATGAAATTTGAATATAATGTTTTTTTTTTTTTTAATTTAAAATGATTTAGGGGGTTCGGGCCAGCTATCTTCACCCCTCCCCGCCCCGTCACTGATTTGGTTAACGAGCTTTATTTACGTATTTAATATTATTTTATTGCACATAGTGATACCCAACGGCAGTGACTTCCATGAGTCAATTGATAATAAAGCAGTGAAAAAATGCAAATATTATGAATTTGCAATATATATATATATATATATATATATATATAGAAAACATAAAGAGGAGTCCACTTGTGTTCATATGGATAATAAAGAAGAAAGAAAAACAGGAAACGGAGTAGACCTGAAGAAGAGGACCTGAGGTCAGGTCGAAATATTCATGTTTTAATAAAATAGTGTTCTAAAGTCTACTCCGTTTCCTGTTTTTCTTTCTTCTGAAAATAGCAAAAACATGCTATAATGTAAAATTTTTAAAAATCTATTTTATTTCACTAAACTAAGGTTTATGTATCTATACATCATGTTGTGCTGTTATTTTTCCCAATTACAATGTTAAAACAACACTTTTTAATGATTTTGTAATAGTTTCTGCATGAGAAATGCCTGAAATCATAAACTTTGTAGGCTGATTTCTCATATATTGTTCTTTAAACAGTTGTATGCTTAAATGCTAGTAACTTCATAAGGAAATGTCAGATTTGAATGATTTTTTTTTGCCATTTTATAGCTCCTATTTTACACTTTAACTCTGTATTAATAACTCAAAAATCGATTTTTGCGACGAGTGACTGGTTTGGCTTGTCTTTGCCACATTTACAGATTTAGTTGTCTTTTTTGTGGATACTAACCTGGATGAAGCAATATGCGAAAGTTTCCTTTTTACTTTTTAGAAATTACCTTGAAAATACAGTAGTGGACAGGGGCGGATTTAGGGATAGCCCCTGTCTCTTATACACATCTAGATGTGTAAAAAAAAAGAAATAAGGATCGCCCAAAATGCCTCAGAGGTTATTTTTGGGCGTCTAGGAAACAACAATTTCGTGGGGGCATGCTCCCGGACCCCCTTGGGTGGCCATATCTTAATTGGCCCTACTTTCGTTTCCCCCCTCCCTTTCGAACATCTCTGGATCTGCCCCTGATAATATCTCTATTAATCAGCACATTGACCACCAATGAAAGCTTAATGGTCATGTTTGTGGTAGCTTGTTGACATTATCTGCACTATCTGAAAAGTCATTCTGGTGTTATCTATTCATTTTGGCTAATTTGTTGATTTTAGTAATCAATTGATTCATTTATTCATTAAGCTTGGTTTCCATACAATTGCTACACTGTCGCTACAGTGTTTTCAGTGCAATCATTATCCTGTGCAGAAGTCCCTGACGCAATTGGGAAGACTCCACAATTCAACTGACCAACCAGCATCACCGAAAGCTATCAGTGATAGCGTGTAGCGATTGTATGGAAACCAAACTTAACTTATCACAGGAAGTGACTGACACATAGTATAGCATTCAACCATTTGATTGATCGATTGATTGATTGATTCATTCATTCATTGATTTTTTTTTTATCTTAAAGGGGATGTCTCACACAAGAAAAGATAGTAGCATACAATGCAGAGACATTCATTGTTATTGCTGATTACAGGTTTGTTATCTTGAGGCCTCTAGTTGTTGCATGTCATACACACAAGGCCAAGTAAAAAATATTAATAGTTTCTCATCCCTCACACATCCATTTTCTCTGCCTCATTAATTTTTTTTTTTTACCTTTATTTTACGAATACTTGCTATCTTCCTTGATCTCAGTGCCGCTTTTGACACCATCGATCATTCCATTCTTAAGACTATCATCTTTTGGCATTTGCGGAACA
This sequence comes from Anneissia japonica, assembly GCF_011630105.1. Lineage (NCBI taxonomy): Eukaryota > Metazoa > Echinodermata > Crinoidea > Comatulida > Comatulidae > Anneissia > Anneissia japonica. The sequence goes on from NW_022719802.1 coordinate 1,334,449, forward strand.
GCCCTATCATGGTATAAATCATATCTCACCTCTAGAAAACATCAGGTTCGCATTGGATGTAGTTCTTCGGCTTGTACCGACATAATCTGTGGTGTCCCCCAGGGGTCTATATTGGGACCAATATTATTTTTATTTTATGTTTCCTCACTGAGTAAATAGTCACAGTGTTCAGTATCATGCATACGCCGATGATACTCAACTGTATATTAGCTTTCAAGTTAATCATTGGTTTGAGGCAAAAAATACAATTGAAGCATGCCTTAGAGATGTACAAGCTGGGTTCCGGCCCGTTACCACCCGGCTTTTTGCCACCCGGCCTTTTGCCACCCGGCTTTTTGCCACCCTAGGCCTGTTGTCACCCGGCCTTTTGCCACCCTAGGCCTGTTGTCACCCGGCCTGTAGCCACCCGGCCTTTTGCCACCCATATGCCCCTCACTTGAGGTAGCGCCGCCAACTTAGCAGTCCACGGTAGGGGAGCCATAGGCTTATCCTTGGTAGAAGCTACCGGAGCCCAGCAAACTGTCGCCGAGGTACCTGCGTGTACACGGTAGTGATGGCGACGCTATCTCAAAATTGGGGGTGCGCACTCCCCCCTTTGTGTTCTTTTGTCTTTGTTTCTTGTGGTTTCATAAGTGCCTTGAGACGGTTTTCTGTAGAAGGCGCTATATAAATATATGACCATTGACCATCTACCCATTGACGAAGTGTATGAAAATCTGGCTACTTATGATAAACATGATAAATTCCTCTCTTGATCATTCATGGTTGGGGATAAAATATGATATGAATCATGTCTAGTGTTTCTTTAATTTGTTTTCAATGTGTCTACTTGGTAAAAGTGAGAAAATAGTAACTGTTTCCCATCGACCATCTTGGATTTGCCATCTCGGAGTAAAAAAAAAAGAGAATCCAAAAAAGTGCCCTCATTCTTTTTTTTAAATTTAGGAGGAAAACATATTTGAAGCGGACTGCTTCTCAAAAACCGTAAATAATCCATGAATGTATCCAGATTAGGAATATTTTTTTAAATGTTATGTTAAGCATTGAATACTTAAATGTTCAATTTTTTTTGTTTTTTGTTAAATCTTGATGAACGTGAAAAATTACAATTTTTTGTTTCTCTTCATGATGTTGTTTACAAATTGCCTGCTCTCATTTTTATGAACTTTCTGTTCAGAAACCTTTCAGCCATTTTCTTTGTTTACAATATTGCAATTAGAGAGACCATTTAACTACAGTATATCCTTCCTGTTACAAACTGCTGAAGTCCTTCCTATTGAAGTTAGCAACGCTCACAAAAAGGTCACGTTCATTGACCATTTTGCAGGGGCGTCACCCTAATTTTGGTAATTTAGGCCTGTTTATTTTTATTATTTTCTAAACGAACAATTGCTTTTTAGCTTGTTATCGTTGATCGTTATAGTCATAGTGTAAACAGGCTTTAGTCTATGTTTGTGAAGCCCAATGTGCCATACAGTACAAGGTTATGAACTAAGGCATTAAACTATAATTTCAGAAAACCCATATGTCTTCCTTGTAAATAAAAGACAAATTACATTTTCATTGAAAGAATATTATATGTGAGCCAATAATTGAGAAGTTTGGTTATATTATGTTTACACCTGGTGGTCAAAATGCGGCCAACAGGCCACATGCAACCAGACGGCGATTCTGTTGCGGCTTGCAAAAAAACCCTAAAAACCCTACATGCGGCCTGCCAAAAATCTTTGGCTCGATAACCCCTTGTTTTTTACGACCCTACCCCGATTATCTGTTAAAAGTAATATTGGTAATAAGACTGTACATAAATCCGTATAAAAGCATGAAGGTTTTGAAAGTGCACTAGAAAACATCAATGTATGGGTGCAGCCCTCTTTGTTAAATCAAAAATTCACTTTGGCTCTCCGACACATTTTTATGCCCACCCCTGGTTTACAAAGAAGTTAGATAAACAATACATTCGGAACTGGATTTTACATGTTGGTCTAAATATTAGGGTAAATGTTTGTTATATAGCCTATTCTTCATTCATCTATATATTTTTTAATTGGTTTACATTTTGTGGTTCAACATGCTCAGTTTATTTATTGATTTATTTTGTTATTTAGTGAACATAGGCATTTGTATCAACGGCACTCACTGAAATGTTACGCATTTCACTGAATTTCTCTGCTAATTCCACTGTGATGTTAAATGCAATTTGCCTAACAAAGTCAGCTGTGTGTTGCTTTTGTAGTGTGACAACTCCTCATTCAATACTTTGTAGATTCGTGTAGTGTAAAATTTATATTTTACGAAATTTTTTTTAATATTAGAAACCCAAACAATTCCCTTAATGGTACAGTAAGATGCCTAAAAGAATGGTGCTACAATACATTAGTTCCAAATC